>NC_041389.1:295766407-295833115 GCF_002162155.2 Triticum dicoccoides
CGGGGTGGCTTGGGGATAGACTTGGGATTAGGGGGCGGGTCTTGGGGGTTGGTGGCGGCGGCGTCGCGGTCGGACGGCGGCGGCGGAGGGGGGACAGGCGGAGGAGGAGAGGGAGGGGACAGCTGGGTTCGGCCATAGAGGAGGTCATCGATTTGGAGGTGGGAGGGGAAGGAGAGGCCGCCCTTGGTGTGGAGGCGGTGGAGCCATGACGGCGTTTTGTTGTTGCTGCTGCTCTCGGCCACGGAGAGCACCCAGTGGCAGCACGGCATTCTTCCCCCTTCTCCGATCAGCCGTGGCCGCCGCCGGGATGTGGGGGAAGCAGGAAGAAGAAGGTTCTGAGATGTACGAGGACTAAGGAGCGGATGTCCGTTCCATACTAGACTGGCTTTCGCTTACGGAAGATATGGTTAGTGAGCCCATTGGTAAAAAAGAGTATATACAATATTTTTGAGGGGTTCAACACTTTTATTGCGCGATATAAACGTCCGTAGGAATACAAGTTGGGCCATAGGATTAGCAAGCCACAAATGATGACTCTAATCGAACAAAGCGACATGTTTGACAGGACTATGAGCTTCAAAACTTGAAGCTTGACTTTTGAACCCAACCGAACAACTATCAAAATAGCTAGACCTAAGAATAAACTCCTTATGATGGGCAAGTAAGAGCCCCCGGAACCATCTTTGATATTGTCCACGTTTTGCTTGCAATCACATGCAATAACCATTTTAGTCATTATCAAATTCTTCGTGAGTGTGAGTGCCTTCCTCCACGCAAGAGCCCCTAGTGATGTCGGGTACTTCATGCCAGGACAGACAATTGTCGATGATCCAAGATAAATTCCGTTGGCGCATCTGCATACTGCCGCCGATACATCTCCATCACCACCATGGGCTAGACTACCATCAACATAAATTTTAACATGGTCGACTGGGGGTGGCTTCCAACAGTTATAGATGGGGGAACGTGGGCAGCCCGGGGCATGACCGCAACTTCTAGGGGTTTCATGTTGTCAAGCTCAGAAATAAAACATTAAACAAACATGTACGTTGGCATAGTGCTCTGAAAATTTTCTTCTTGGATGGCCTTCCTTTCTGCTGTATAAGTCGCCACAAGGTTACCAATAGCGTTATTAAATTTGCATGTGATAATGATTCCAACATCCTGAAAAGCAAATGTTTTGCACTTGACTCTCTGATGTCAACAATCTGCTCCATAGATCTTCATCCATTAAAGCTCATACACACCTTGTTGTCATACACTCAACTACGGAGTGTTTGCAAGAATCAATGACACCGCAAAACCGACACTGCTCTTCTTGGCTCATCTTTAAGTGGTGACGCATATCTTCCGTATGGAGAGAGTGCCTTTCAAGGCACCGTAAGAAGGTTTTGATTTTCGTGGGAACCTGAACACTCCACTGGGTAGTCTAACACTTATCCTTGAATCTGAACCCTATACTCTATATGTTCGTGAACACATTCAAATGCAGACCTGGCCAGATGTTCGGCAGGCCCACCCAGCCGTGCCGGGCCAGTCGTCGTGCCCATTTCCTAGCCTGGGCATGGCACAACAAGGAAACGTGGCTGCCCACCGATCCGCCTATTTTTTGGGTTGTTTTGGGCCTATTTAGGCTGTTTTGGGGGCTAACATATATATAAATTCTGGAAAAAAATAAACGGGTCATGTCGTGCAATCGTGCCCAACCTCACGACCCAGGCACGTTCCTAGGCAGGCCGCATATCGACACAGTCTGATTATAAACATGTTGGGCCAGGCCCACCATGGGTCGGCATGTGGGCTATCGGGCTAGTGATGAGTGTTATTTTTACGCTCATCACACCTGAGATTGCACCAGTTTATTTCATAAAAAATGAGATATCCGCTCCGATATTGCTACTAGTGACTAATGAATGAAAAGGATTCCATTATCCTATCTTTTATTTTGTCTCCATATGAAATGGGGATAAACATGGACAAAATCAAGCACATACATGGAGACGAGTAAAAAGGAGATAACCTAAGACAAAGTGGGAGGCCCAGGAAGCCACCAGAGTGCAAGACGGCGTCTCATACGAGCGCACGCTCTCATATGAGCTGCCAGCGGAACCCCTGATCCAACCCATCATGAAGGGGACAGCACCAAACAGGGAACAAGACATCACTGAAACCTCAATCTTCGTCATCCACAGCAACCCTAGTCGGCGCCATTTCCCATCTCCATATCCATTGTCACCACCATCACCATAGCACTCATCCAAACTAGTCATACTTCATAATTGTGTATCGCATCCGGCAACTATTGTAAGACATATTATCATCAATGATTTATTCTTGTGATCTGATCACCATGTGTGAGTAGTTCGGTAAGGTCATGGGTTGAGGCATAGCCCTGCAACCCGATGTATTTGTTGGAGGAATCAATGGATGTAATTTGATGTCTTGTATGTGTGAAATAAAATTGCTTCGTAGTTGTCTCTTGTCTTGTTCGCAATCTTTGTCCCTATAGGTACCCAGGATAACAGAGATTGAGTCGCGGAGAGGCTAAGGGCATAGAGACGGTGAAACGCTATTCTCAATACCAGCGACAGAAGGGTTTAGTACGGTACCATGGATCCTATCTCTGGGGATACAAGAGGTGTACTCATTAAACGCCCAATGTTTTTGTCTGATTTATCTTAATTACCGAGGCAACCTCACGCGACGGATAGGGCCTTCAGTTGAACAACTAACTCTTGATGCAGGACGCGTGTCGGTCAAGACATAATTTGGACACATCCCCATTTCGAGGTTTTGCAAGCACATCCTGATGCAGACTTCCAGGACACAAACGACTATCATAATGATGACGTTCAGAAATATATGGTTGTAAGAATAAAACCTCAAACCCATGCATGTTTTTATTTATAAGGGTTTAGTTGTGCAACTTGATTCGATTCGGTCCAAAAATTGGAATTTAATTCTCTTGCAAAGCTTGTTAGAAACCTTTGTCTTGAAGGTGCACTTCCTCTTGTGGGTTCGTTAACTCAAGGTCACCTCCGGGGAAAAGGCGAGAATCCTTTCTGCTCCTTTACCGGACCATTGAAGGGACTCATTGAGGGAGTCCTAGACTAAGGGGTCCTCGGGCGTCCGGGCTATGTGATATGGGCCGGACTAATGGGCCGTGAAGATACGAAAAACTCTCCTTTGCATGGATGGCAAGCTTGGCGTTCGGATCATGCATCTTCCTTTCTCTGTAAACCGACTTTGTACAACCCTAGATCCCTTTGGTGTCTATATAAACTGGAGGGTTTAGTCCGTAGGGCTAGAACACAATCATACAGGCTAGACATCTAGGGTTTAGCCATTACGATCTCGAGGTAGATCGACTCTTGTAACCCTATACTCATCAAAGTCAATCAAGCAGGAAGTAGGGTATTACCTCCATTAAGAGGGCCGGAACCTGGGTAAACATCGTGTCCCTTGCCTCCTGTTACCTTCGATCCTTAGACGCACAGTTCGGGACCCCTTGCCCGAGATCTGCCGGTTTTGACACCGACATTGGTGCTTTCATTGAGAATTCCACTGTGCCGTCACTAGAAGGCTCGATGGCTCCATCGATCATCTACAACAATATCGCCCTGAGAGAGACTTTTCTCCCCGGCCAAATTTTCGTACTCGGCGGCTTCGCACTGCGCGCCAACTCGATTGGCCATCTGGAGCAGATCGACAGCTACGCCCCTGGTCATCAGATCAGTTTTCGAAATCTGAATTATATCACTGACATCCGAGGAGACTTGATCTCCCAAGGGTTCACAGCCCCAATCACCACTCCGGCCTTAGATTCGGAGCGCACCACCAGGTCCAAAGACGGGAGTTTAAAACCAGCCGGACTCTTTGCAGCTATAGAGCCTCACACCGGAGAACTGGAGGGGATCGCATCACCGGCAGGCCTGGAGTCACGCCAGGCCCCCTCTATCCTCATGGATCCGGACTCTCCCCCGGACACTAACTCCGAACTCTCAAGATCCGCATCATATGAGCTTGGCCAGGGAACTTCTGTCCTGCCTTGCTCCACGGACTCTCGCTTCCCTATCCAAACCTCACTCTTGAACGAGGCCCTAGAC
Organism: Triticum dicoccoides; assembly: GCF_002162155.2. Lineage (NCBI taxonomy): Eukaryota > Viridiplantae > Streptophyta > Magnoliopsida > Poales > Poaceae > Triticum > Triticum dicoccoides. The sequence continues at coordinate 295,770,514 of NC_041389.1, forward strand.
CTAATGCGATATCTCGCCATTGCAGAGGAATCGCTGCCAAACTACGCCCAGCCCATACTAGGGGCTGAGAGCAGGGAACTTTACGTCCCACCCACCACCCACTTCATAGCCACTGTCGAAGACTTGACCGACATGCTCGACTACGCCTCCAAAGACATCGACGGTATGGACGACGATGCCGAAGAGGAGCAAAGCCAGAACATGTCATTCACCGGACGCTGGACGGCCACTTCCACATATGATGTGTACATGGTGGACACACCCAAAGAGGATGACATCGATGGTGGGAAGGGTCCCATCGAGGACAAGCCTTCTGAGGAACCACCAAAGCGTCGACGTCAGTGACACCGCTTGAAATCGCGTCACGAAAAAGACAGCAATACCGGCATCGGAGACAACAATACTCCGGAGAACGCCAAAGACCAAGAAGCCCCTATCGAGCCAACATCCGAACAGGATGATTGGGAGCACGGGCAAGCTAACCCCGACGATCTCCTCGGGAACAAGGGCTCGGAGGATAGTAACTACCTACCGATCTTCGAAGAGGATGAGAGCCTCGGCGACAAAGACTTCATCATACCAGAGGAACCCCTCGAACAAGAGCGCTTTAAGCGCCGGCTAATAGCCATGGCAAGAAGCCTGAAAAAGAAGCGGCAACAAGTTCAAGCTGATCAGGATTTTTACTCACAGATGGACTAATGTCCTGGCAGCCGAGGAATACGGCCTCGAGCGCGCAACTAAGAGTTACCCAAAGTGCAGGATGCTATCCCAATTCGACAACAAGGTCCCGGAACCTACACCGACAGTGTGTAACGCCACGGATGGACCTGACCGACCACCTCGTGGCTGGGACAGAGCAGCAACTCAAGCCGAACACCAGACCGCACCACCTCGCCCTAGAGGCAGAGAGACAGCGGCCGCAGGATACACGTATGACCTGCGACAGGACCTGGACAATAGAGCTGGTCATACCAGATCAATCTATGGATCAAGGGGGCGTGCACCAGCGTGAGAAGACGGCCATCAAGCCTGGCACGACAAGCACAACCTCACTCGGTCCGAAAACCGCATACGGACTCCATGCGAACTACATCGTGACGTTGCCTGATACAGAGGCACCGCACACCCCCTATGCTTCACCGATGAGGTAACAGAGCACCAGTTCCCAGAAGGGTTTAAACCCATGAACATTGAATCATACGATGGCACAACAGATCCCATAGTATGGATTAAAGATTTTCTTCTCCACATCCACATGGCCCGCGGTGATGACTTACATGCCATCAAGTACCTCCCACTAAAACTTAAGGGACCAGCACGACATTGGCTGAACAGCCCCCCAAAAAACTCTATTGGTAGCTGGGAAGACTTGGAGGACGCCTTCAGAGACAACTTCCAAGGTACCTATGTTCGGCCCCCAGACGCCGATGACCTTATTCACATAATCCAGCAACCCGACGAATCAGCCCGGAAGCTCTGGACCAGGTTCCTAATCAAAAGGAACCAGATTGTGGATTGTCCGGACGCCGAAACCCTCGCGACCTTCAAACACAACATCCGAGATGAGTGGCTCGCCCGACATCTCGACCAAGAGAAGCCGAAGTCCATGGCAGCCTGCACCGCACTTATGACCCGCTTTTGCGCGGGCGAAGATAGCTGGCTAGCTTGTAGAAGCAATAGCACCGGCGACCAAGGCACCTCTAAAGCCAGGGACGGCAATGGCAAGCCACGGCGCAACAAGCACAAGCATCGAAACAATAACGAAGACACGGCAGTCAATGACAGATTCAGTGGCTCTAAATCTGGTCAACGGAAGAAACCATTCAAAGGAAACAAAGATGGTCCATCCTTTTGGACATAATACTTGATCGGCCTTGCCAGATTCATGGCACCCCCGAAAAACCTGCCAACCACACCAACAGAAACTGTTGGGTCTTTAAACAGGCTCGCAAGCTCAACGCCAAACACTAGGGGAAAAGGCCGCCCAGCAAGGACGACGATGAAGAACCTCGCCCACTGAACACGGGAGGCAAAAGAAATCCCCCCCCCCCGAGGTCAAAACAGTGAATATGATCTATGACACCCACATCCCCAAGCAGGAGCGCAAGAACGCATTAAGGGACGTGTACGCCGTAGAGCCGGTCGCCCCAAAATTCAACCCATGGTCGGCTTGTCCGATCACCTTCGATCGAAAGGACCATCTGACCAGTCTCCGTCATGCAGGTTCGGCAGCTTTGGTCCTCGACCCAATCATCGCCGGATTCCACCTCACGTGAGTCCTCATGGACGGTGGCAGTAGTCTTAACCTGCTTTACCAGGACACTGTCCGAAAAATGGGTATTGATCTGTCAAGAATCAAGCCCACTAAAACTACCTTTAAAGGAGTAATACCTGGCGTAGAGGCCCGTTGCTCGGGCTAAATAACATTGGAAGTCGTCTTCGGCTCGCCAGACAACTTCCGCAACGAAGACTTGATCTTCGATATTGTCCTCTTGCACAGTGGCTATCACACACTGCTCGAACGGACCGCTTTCACTCGATTCAACGCGGTCCCGCACTATGCTTATTTAAAGCTCAAGATGCCCGGTCCACGTGGCATCATCACAGTCAATGGAAACATGGAACGCTCCCTCCGCACAGAGGAGCACACTGCGGCTCTCGCGGCCGAAGTACAGAGCGGCCCCCAAGCCGCACACCTCATCGGCCATCAAGCCGCCAGACTTTGTTAAAAGAGTCCGATCAGTCCTGCAAGCTGATGGCTCGGTACTTCCAGAGCTAGACTAGCAGTTTCGCCTCCGTCGATCGTCGCACACACCCGCGGAATTCGTACCGCGCATGCATCATTACACACTCAAAATACCTTGGGCATCAACGGAGGCACAATACAGACAGGTCTATAGTATGGTTTGACCCTGTATGACCTTCCACCTTTCTTCGATTACTTTTTCTCTCCTACCATAGGTGCATTCGAACCTATATATCCTACGGACTTACAAGGACTGTCTTCGAGCCCGGTTTCGTGAGGATAACCGAAGACCATTCCTTTTAAGGAACCCCTCTCTACAAGGCGAAGGCGGTGCAGACGTGCGGCAGGATATCTAAAGGACTCTTCAGTCCAAACCTTATTCAAAGGACCTGTATTGAGATTTTCTCCTTATTATTAGACCCCTGGCATGTAAAATGGCCTTGGTTCTTATGGTACCCTCTATAAGATCATGTTTTGACGTATCAATCAGATCCTAGTGGGGATATTTTTTTGGTATCAACTTTATTCATAAAACTGTACTCCATCTCCCCATCTGTCTCACTCATATACCTCGACACCCATTGCCAGGGGATCTATACAACCACATATGTGTCGCCAAACAAAATCCCGAACAGCTTTGTTCGGCGTCCTGAACTTGGCATTATATGCATCGGCTCCGAATCATGTCTTTGGTCAATAGTTGGGTTGCCCAGCTCCTGTGTTGCTATCTTACGTTCCGTTTTTTCAGCTAGGGTAGTAAAGGGAGAACTACTGCGATTGTGTTTCTGGTTCGTCCGATCAAACACCTCAGTAGACAAAGCCGAAAACTGACTGTCATGATGCGGCGAGAGCTGGTCAGCCACTCGGCGACTTACTAAATCTTTAACGATTTTTTCTGTATTAAATGAATGACTGTTTTTCGGTCATGTACATAACGCATCCGCATTCGGATAGCCGCATACGTACCAGGGGCTATTTTTTAGCCCCGTCGTCAAACTCCTATAGCTAAGTAAGAGTGGTAAACCCATATAGTCTGATTGCCTGGTTCGCTGCACTGAAACCTCCGTTACGGACCAAGACTTTGGGACAAGAGTGCTCATGTGCCATTCCGAACACCCCCTTGGCATCTACGTGGGGGCCGAAGCCAACGACTGGAAAACTCTCAGGAATATAAAAATGGCCGCACAGGAGGAAAGAACTTTCAGACAATGGCACAAATATATCACAAAGCATTAATATATACAATAAACACGACCGGGTTGTTCGGATACATTCATTCGAATATAACATACTTTGAGCATTGACCCTCTATCAAGCGAGCACCCTCTAGGACGACATCTAAATAGCGCTCTGGCATGCGGTGGTCCTTGTCTTCGGGATGACCCTCAATCACGACAACAACGGCCTTCATCTTCTCCCAGTGCATCTTGACACGGGCGAAGGCCATCCGTGCACCTTCTATGCACACTGACCACTTGATTGCATCAATCCGGGGCATGACATCGATGAGTCGCTGCACTAGGCCAAAATAGCTGCTCGGAATGGGTTCGGCTCGCCACAGCCGAACTATGACCTCCTTCATGTCCGTTCCACACATCTTATGCAGCTCGGCTCACTGCGCCATTTGGTCGTTCAGCAGCACTGTGCGCTCCTGCATCGTGAACTGCGACCAGAAGAGCTTCTCCGTCGCATGCTTGAGCTCGGTAGAATTGCGTAGTGTCGGTGACGCTCTTCGGAAGATCCGCAGTCTGGAGAACTCCATAGTCGATTAAGCAAGGCATGCCTCTGATCGCCAAACTTAGACTGTAAAAGAAAGGGCTTACCAGACGCTATCTGTCTGGCCTGTCAGATCTCTTCACGAGCCGCTCAGGATTCGGACCTTGCCTCTTGGGCTTCCTGAAGGGCCTTGGCGAGTTCGGCCGCCTTCATTTTATTCTCCTCCTCGAGGAGCTCGCACTTGCGAGTGGCGTCCTTGAGCTCTTGCTCAACTTGGGACACCCGCTCCTCGAACTAGCGCCGGGTGGCCTGTTCGGCCTTCAAGTCAGCAGCCGTTTTCTCAGCGGCCGCATCACTCACCCTTGTCTGCTCCTTGGCGCAGGCAAGGTCACTCCTGACGGTCTCGACCTCAACAGCTCCATTTGCAATTATGCATATAGCAGCGCGTAAGCTTCAACTTCGCATTTGCAAACTAATTCAATTATATAGAGAGTACTTGAAACATACATTGCGCCTCATCGAGCCGCTTATTAATACAGATGTTGTCCTCGTCGACCAGCTGCAGTTTCCACTTCAGTTCAGAAACTTCGGCGGCCTGAGCGGTCGCCGCTAACAGTGAAGCCTGTATTTTGTCAAAAAGATAAGTATGTTATTTCCTGCGGATATCTCAGGGGCTACTATCTATATACAGGCAGGTTTTTTATGGAAAGCGGCTGAAGGCATTACATCGCATACCTCGAAGCCTGTTAGTAGGCTCGTGAAGGCTTCATTCGGTGAATCATCGAAATCCCCTCGAAATGGAGAGCGGCGCAAGTCTCACACTCTTTCTCTCACTCTCTATCCTCTGTCTTTCAGATTTTCCCCTCGCCCGCTCTTAGCGGACCGAACCTTCTCAACCACCGTACCCATCAAGGTACGGTGCTCCTCCAAGACGGACGCACTTTCCAGAGCATCCATCAGCATGTTCGGCGCCTCTGCATTAGAGGAGGTCGCCGTCGGAATAGCCATCTCCCCTTCCTGCAGAGGGGGCTGCTGATTCGAGTCCGGAACCGTTTGTGTCTCCGGAACAGTATCCGGCCGGGGGTCGGATGATCCAGGACCCCCGTCGCTGGTCTCCATAAGGGTTGCACCCCTCATGTTCTCGGCAGCCAAGGCGTTATCCTCCGGTGCCGTCTTGGTCCCCTCCCGCACTTCTCCGGAGCCCAAAGAAATCCTTTGGGATGACACCTCGGTGTCGTCCGCCCTAGGAGGCGGGGAAGCTTGTGGAGGCGTCTCGCTCTCCATCTTCTCCGGCGAAAGATCCCCTGATGACGATGATTCTTGAGGAATGTCGCGGGCCGGACTGACACACAAAATTTGATATTATTCTTATAATTTATAAAACGATTGGATGTACGTAAGGCGTCCTAAGGTACTTACGATTCGGCAAGAGGCTTGGCTCGAGGGCGGTGCTTGGGGATAGCTTCGGTGCCCGAATCCAAATCATCCAAGAGGGATATCTTTCCCCTCTTGGACGCCTCTCCTCCGGATCTACAGAGGCCGCCCTCCTTTTCCCTTTGAGAGGAGGGTTCTCTTCTTCCTCCTCCTCATCCTCGTCCTCGTCTTCGTCTCCCTCGTGAGAGGAAGGAGCGTCAGTTCCTTCGGACATAGCGCCCGAAGTATCTTCATGATGGAGGCCGCCTTTGGCCTCCTTTCTCTTCTCCTTCTTGTCCTTCTTCATCAGCGCCTGGTAGGGCGCCGGGACCAGCATCCTCATCAACAGAGGCTCGGCTGGGTTTTCAGGAAGCGGGGCCGGACACTTAATCCGCTCCGCTTTCTTTATCCAGTCCTATTCAGGAGATGGAATTTTCAATACACCTTCCTAAGATGGACGAGCTAAGTAATGTTCGAAAATATGATACTTACTGGGGATGACGGATTGTTGCAGTCGAGGCCGGTGTCGTCAGATGTCCTTGGCCATGTCTTTTGCTTCTTGAAGAGCAGCTTCCAGATCCCTTTGTGTGTCGTGCCAAAGAATCACTGCAGGGTCCGAGGCCCCTCCGGATTAAACTCCCACATTTTGAGAGGCCACCATTGGCAGGGAAGAACTCGACGGATAAGCATCACCTGGATCACATCAGCAAGGGTGATTTCCTTTTTTATCATGCTCTTGATACGCTTTTGCAGCATCGACACTTCGTCAGGATATCCCCAATCTAGACCCTTGTTGGGCCAGGATGCGAGCCGCAGTGGAGGCCCAGATCTGAAAGCAGGAGCGGCCACCCACTTGGAGCCGTGGGGTTCGGTGATGTAGAACCACTCCTGCTGCCATACTTTGACAGTGTCCACGAATGTCCCCTTGGGCAAGGTGATGCTAGGAAGCTTGCTCACCATGGCGCCGCCGCACTCTGCGTGTTGGCCCTCAACCACCTTCAGCTTCACATTAAAGACCTTGAGCCAGAGGCCGAAGTGTGGGGGGACACGGAGAAATGCCTCACACACGACGATAAACACCGAGATATGGATGAAGAAATTCGGGGCCAGGTCATGGAAATCTAGCCCGTAAAACATGAGGCCTCGGACAAAGGAATGAAGGGCAAACCCAAGTCGTTGGAGGAAGTGGGGGATGAACACCACCCTCTCGTCGGGCTCTGGGGTAGGGATAACCTGCCTCGAGGTAGGAAGCCTCTGTGTAATCTCCGCCGTCAAGTACCTCACCTCGCGTAGATCCTTGATGTTCTTCTCCGTTATGGAGGAGGCCATCCACTTGCCCTGGAAACCAGATTCAGCCATTACTGGAGAAGTTGGGGCGAAGGGGAAGTTTAGAACTTGGGCACTGGAGCTCGGGGATGGAAGGGTAGAGTAAGAAGAAGGCGTGAGGTGAACAGATGGGTCCTTGTCCTCTTATAGAGGTAGTGAATATCAAGCACCCCCTCATAGGCCTTAAACCTCGCCTATTCCCAAGGAGACATGCGAATGGCACGGTTGGATTACCCAAACCCGCATTGATGAGGATCCCATGATAAGGGGACATGATCTCTGCTTTGACAAGACATGTCGATGGTCGTGCCTCGAAACACGAAGCGGGGGCTGTAAAACGGTTCAGAATAATAACAAGGCCAGAACATAACATCTCGCTGAAAATTTTGCCCGTGGACGTGACTTATTTTAAGTATTGTTGCCTTTACAACTTAGGGTTGTACGTGTTAAGCAAGGCCGGATACAGCTCTTATGTGCGGAAGACTGCTTTGGAGTATTCAGAGGAGGAACCCGCCTTGCAATGTCGAAGACAGTCTGTGCGCCGGATACGTCGTCACTGAAGCCCGGTTCAGGGGCAACTGAGGGAGTCCTGAACTAAGGGGTCCTCGGCGTCCGGGCTATGTGATATGGGCCGGACTAATGGGTCATGAAGATACGAAATCAAAGACCTTCTCCCGTGTCCGGATGGGACTCTCCTTTGCGTGGATAGCAAGCTTGGCGTTCGGATCATGCATCTTCCTTTCTTTGTAAACCGACTTTGTAAAACCCTAGATCCCTCCGGTGTCTATTTAAACCAGAGGGTTTAGTCCGTAGGGACAGAACACAATCATACAGGCTAGACATCTAGGATTTAGCCATTCCAATCTCGAGGTAGATCGACTCTTGTAACCCCTATACTCATCAAAGTCAATCAAGCAGGAAGTAGGGTATTGTCTCCATTAAGAGGGCCCGAACCTGGGTAAACATCGTGTCCCCTGCCTCCTGTTACCTTTGATCCTTAGACGCACAGTTCGGGACCCCCTACCCGAGATCTGCCGGTTTTGACACCAACACTCATCAAACCTTTTTTGGCGTCGTTGCCGAGGAGGATTTGTGTGCTAGACTTTGTGTTAGAGTTTTGTCAAAGTCTTTGTTTCAGTTTTTTTGTTCTTGTTATAGTTTAAAGTTTTGTCCGTGGGAAACACCAAAAATATAGTATGGCTCATAATCTTGGAAGCTTTGTTGCCCCTAGCAATAGTTCCGTGTGTAAACCGATTGCATGACCTGATATTGCTGCTATTGAGTATTAGATAAAACCGAACTTAGTATATATGGTTCAATATGACCAATTTGGACGCCGGCATGCATTTGCATACCTTTTTGAATTGTGTGTAACATGATACGCATAAGGGATTATGACCCTGGCGCTTTGAAGTTGCATCTATTTCCTTCTCTTTGAGAGGAAAAGCTAAATAGGGTTATAGCTTTACCTAGAGGTAGTATAACTTCATGGACTGGGTGTTGTAGTATTTGTGTAAGTTTTGTTCACCTGCAAAGATTATGCAAATGCATTCACAGATAACAAGTTTTAAGCAGGAAGAATGTGAGCCATCAACACTTGCGTGGGATTGCATGAAGGAGGCTATAAGGGATTGTCCTAATCATGGAATGGAAGATTGGTTAATTTTTCATATGTTTATAATGTCTTAACTCCTATGTTGAAAACTATGTTTGACATGAGGAACTATTATGGGAACACCCCGTCGCTGGAGCTAAAAAATTGCTAGATGATTGCTACGTCTTGAGCTTGCGTTGGTTTTCCTTGAAGAGGAAAGGGTGATGCAGCAATAGTAGCATAAGTATTTCCCTTAGTTTTTGAGAACCAAGGTATCAATCCAGTAGGAGGCTCCTCAAAAGTCCCACGCACCTACACAAACAAACAAAGAACTCACAGCCAACGCAATAAAGGGGTTGTCAATCCCTTCACGACCACTTGCGAAAGTGAGATCTGATAGAGATAGTAAGATAAGATAAATATATTTTTGGTATTTTATAATATAGATGCAAAAAGTAAAGATGCAAATAAAAGTAGACTAAAAGCAAATATGATAAAAGATAGACCCGGGGGCCATAGGTTTCACTAGAGGCTTCTCTCAAGATAGCATAAGTATTACAGTGGGTGAACAAATTACTGTCAAGCAATTGATAGAAAAGCGAATAATTATGAGATTATCTAGGCATGATCATGTATATAGGCATCACGTCCGCAAGAAGTAGACCGACTCCTGCCTGCAGCTACTACTATTACTCCACACATCGACCGACTCCTGCCTGCATCTAGAGTACTAAGTTCATAAAGAACAGAGTAACGCATTAAGCAAGATGACATGATGTAGAGGGATAAACTCAAGAAATATGATATAAACCCCATCTTTTTATCCTCGATGGCAACAATACGATACGTGCCTTGCTGCCCCTGCTGTCACTGGGAAAGGACACCGCAAGATTGAACCCAAAGCTAAGCACTTCTCCCATGGCAAGAAAGATCAATCTAGTAGGCCAAACCAAACTGATAATTCGAAGAGACTTGCAAAGATAACTCGATCATACATAAAAGAATTCAGAGAAGATTCAAATATTATTCATAGATAAACTTGATCATAAACCCACAATTCATCGGATCTCGACAAACACACCGCAAAAAGAGTTTACATCGAATAGATCTCCACAAGAGAGGGGGAGAACATTGTATTGAGATCCAAAAAGAGAGAAGAAGCCATCTAGCTAATAACTATGGACCCGAAGGTCTATGGTAAACTACTCACAACTCATCGGAGGGGCTATGGTGTTGATGTAGAAGCCCTCCGTGGTCGATTCCCCCTCCGACGGAGCACCGTCGAAGGCTCCAAGATGGGATCTCGCGGATACAGAAGGTTACGGTGGTGGAAATTGTGTTTCGTTGGCTCCCTGGATGTTTTCGAGGTACATAGGCTTATATAGGAGGAAGAAGTACGTCGGTGGCTGCCCGAGGGGCCCACGAGATAGGGGGCGCGCCCTCTAGGGGTGGGCGTGCCCTCCCCTCTCGTGGCCGCCTCGGCTGCTTCTTAATTTGCACTCCAAGTCCTCTCGATCACGTTCGTTCCAAAAATCACGCTCCTGAAGGTTTCATTCCGTTTGGACTCCGCTTGATATTCCTTTTCTTCAAAATACTGAAATAGGCAAAAAAAATAGCAATACGGGCTGGGCCTCCGGTTAGTAGGTTAGTCCCAAAAATGAAATAAACGTGTAAAATAAAGCCCATAAACATCCAAAAGGGGTAATATAATAGCATGGAACAATAAAAAATTATAGATACGTTGGAGACGTATCAAGCATCCCCAAGCTTAATTCCTGATCGTCCTCGAGTAGGTAAATGATAAAAATAGAATTTTTGTTGTGGGATGCTAACTAGCATAATTCTCAATGTAATTTTCTTTATTGTGGCATGAATGTCCAGATCCAAATGATTCAAAATAAAAGTTCATATTGATAAAAGAAATAGTAACACTTCAAGCATACTAATCAAAGTAATCATGTCTTCTCAAAATAACATGGCAAAAGAAAGTTCATCCCTACAAAATCATATAGTTAGGCTATGCTTCATTTTCGTCACACAAAGATGTTCCCAACTTCTATACCCCCGATGACAAGCCAAGCAATTGTTTCATACTTAAATAATCTCAAACTTTTTCAACCTTCACGCAATACATGAGCGCGAGCCATGGATATAGCACTATGGGTGGAATAGAATATGATGATGGGGATTGTGTGGAGAAGACAAAAAAGGAGAAAGTCTCACATTGACGAGGATAATCAACGGGCTATGGAGATGCCCATCAATTGATGTCAACATGAGGAGTAGGGATTGCCATGCAACGGATGCACTAGAGCTATAAATGAATGCTCAACAAAAGAAAACTAGTGGGTGTGCATCCAACTTGCTTGCTCGCGAAGACCTAGGGCATTTGAGGAAGCCCATCATAGGAATATACAAGCCAAGTTCTATAATGAAAAATTCCCACTAGTATGAAAAAGACAACCCATGAGACTCAATATATGAAAAACATGGTGCTACTTTGAAGCACAATATATGAGACTCACTACATGAAGAACAAGGTGCTACTTTGAAGCACAAGTGTGGAAAAAGAGATAGTAACATTGCCCCTTTTATTTATTTTATTTCTTTTCTTTTCTTTTTTTGGGCCTTTTTTTCTTTTGGCCTTTCTCTTTTTTTCCTTTTTTTTCTTTTTTGGGCAATGCTCTAATAATGATGATCATCACACTTCTATTGATTACAACTCGAAACTAGAACAAGATATGACTCTATATGAATGCCTCCGGCGGTGTACCGGGATGGTGCAATGAATCAAGAGTGACATGTATGAAAAATAATGCATGGTGGCTTTGCCACAAATACGATGTCAACTACATGATCATGCAATGGCAATATGACAAAAGTAAAGTATGTCATGATGATGATGAACGGAACGGTGGAAAGTTGCATGGCAATATATCTCAGAATGGCTATGGAAATGCCATAATAGGTAGGTATGGTGGCTATTTTGAGGAAGATATAAGGAGGTTTATGTGTGATAGAGCATATCGTATCACGGGGTTTGGATGCACCGGCGAAGTTTGCACCAACTCTCAAGGTGAGAAAGGGCAATGCACGGTACCGAAGAGGCTAGCAATTGTGGAAAGGTAAAAGTGCGTATAATCCATGGACTCAACATTAGTCAAAGGAACTCATATACTTATTGCAAAAATTTAGAAGTAATCAAAAATCAAGCACTACGCGCATGCTCCTAGGGGGATAGATTGGTAGGAAAAGACCATCGCTCGTCCCCGACCGCCACTCATAAGGATGCACAAGCCAGGTACACTTCATGTTTCAAATTTGTTACACAACTTTAACCATACGTGCATGCTACAGGACTTGCTAACTTCAACACAAGCATTCTTTAAATTCATAATCACCCAACTAGCATGACTTTAATATCACTACCTCCATATCTCAAAACAATTATCAAGTATCAAATTGATCATAGCATCCAATTCACTTCCTATGATAGTTTTTATTATACCCAACTTGGATGCCTACCATTCTAGGACCAGTTTTATAACCATAGCAAATACCATGCTGTTCTAAAAGACTCTCAAAATAATATAAGTGAAGCATGAGAGACTAACAATTTCTACAAAAATAAACCACCGCCGTGCTCTAAAAGATATAAGTGAAGCACTAGAGCAAAAATTATCAAGCTCAAAAGATATTAGTGAAGCACATAGCATATTCTAATAAATTCAATCAAGTAGGCTTCTCCCAAAAGGTGTGTACAGAAAGGATGATTGTGGTAAACTAAAAAGCAAAGACTAGTATAATACACGACGCTCCAAGCAAAACACATATCATGTGGCGAATAAAAATATAGCTCCAAGTAAAGTTACCAATGAACGAAGACGAAAGAGGGGATGCCTTCCCGGGGCATCCCCAAGCTTAGGCTTTTGGCTATTCTTGAATATCTTGGGGTGCCTTGGGCATCCCCAATCTTAGGCTTTTGCCACTCCTTATTCCATAGTTCATCAAAGCTTTACCCAAAACTTGAAAACTTCACAACACAAAACTCAACAGGAAATCTTATAAGCTCCGTTAGTGAAAGAAAACAAAACCACCACATAAGGTACTGTAATGAACTCATTATTTATTTATTTTGGTGTTAAACCTACTGTATTCCAACTTCTCTATGGTTTATAAACTATTTTACTAGCCATAGATGCATCAAAATAAGCAATCAACACACGAAAAACAGAAACTGTCAAAAACAGAACAGTCTGTAGAAATCTGTAACTAACGCAAACTTCTGGAACATTAAAAATCCTACCAAAATAGGAAGTCCTGGAAAATTTGTCCATTGATCAGAAGCAGAAAGAATCAACGCAAAAGCACGTTTCTGTGATTTAACAAAACTAAATTCGTGCGTGCAAAGTTTCTGTTTTGAAGTAGAATCAAATCAACTATCATCATAGGTTATCCTATAGGTTCTACTTGGCACGAACACTAATTAAAAGATAAAAACACATCTAAACAGAAGGTATATGCAAGATTTATTACTAAATAGGAACAAAAACAAAAAACACAAATAAAATTGGGTTGCCTCCCAACTAGCGCTATTGTTTAACGCCCCTAGCTAGGCATAAAAGCGCAGATAGATCTAAGTAGTGCCATCTTTGGCACTCAATTCATAAGTAGCCCGCATGATAGATTCATAAGGTAATTTGACTTTCTTTCTTGGAAAGTGCTCCATGCCTTTCTTTAATGGAAATTGGAATCTAATATTCCCTTCCTTCATATCAATAATCGCACCAATCGTTCTAAGGAAAGGTCTACCAAGAATAACAGGGCAAGAAAGATTGCAATCAATATCAAGAACGATAAAATCTACGGGCACCAAATTTCTATTTGCAATAATGAGAACATCGTTGATCCTTCCCATTGGCTTTTTAATGGTGGAATCTGCAAGGTGCAAATTTAAAGAGCAATCATAAAGATCATGGAAACCTAGAATATCACATAAAGTTTTCGGAATTGTGGAAACACTAGCACCCAAATCACACAAAGAAAAACACTCATGATCTTTAATTCTAATCTTTATAGTAGGTTCACATTCATCATTAAGCTTTCTAGGTATAGAAACTTCCAAATTAAGTTTTTCATCATAAGATTGCATCAAGGCATCAACAATATGTTTGGTAAAAGCTTTATTTTGACTATAAGCATGATGAGAATTAACAACGGATTGCAACAAGGAAATACAACCTTCTAAAGAACAATTATCATAATCAAATTCCTTGAAATCCGAGATAGTGGGTTCAATACTATTTAAAGTCATGACCTCTCCAACCCCACTTTTACCAAATTTAGCATCGAGATCTAAAAACTCTGAATTCTTGGGACGCCTTCTAACTAAAGTTGACTCATCTCCAGTCCCATTATTATCAAGATTCATATTGCAAAACAAAGATCTAATAGGAGACACATAAATAACTTTGAGATCTTCATTATTATTTTCATTAAAACTAGAAGAACACGCCTTCATAAAGCAATCTTTCTTAGCACGCAATCTAGCGGTTCTTTCCTTGCACTCATCAATGGAAATTTTCATGGCTTTGAGAGACTCATTGATATCATGCTTAGGAGGAGTAGATCTAAGTTTGAGAGAATCAACATCAGCGAAAGTCTATCAACATCCTAGCCAAATCATCAACTTTGAGCAATTTTTCTTCAAGCAAAGCATTAAAATTCTTTAGAGAAATCATAAATTGTTTCACACTATTCTCAAAATAAGAGGGCATCTTATTAAAATTACCATAAGAATTATTGTAGGAATTTCCATAATTATTAGAGGAATTACTAGGGAACGGTCTAGAATTAAAGTTTCCTCTATAAGCATTGTTTCCAAAACTATTCCTACCAATAAAATTCACATCCATAGATTCATTATTATTCTCAATCAAAGTAGACAAAGGCGTATCATTGGGATCAAGAGGAGTATTTTTAGTAGCAAACAACTTCATAAGTTCATCCATCTTTCCACTCAAAACATTGATTTCTTCTATAGCATGCACTTTTTTACTAGAAGATCTTTCGGTGTGCCATTGAGAATAATTAGCCATAATATTATCAAGAAGTTTTGTAGCATCTCCTAACGTGATTTCCATAAACGTGCCTCCCACGGCCGAACCTAAAAGATTTCCAGAAGCAAAGTTCAAACCGGCATAAATTTTTTGTATGATCATCCATAAATTCAAACCATGAGTAGGGCAATTGCAAATCATCAATTTCATTCTTTCCCAAGATTGGGCAACATGCTCATGATCAAGTTGTCTAAAATTCATAATATCGTTCCTAAGAGTGATAATCTTAGCGGGAGAAAATACTTAGAGATAAAAGCATCTTTGCACTTGTTCCAAGAGTCAATACTATTTTTGGGCACAGACGAAAACCAAACTTTAGCATGATCTCTAAGTGAAAACGGAAATAACTTCAATTTAACAATATTGTTATCCGTATCTTTCTTCTTTTGCATATCACACAAATCAACGAAGTTGTTTAGATGAGTAGAGGCATCTTCACTAGGAAGACCGGCGAATTGATCTTTCGTAACAAGATTCAACTATTGATTTCACAAGACTCAACATCATTAAGAGGAGCAATCGAAGTACTAAGGAAATCATTATTATTGGTATTCGAGAAATCACACAATTTGGTATTATCTTGCGCCATGGCAACAAGTAATCCAACACACAAGCAAACAGAAAAAGGCAAGCGAAAGAGAGAGAGAGATTGGGAAAGAGAGGGCAAATAAAACGGCAAGGGTGAAGTGGGGGAGAGGAAAATGAGAGGCAAATGGCAAATAATGTAAATGTGAGGGAGATGATTTTGTGATGGGTACTTGGTATACCCTGACTTGAGCGAAGACCTCCCCGGCAACGGCGCCAGAAATCCTTCTTGCTACATCTTGAGCTTGCATTGGTATTCTTTGAAGAGGAAAGGGTGATGCAGCAATAGTAGCGTAAGTATTTCCCTCAGTTTTTGAGAACCAAGGTATCAATCCAGTAGGAGGCTCCTCAAAAGTCCCACGCACCTACACAAACAAACAAAGAACTCGCAACCAACGCAATAAAGGGGTTGTCAATCCCTTCACGACCACTTGCGAAAGTGAGATCTGATAGAGATAGTAAGATAAGATAAATATATTTTTGGTATTTTATAATATAGATGCAAAAAGTAAAGATGCAAATAAAAGTAGATTGAAAGCAAATATGATAAAAGATAGACCCGGGGGCCATAGGTTTCACTAGAGGCTTCTCTCAAGATAGCATAAGTATTACAGTGGGTGAACAAATTACTATCAAGCAATTGATAGAAAAGCGAATAATTATGAGATTATCTAGGCATGATCATGTATATAGGCATCACGTCCGCAAGAAGTAGACCGACTCCTGCCTGCATCTACTACTATTACTCCACACATCGACTGACTCCTGCCTGCATCTAGAGTATTAAGTTCATAAAGAACAGAGTAACGCATTAAGCAAGATGACATGATGTAGAGGGATAAACTTAAGCAATATGATATAAACCCCATCTTTTTATCCTCAATGGCAACAATACAATACGTGCCTTGCTGCCCCTGCTGTCACTGGGAAAGGACACCGCAAGATTGAACCCAAAGCTAAGCACTTCTCCCATGGCAAGAAAGATCAATCTAGTAGGCCAAACCAAACTGATAATTCGAAGAGACTTGCAAAGATAACTCAATCATACATAAAAGAATTCAGAGAAGATTCAAATATTATTCATAGATAAACTTGATCATAAACCCACAATTCATCGGATCTCGACAAACACACCGCAAAAAGAGTTTACATCGAATAGATCTCCACAAGAGATGGGGAGAACATTGTATTGAGATCCAAAAAGAGAGAAGAAGCCATCTAGCTAATAACTATGGACCCGAAGGTCTGTGGTAAACTACTCACAACTCATCAGAGGGGCTATGGTGTTGATGTAGAAGCCCTCCAGGGTGGATGCCCCCTCCAGCGGAGCTCCGGAACAGGCCCCAAGATGGGATCTCGTGGATACAGAAGGTTGCGGCGGTGGAATTAGGTTTTTGGATCCTGTTCTGATTGTTTGGGGATACATAGGTATATATAGGAGGAAGAAGTACGTCGGTGGAGTAGCAGGGGCCCACGAGGTAGGGGGGCGCGCCTAGGGGGCGCCCTCCACCCTCGTGACCACCTCTGGCACTTCTTGGAGTAGGGTCCAAGTCTCCTGGATCATGTTCAGTGAGAAAATCACGTTCTCGAAGGTTTCATTCCGTTTGGACTCCGTTTGATATTCCGTTTCTTTGAAACACTGAAATAGGCAAAAACAGCAATTCTGGGCTGGGCCTTCAGTTAATAGTTTAGTCCCAAAAATAATATAAAAGTGGAAAATAAAGCCCAATATAGTCCAAATAGATAAAGTAGCATGGAGCAATAAAAAATTAAAGATACGTTGGAGACGTATCACTGGGCTCACACTCGAGATGGTCGGGGCTGATTTCATCCGTCGCCGCATCGCCCCCTTGCACAATAAGGGGAGGCCGGCCTAGGATTACAAGAATGCGGCTGATATCATGCGGCTTCGCCCTGGCCTGAATCATAACTTCACGGTGATGCAGCATGTGCATCTTTTCCAAAGGCTTTTTCAGCTCAGGGTCGATGAGACCGGCAAGGCCGAGAGGACCGGCAAGGCCGCCAAGGCCGAAAATCCATTCAGGTTGCCGACAGGGGTGGCCCGTTGAGCAATAACTCCCGCCTGACCGCCATCATTGCCATGATGCCAACGTTCAATGCGCACGGCCTCGATACGACCTGAGCCGAGCCAAAAGCAGAACTGGTGCAGGAATTTTTCGACAATTTGTCGGGGAGGGGGACCATCCGTGAGGAGCTGTTGCTCATCCGCCCCGCCACTGACGAAGAGGTGGCGTACATCACCGCCAGGGCGGAGGAGGCGGAGCTTGCTGATGAGGCCGACAACCTCGGCACAGTGAATGACGAGGCCGAAGGAGCCGAGGAGGAGAAGAGGTTCCTGGAGTGGATGGGGCCTGCCGGGGAGACCAACAGCACCGGCGCCGGGGTTCCCCATGCTGTGGAGGTGGCAGAAGAGCCGGACGAGGAGGCATCCGAGGCGGACGAGCCCTCGGCCCCGAAGAAGAAACGCGTCCTGCAGCGGACCGGCTCCACCGAGCCAGTCCAGTCCGGCAGGGCCATGCAATGACAAGAGGCCCAGGCGCAGCCCATGCGTCAGACGAGGCGCGCGGCCGCGGCGGCAGAGAAGGAAGCCGCGGCGGCAAACAAGGCCATGACCGCGGCGGCAAGGAAAGCCACGGTTGTTGCTTCCTCCTCATCCAAGCGGTCTCGGACTCCATCTCCTCCTCCCCCGCTTGCGGACGCCGCCCCGATGGCCGACTTTGACCTCAGGTCTTTCAGCCCGAAGAGGAAGAGGAGGACAGAGGAGGAAGACGAGTAAGCACTTTGCACCCCATCTATCCTTTAATATTTCATTTTGATTGTCTCGCCTTCACTTGATCTTGTCTTTCATAGCGATACGGAGACGCTGGCTCAGCAGGTGGTGAAGAGAGCCAAAGCCTCAACGGGTGACGAGCCCCCGGCAAGCACTCCACGTGCGTCGGGGATGATCTTCATCAGCCCGGAGTCTAGCCCTGAGCGCAGCCCCTACTCCAGCCCCCAACATAAGGCTGCTACTTATTTCCCCCTGGTGGATGTTGGAGGATGCATTTTTAGTGTTAACCTTACCGGGTCCACAGGAGGAGAGCAGCAGCAAGAGGAGCCGTTGAGGACCACCCCCGACACGCCACCTCCATCAGCCACGCCACCCCGAGGGGCGTCCCCGGCAAGGGCATCCTCGACGAGCCCCTGCGAGTGGAGAAAGGGATGACGAGCACAGACGCCAACGGTCCTACCTCGGCAACAGGTGCTGTCGGGGAGGGAACCGCTCCTCCTCATCCCACCACAGGTAAGCCGTTCGCTCCTTGTCCCTTGCCGCCCTTGTCATGTGTTTTTCTTTCTTCTCTTTATCTTGGACTTTGTTCTTGGCCCCGCCTTACTCTCCTTTTTGGTCTTCAGGTCCTCCCCAGATGGACCAGGCGGACGCCGACATTGTGATTGGGGAGATCGCCAAGGACGCCGAGGCTGAGGCCGCCAACATTGCCACTGAGGAGGCCGCCAAGGGATCTGCCGGGGAGGCCGACAAGGGATCCGCTGAAGAGGCCGCCAAGGGGCCTGTCGGGGAGGCCGGCATTGCTGCTGCTGAGGAGGCCACCACGGGGTGTGCCGGGGAAGCCGGCAAGGCTGCCACTGCGGAGGCCACCAAGGAGCCTGTCGGGGAGAAGGTGGTCGACGACCAGCCTCCTTCCCCCTCAGCCCCTACCCCGAGCAGGTACTTAAAGGTGGGCTACGATCTATTCGTCAGCCTCCCAAGGGCGGCGAGCACCGGAGCGCCATTCGAAGGGGAGGTGTTCGACGACAAGGTCCTCACTGCTGCCGGGCTCAGGTCGTCGACGAGCCGAGCACCAGCAGCAACGGCACCAAGGAAGACCAGCTCTTTCAAGCCACGAGTGCTAACTTCCAGAAGCTCCAGGCGCTCTACCGCGCTTGCCAGGACAAGGTGGACTCCAGGATGACTGCCATGGACAAGGCAGAAGCAGACTTCAAAGAGCGCGTTGCTCAAACGCAAGTCTGGTTTGCCGAGGCCCAGGAAGATCTAAAGGCCACCAAAATCCAGCTGGGCGAGCGCCAACGAGAGCTCCTTGTGAGGCAAGTTGACTTTGACAAGGCGCAAGAAGTGGTGAAGGCGAAGGCTGCCAAGGACGAGTCTGACCAAACGTAGCGCCGCATCTTGCTCAACGCCCATGAGGAGGACTTGGTTGCCCGCATAGTGGCGCTTGCCGCCACGCTTCACGCCAAGGACGAAGAGATTGAGAAGCTCGTTGCATAGCAGACCCAGGAGCTGAAGCAGGAGCACACAGAGGCACTCGACGCTCTGACCCTGGACCACACCGGCAAATTGAAGGAGGCCATCGACGGTGCTGAGCCCATAGAGGCCGCCTAGGCTGAGCTGGCCGGCAAGGTGGAGAAGCTGGAGGCGGACCTGGCGAAGCTTGGCAAGGAGCTCTCCACGCTCAAGGACGATAGAGAGAAAACCCTCTACGACCTGGCGGAGATGCAAATCACCATATCCGACAAGACCAAGCTGCTCTCCAAGGCCAACGATTCCATTGTTGATCTGAAGCTAAAGTTGGAGACTCAGGAGAAGATGCTTTCATAGTCCAGGGCTCGCGAGCTGACCCTGACCAAGGAGCTCGCGGACGAGAAGTTCTTGCTGTAGAGTGCTGCCACTTCCCACAACGAGCTGGTGGCCAGCATAAAACTTTGGACCAGTCACCTCGTGGATGTTGCTGAGAAGCTCACCGCACAGCTGTCTGCCATGGGCATGCCAAGCTTCAGGTTCTCCCATGAGGTGAACATGACCGACAACGCCAGGCTGACTCTGTTCTTTGAGCGTGTCCTTGACGCCCTGAAGCTGCTCTACTCCAACAGGGCGGCTTATCTGGCTGAGGAGTCCCGGAAGCATTGCCGAGGCGCCTTGACCAAGGTGGTGTACTGGAACCCCAGCGTCTACTTCGCCTAGGCGCTCGATAGCTTGCTGGAGGGCACCGACTTTCAGGTGCTCGAGGAGCGCATCGATCCCATCATCAGCTGCGCCGGCGGAGTCGTGAGGCTGGAGGGCCAGCGCCGGGATTAGCTGCTTCATTCCTTGTTGCCGCTGCGAGATCGCACCCAAGACAAATTTATCTTAAGTTAGAACTGCGGCAATCATTGATGTAATATAACTTTTGCTCTGCTTTGAAAATGCATGTTATCCCCCTATTTGATTTCTCCTTGTATGTACTACACCCTGCGTTTAGTTGGATAGGCTTGCCGACGCATTAACCCTTGCCGTGGGCGCTTCGAAGGACGGATCCTTAGCAGCCTCCTTGGGGGTGTTGCTACGGGGCAAGCCACCCTGCCGTTCTTGGTGTAGCCGCTTGAGCTGTTGAGCGGACTCGAAACAGAACAAGGACGCGACCAATAGTGGCTGGGTTCCCTTGCGTACAGGTTTTCCATACAAAAACCAAAACCATTCGAGGGGAATAACCCCACAAAAAAGGAAACTAGTCAAAGTTTTTGGCGTGACTTAGCTTTTCATTGCTGCGCGGATCGCCCTCATGGCTACGGACGCCGCCGCTCGCCTGGCTTCTTGTTTCTGGGTGGCATGGACGATCTTGATGTCCTCCACCACTAGCATTTGCTACATCGCCCGTCCGCGCTGGCACGGGCGGAGCGGCTTCGGATGGGCCGACCGCTTCAATCATCTTCTTCTTCGGAGCCATCGCGATTAAGAAACTGCTATGCTAACTAATAAACCAGATTCTCACAACTGATTCCCCCTACTTGGCATGCCAAAGATGTCAGGGAAACGAACAACTATGGGATCACAGGAATCCCTTCTACGTTCGGCGGGGAGAATAGCTGCACGAAGAGCAGATCTAGTAGTCAACACAAGGGGATTTTACCCAGGTTCAGGCTGCAAAGATGCGTAATACCCTAGTCTTGCTTGTCTGGATATATGTGTTCTTGAGCTTTTGAACTAGATACGGTGCGTGCATGGTCCAAAAGTCTAAATCCTCTCTCTGTACGCCTTGGGCCTTGAGGGAGTCCTGGACTAGGGGGTGTCCGGATAGCCGTACTATCAATATCCGCCGGACTCCAAGACTACGAAGATACAAGATTGAAGACTCCGACTCGTGTCCGGAAGGTACTTTCCTTGGCGTGGAAGGCAAGCTTGGCAATACGGATATGTAGATCTCCTACCATTGTAACCGACTCTGTGTAACCCTAGCCTCCTCCGGTGTCTATATAAACCGGAGGGCTTTAGTCCGTAGGACGACATACATTACAACAATCATACCATAGGCTAGCTTCTAGGGTTTAGCCTCCTTGATCTCGTGGTAGATCTACTCTTGTACTACCCATATCATCAATATTAATCAAGCAGGACGTAGGGTTTTACCTCCATCGAGAGGGCCCGAACCTGGGTAAAAACATCGTGTCCCTCGTCTCCTGTTACCATCCGCCTAGACGCACAGTTCGGGACCCCCTACCCGAGATCCGCCGGTTTTGACACCGACATTGGTGCTTTCATTGAGAGTTCCTCTGTGTCGTCGCCGATAGGCTTGATGGCATCTTCAACCAGCAACGCTGTACAGGGTGAGACTTCTCTCCCAGACAGATCTTCGTATTCGGCGGCTTCGCCCTGCGGGCCAATTCACTTGGCCATCTGGAGCAGATCAAAAGCTACGCCCCTGGCCGTCAGGTCAGATTTGGAAGCTTAAACTTCACGGCCGATGTCCGCGGAGACTTGATCTTTGACGGACTCGAGCCACAGCCAAGCGTGCCGCACTGTAACGATGGGCATGATCTAGCTCTGCCGCCGAACAGTGCCTTGGTGGCCGCACACGGATCCACTTCGGCCATTAGCCCGGAGCCGATCGCCCAGATCGAGGGCCGGTGGATAGACGCCGCCCCGGGGGCTTCAACATCCACGGCGATGGAACCGAACACCAATCTTGTCCCCCGCGAAACTCGTGATTCCGAGGCGCCGGACTCCTTGCCGGACTCCGAACCTCCCATGCCCCTACCAATCGATCCGGATTGGGCGCCGGTTATGGAATTCACCACCGCGGACATCTTCCAATGCTCGCCTTTCGGCGATATCTTGAATTCACTAAAGCATCTCTTGTTATCAGGAGAGTCTTGGCCGGACTATGGCCAGGATGGTTGGGGTACGGACGACGGAGAAATTCAGAGCCCACCCACCACCCACCTTGTAGCCACTGTCGACGATCTAACCGACATGCTAGACTTTGACTTCGAAGACATTGACGAAATAGACGACAATGCTGGAGACGAACAAGAAACAGAGCCTATAAGGCACGGGAGGACTACCTCCTCACATGACATATATATGGTAGACACCCCAAAGGAGAGCGATAACGAGGACCAACGGGCCACAGCAGAAGATGACCCCGCCGATAAACGACCAAAACGACGGCGCAGGCGCCGCCCTAAGTCCCGCCTCGACGACAACAACACTCCCAAGGAGCCCGCGATATGACAGGGCTCACAAGCGGACGACGAACATGCAAATAAGCAACCGTCCGAACACGACGAGTCAGATAATCAATCCAAGCCCGGCGAGAACAGTCCGGACGACCTTATGCCGGACACGTCGCCGGAGAGTAAGAGCCTTCGGAAAAGACTTGTCAGTACTGCAAGAAGCCTGAAGAAGGAAAAACGGAGGCTCAAAACAGCGGAAGACACACTCAGAATGAGATGGAGCAAAGTGCTCAAAACCGCAGATAAGTACGGCAATGGCCACCAATCAAAGAGCTACCCGAAGCGCAAGCTGCTACCAGAATTCGACGAGGAGGCCATAGAGCCCCCACCGTCCAAAAATAAAGGGGCTGCCTAGTTGGATAGACAGCCAGATGATAGGCCAAATTCTGACAGCGGCGCCACACATAAACCAACCAACGAACTTGGAAGGATAGATGGCCCAGCCAGATCCATCTACGGGCCAAAGGAGAAGGCCCCAGGAAGCAAGACAGCACGTCAAGTGTCCGATGATAGCGGCACACACAAATACAGGGGCGCCGCACACCCACTATGTTTCACCAATGAGGTGCTGGACCATGAATTCCCAGCAGGATTTAAACCCATCAACATAGAGGCCTACGATGGAACAACAGACCCTGGAGTCTAGATAGAAGATTATATATTACACATACATATGGCCAGAGGAGATGATCTCCACGCCACAAAATACCTACCCCTCAAGCTCAAAGGGCCAGCCCGTCATTGGCTTAAAAGCCTCCCAGAAAACACTGTTGGAAGTTGGGAAGAGCTCGAGGACGCGTTTAGAGCGAATTTTCAAGGGACTTCTGTCCGCCCTCCAGATGCAGATGATCTAAGTCATATAACTCAACAGCCCGGAGAGTCAGTGCGGAAATTCTGGAACAGGTTCCTTACGAAAAAGAACCAAATAGTCGACTGTCCGGACGCCAAAGCCTTAGCAGCTTTCAAGCACAATGTCCGAGACGAATGGCTCACCAGGCACCTCGGTCGAGAGAAACCGAGGACAATGTCCGCACTAACAAGCCTCATGACCCGCTTCTGTGCGGGCGAGGATAGCTTGTTAGCACGATGCAGCACCAGCGACCCAAGTACATCCGAGATAAGAGATGGAAACGGAAAATCACGGCGCAGAAAAGAGCAGCGCCGGAACAAAGAGAAAAGCCCAAAGAGCGCGGCAGTCAACGCCGGACTCAAAAGCTCGCGGCCCAACAATAAAACACAGTCTCTTAAGGATGACAGTGACGAATTGTCCAACTTAAACAAAATTTTGGGTCGGATATGCCAAATCCACAGTACCCCCGGAAGGCCTGCAAATCACACCCACAGGGATTGTTGGGTTTTTAAACAGTCCGGCCGACTAAATGCCGAACACAAGGGGCTCGACGCGTCAAGCGAAGAAGATAAACCCCACCAGCAGAGCACCGGAAAACAAAAGACTTCCCCACAAGGGGTCAAAGCAGTAAACTCACTTCATGTGATAATACTGAAAAATAGTGCAGCACTTTCTAAAAAGAGCTTCGCGTGGTCCAACCCAGCAGACCGTAGAAATTGGATATCAAAACCAATCACTTTCGACCACCTGGACTATTCCAGAAGCATTCGAAATGCGGGACGGACTCCCCTGATATTGAATCCCATAATAGACAGATTACAATTTACTAACGTCCTAATGGACGGAGGCAGTGACTTAAACCTGCTATATTCAAACACAATCCGTAGGATGGGGATAGACCCTACCAAAATTCGACACAGCCGCGCTTCCTTGAAAGGAGTGACGCCAGGCCCTTACGCCAAGTGCACAGGCTCTATATTACTAGAAGTCGTGTTCGGATCGCCGAACAATTTTCGACACGAAAAATTAATTTTTCATATCGTCCCATTTGAAAGTGAATATCAAGCACTCTTGGGACGAAAGGCTTTTGTCCGCTTCAACGCCATACCGCATTACACGTCTCTTACACTCAAGATGCCCGGTCCGCGTGGCGTCATTTTAGTGCGAGGGTCACTTCAAGACCCCGGACTCGGATAGACGAATACGGCTTCAGCAGGCTAGGGGCTCCCTAGCCGCATACCCCTTCACAGGGGGCTGCGCGCACAAACAACCGCGGGTTCATACAAACCCTGCTTTAATTATTCACATTTCTTATTTTGCACATATTCTTCGCACGAATTGTCTCTGCAACTAAACGTTCCTCTCTTTCTACAGATGAACAACGTGCATACCCGTCCAGGATAACGGCGCAACGGAGGCACAGGCGCAGACGTGCAGTAGGGACCCGTTGTGAGGATTCTTTTCAGATTAAGACCCTGCGTAAACCTTTTTTACTGTCTCTTGTTGTTATTCTCCCTTGGCTTCTTCCTATAGCCAACGCGGAGCCTAACATTTTGGCATCGGCCGCGTCAGAAGACCATGCCCGTACCTGGACACTAGGGGCTTAGGGCATCTCTGCCCATTATTATAAAGACCGAACACCTTAGGGAGTGTTCGCCGTCTCGAGTTAGGCATTATATGCATCAGCTCCGAATCATGTCTTTGGTCAAATGTTGGGTTTGCCCGGCTCCTGTGTTTTGCTGCCTTACGTTCCGTATCACCGGCTAACGCGGCACCAGGAGGACTACTGCGATTGTGCCCCAGTTCGGCTGGGCGAGCACCTCAGTAGAGAAAGCCGAAAACTGACTGTTATGATACAACGAGAGACCGGTCAACCACTCGATCGACTACCGGAATGTTTAGAATTCCCCGCTTTGACGAAGGACCGTTTCCCGGTCAGGCACATACGCACCCCGAATACGGAGATGTGCGGTGCCACCAGGGGCTATATCGTAGCCCCACCCTCGAGCTCCACTGGCTAAGTGAAAGTGATAAAGCATTATAGTCCGGATTGCCTAGTTCGCTACGCTACCACCTCCTTAAACAGGACCGAGACGTCGGATTAAGTGTGAAAACGCGCTATTTTTGCGAACACCCCCGCACCCTGTGCGTGGGGGCTGAAGCCGAAGACTGCAATCTTTCAAGTTATACAAATGTATACGTAAACAGCCGCACAGGAGAAGTTTTACTACTTGGACGCACAAGTATAAAAAGTAGTTATAACATAATCATCGTTTTACAAGCTAATACGTTCATTTGAACGTGATATTTTTCGAGCACTGCGACTCTATTACACGAGCGCCACACATAACTTCCCCGAAGTAGTGCTCGGCAGGGAGCCGGCTTTCATCCGAACCCTGGGAGGCAACAACGGTGGCATCCATCTCCGGACAATGCGCCTTCACACGGGCAAGAGCCATCCGCGCGCCCTCGATGCAGGCCGACCGCTTCATGTCCTTTATATGCGGCACCGCTCCAAGGAATTGCTGCAGTAAGCCGAAGTAGCTCGTCGCCTTGGACCTCTCTGGCCAGACATGGGCCACGATGTCAGTCATGGCAAGACCGGACAATCTATTTAGCTCAGCCCATTCGGCCAACCGGTCTGTCAACGGAAGTGAGCGATCCGGACTGTGGAATTGAGACCAATATAGCTCTTCCGTCTCGTGATCCTCCTGGCTCCGGAAGTGCTTAACGGCATCGGCCGCACTTGCAGCCAAGTCCATATACGGATCCTCCGGACTCCACAGCCGCTCAAATTGAGCATACTTTCCATCCATAAACCGGCGACACAGCAGAAAAGGCTTGCCAGCCACGATCTCTTTGGCCTGGCGCAGTTCCTCCTTCATAGCCCGCATTGCAGAGCGGGCATCCTTGGCTTCGGCGGTGGCCTTCTTCAGGTCTTCCCGCTCCGATAAGCGCTCCTTTTCAAGAGCCTCATTGCGGTCGGTAGCATCCTTTACTTTCATGGCCAATTCGGCCACCTTCGCCCTGCTTAGGCAGTGCGCAGCCTTTTCGGCTTGCAACTCTTCGGCTGTCCTCGAGGCAGCCGCGTCACTCCTTCGGGCTTGCTCCTTAGCTCGAGCAAGTTCGGCCCGAAGACTCTCCACAGCAGCAGCACCGTTTGTACAACAACATACAATTTATCAGAGGAGGGCTTTGACCCCCTTAAATAAAGCGACTGCGGAGAATTTATTTACCTTGCAACTCGTCAAGTCGCTGGTTGACAAGTGCGATATAAGCATCCGCCATGTCAAGTTGCCGACTTAATTCGGCAAACTCATTAGTCCGGCTGGCCCTCGGACTATCCGCCACCTACACAGGGACGGCGGTATTCATTACTTGAGATTTCGATCCTCGACACGATGTCGTTTCCGACAACCTACCGAGTCCCAGGGGCTACTATCTATACAGGGCGCATTTTTATGTGCGAAACTGTTAAAAAGGGTGCGTCATTCTCGCATACCTCAAATCCCGCCAGCAAACTCATGGCGGCATTACGCAATCCGCTCTCAGCGGACGAAATCCTTCCAACCACCATACGCATCAACGCACGGTGATCTTCTGAAATGGATGCCCTCTCAAGCAGATTTTTTAGTTCTCCGGCCGGATACTGTTGGGTGCCGAACTCTCTGGCCCCTCCGGACTCGGGGATACCCTTCGTGACGACACTTCAGGCTCGCCCGCCTTATCTGACGGCGCTGCAGACGGAGGTGTATCGCTCTCCATCATCTCCGGAAGAAGGTCCCCCGAAGATGAACTCATCTAAGAAGGCTGCAGATCCGAACTGCAATATAAATATTTCGGTTACCCACAGAAGCATAAATGAAGGTATTTCCCTACTAATTAATTCCCTCTTTTCATACTCACGGCTCGTTGGAGGGCTGATCTTTTGGCGATGATTGTGCGTCCGGATTCTTTCCGGACGCCGGACCCTCCGGGGAAGATCTCTTCCCACGTTTAGGGGCTTTGGCCTCCGGGTCTTCGGAGGCGGTCCTCTTCGCCCCCTGAAGGGAGGGGCTCTTGGTTCCCCCCTCTTCAGTCGCCCCTTTGGGCGAGATATTAGCTCCTTTATTTTCCCCTTCGCCCCCTTCTGTGGGCGCAACCTCCAACATTCTGACCAGCACGGGCTCCAGTGCGGTCTCTGGGAGGGGGGGCCGGACACCTTATCAGCCTTGATCGCGCCACCCATTCCTGTAAAGAATAAGGGGTCAGGAGGCGAACTCTAGAAAGGCATATAAACAGAGTGTCCGGACTCTGAGCTATTTACCTGAGTATCCGGGTGATCGCGGCTTAGGCCTGCGTCCTCGGCTGAATCCGGACACGCCACCTGCGGTCCGAAGAACAGCTTGTACATCTCCACGGGTGTCGCACCCATAAAGTGTTGGAGAATACGAGGTCCCTCCGAATTGAACTCCCATAGACGGAGAGGACGGCGTTTGCAGGGCAGAAGATGCCTGATTAGCATAACCTGCATCACCTTGATCAGGTCGATCTCCCTCGCTTGGAGGTCTTGAATCCGGCCC
This sequence comes from Triticum dicoccoides, assembly GCF_002162155.2. NCBI lineage: Eukaryota > Viridiplantae > Streptophyta > Magnoliopsida > Poales > Poaceae > Triticum > Triticum dicoccoides. The sequence goes on from NC_041389.1 coordinate 295,798,931, forward strand.
TGCAGTGAGGGCACGTCCTCGGACGGCCCCCAGTTGAGCCCTTGGTTGACCCACGACATCAGTTGGCGTGGAGGTCCCGGGCGGAATAAGGGCGGCGGCTTTTGCCTGCTGCCCCTTGGAGCGGTGATATAGAACCACTCCTGCAGCCACAGTCCAAGTTCCTCTTGGAAGGAACCCTCGGGCCACGGGGCATCGACCTTTTTGCTTATGGTCGCCCCGCCGCACTCCGGTTGACGTCCCCCGATCATCTTCGGCTCCACCTTGAAGGTCTTCAGCCATAGGCCGAAGTGGGGAATGACGCGGAGGAAGGCTTCGCAGACGATAATGAATGCGGAGATATGGAGGATGGACTCCGGAGCCAAGTCATGAAAGTCCAGCCCATAGTAGAACAGGAGCCCTCTCACGAAGGGATCCGTCGGGAAGCCTAAACCCCGATGGAGGTGGTATACGAAAACGACGTATTCACCGGGCTCGGGGGCGGGCACAGCCTGCCCTTGGGCAGGCAACCTGTGCGAAACCTCGTAGGCCAGGTACTTGGCCTCGCGCAACTTCAATATGTCCTCCTCCGTCACGGCATCCACTGGCCCTGGAGGTCGGAGCCGGACATGATTGAGGATCCGAAGCGCTCGAATCTGAGGCTCTGGGTGTTGGAACTGGGAGCGGGGAAGAGATTCGATGCGAGATTGAAGAACAATGGCGAGCCTTGGTCCTCTTATAAAGGGGAAGAAATACCAAGGGCCGTCTCCGTGACCGTTTGGGATTCCCCTTTGATAGAGGAGGCGTGGCGACGGGAACGGTTGGGTTACCCACGCACGTATTGATGAGAATCCCGGAATAAGGGGAACACGATCTCTGCTTCGACAAGACGTGCCAAGGAAACCGCTTCGCTAAACGTGCTGAGGTGGTATGGTAAAAAACGATTCAAACAAAGGCTTGGTAGCGGTGTGATGTCACGCCGCGTAATACGTCAGCAGATTGAACTAAGTGTACATTTTATTCTCTCTACGGTGGAATGTGGAATTTATTTTGCAGAGTCGGACACTATCCTGGTGTTCATGATCTTCTCTGGATTATTCAGGGGAGGAACCCGCCTTGCAATGCCGAACATTATGCGCGCCGGACTTATCGTCATTGAAGACTGGTTCAGGGGCTACTGAGGGAGTCCTGGACTAGGGGGTGTGCGGACAGCCGGACTATCAATATCCGCCGGACTCCAAGACTACGAAGATACAAGATTGAAGACTCCGGCTCATGTCCGGAAGGTACTTTCCTTGGCGTGGAAGGCAAGCTTGGCAATACGGATATGTAGATCTCCTACCATTGTAACCGACTCTGTGTAACCCTAGCCTCCTCCGGTGTCTATATAAACCGGAGGGCTTTAGTCCGTAGGACGACATACATTACAACAATCATACCATAGGCTAGCTTCTAGGGTTTAGCCTCCTTGATCTCGTGGTAGATCTACTCTTGTACTACCCATATCATCAATATTAATCAAGCAGGACGTAGGGTTTTACCTCCATCGAGAGGGCCTGAACATGGGTAAAAACATCGTGTCCCTCGTCTCCTGTTACCATCCGCCTAGACGCACAGTTCGGGACCCCCTACCCGAGATCCGCCAGTTTTGACACCGACAGGCCTCCTTTTATACGTAAAGGAGTTGCCATAGTGGCACACAGGAGGTTGAAAGCAAGCTACAGTGTATGAGCTTATCGCTCGACACCGTAGGACAAACGCATTTAATGCGTTGCCTACGTGCCCTCTTACTGTAACATCCCAAAATTCTAAATTTTGGAATGTTATATTAAATAGATAGTTTTGATTATTTGTTTGATTGTGGAGTGGTTGCTTGTGTGAATTTCAGTGAAATTTGAAACTCTTTGAAAGTTAAATGAGAGAGAATAAAATGACTTCCCCAAAACTTTCATTTTTCTTTCTGATCTCCATGAATTCAAATTCATTTCATCATAAGACCCTGGAGTGAAGAAAATATGACTTCTTCCATTTAATTAAATAAAAAAGGGTTTTGAAAAGATTTGAATTTCATTTGAAAATATTTTCAATTCAGAAACTTTAAGCAACTCAATGATTCATGAGAGAAGATAAAATGACTTCTTCAAAACATATGAAATATGAGTTGGAAGTTTTAAAGAAATAAAAATTAAAGTCCCTTTGAAATTATTTTCAATTTGGAGTTATTTGGGTTTTATTCAAATTATTTTTCTCCAAAAATAAATATATGGAAATTATGGTAAAATGATTCCCTACATTAGAAAATTGGAGAGAAATAAATTTGAAATCATTTTGGTATTTTTTAAAATGATTTTATTGGGTTTTAAATTAAGCAGTAGTACTATTTTCTTTATTTAAATTTTTGTGGATTTTATTTGACGCTAGAAAAATGTTCAAGTTGTAGAAATTTTTTTTGTGAAAATTTTAATATATAATATGCCTATGTTAAATTTTGTTTTATAGGGTTTTATTTTATTTTTGTGTGTTCATATTTAAGAAAAACTTCTTTTGGACCAAACAGGGGCGAAGCCCAGCTGGCCCAAACTTGCCGCCGCCTTCCTCCCGTCGCCGAGCCGGACACCCCAAGTTCGAGCACGCCAGCACCACCGCCGTGGCCGACCCGGCCTCCCCATCACCTTGCTCCTCCCCCACGCCACCGTCGCCCCTCCCCTATAAAACCCGCGGCCCCGGGCCCCGGTTCTCCTCCTCCCAGGCCGCCGCATCTCACCGCCGCAGTCGTCGTCGTAAAAGGCCGCAGCCGCCGCCCGCGCCGTCGCCGACCACCACCATCGCCACCATCGCACCCGCCGCTCCGCGCCGCCCCTCCCTGACCTCTTCGCCGGCCTCGACGACCGCCGGAGCTGCCACCCCGGTCGGATCCGAGCCACTGCCACGGTCTTCCACGCCGCCGTCAACCTTGCCGCCGCGGTAACGCCCCCCCTCTCGGCCGTTAGATGCCCATCCGACGGCCCACGTTAGGTCGCTTTTATTTTTTTCGAAACGTTTATCTTTAATTACCGAACGTTCTTTAGTAAAGCGTCTGGAGAGAACATGTTCATATTATAGGGTTCAGTAGTGAACGATCGTTCATTAGATTTTCCTTTTTTCTGTTTTAATTTCGGCCAGGGATCTAGATGCATTAGCTTATTTACAGATTAGCCCTTGATTTTCAAACCCTCACAACTTTTACACCGTTTGTCCAAATCCAACGAAATCAACGCCCACTTCTGCTTTTGGTCTCATCTGTCTAGATAACCAACTTAAACATGTTTTTGAAATTTTAAAAATTTAATTTCAAACAGATTTAAATTTGAACTTCTTTTGATCATAACTAGAGTTTTATAACTCCGATTTAGTTGATTCTTTTTGCAAATCGAAGCTCTTGACCTAAACTTTATGATAAGACCAAATCCACTCAAGTTTGGTACTGTTAGAAATTGTTTTATGTTGCAAGAGTTAATTGCTTGTTTTCGAAGTTTTCGAGATCTTTTCTTCGATTCTTTTGCATGATTGCTTATGTGTGGTTACTATTGATTGCTTACGATGGATTGAACGAAGTGTGATGAGTAGAACTATGAGGACTTATGAGTGCGAAGGATCTTCATCAACAGTACAGGCAAGTTCACACTTTGATCATATCCCTTTATTACCCAGTTTTTATGCATTAGTTTCAACCCTCAAACATTGCATGAGTAGGTTTGATAACATGTGGGTACTGGGAAGCAGTTGATGAGGTACGAACCTATTGTATTATGTTCAAACCCTTGGGTGTTACTACGTTATGCTTATACTACTATGCTATGCTCGTAGACGTGGTTTGGTTTGAGAGAATTCATGAAAGATGAGAGAGATATTGTTAACTAACGGAAACTCAAGGTGGCTACTTTAATACACATCTGGATGGATTGGTTGGGGCACCCTGGAGCACCTAGTGGTTTGCCTAGGCACCTGGAGAACCCAGTGCTTACCCAAGGGGATCCCGGAGTACCCGTGTGATCACCTTATGGAATGCCACCTAGGCTCAAAGGGATCATAAGATTATTGATACTAGAAACTTCCGTGTGCAGCCACAAGCCATTATGGGCTCTGGCATAGTTGAGTAAGTTGTGTGAGCTCTTGAAGAGGTGGACTAGCAGATGTAGGGGGATTGTAGGTGTGCCGGTCTGCTCGGAGTAGAGAGTAAATGATTCTGAAAGACTGTGTATCGGTCATCCCATTCTCAAACGCCAGGCAGTGCAAGAACTTCAAGGGAGGCAATCGAGTCTTGTGGGGAAAAGTGCGCAAACCTATGTAGAGTGTACAAACTAATCATGATTGGCCGTGTCCCCGGTTATAGACATCTTGAGTATCTAGTACTTGAATTATTGATTTGATCTCATCACTCTATTTAATGAAATTGTTGGGTTATAATTATTACTTTGGGATTTGAGTTGGAGGAACCTTCTCATTTAATGACATACACTTGGTAGTTAAATAAAATTTATTCCTTTGTTGTAGAAAAAAAATTAGTTTTATGCAAAATTAAACTTAGAGCCTCCACCAGCCAAATATGCATGTGGTGATAGCTATTATTCATCATTATCCTATGGTGTGAATTTGCTTGTACATTCAATGTACTGATCTACATTGCTGCAACGTCTTATGTTGCAGGAATCTTACGACGAGTAAGTGATACGTTAGGGTTACGATTGTCTACACTCGACTTTGTCGTTGGTGTTGTTGGGACTCCACAACCTTGATGTTACTTCCGCTATATGGATGGAGGTAATAGTATTTATGTTACTTTATACATGTGATTTTCCTCTGTTATAAATCCTCGAGTACTATGTGTGTCAGCATACCGATCTAGGGATGCCACTTAAGCACAGAGACTTCGATCCATTCGGGTCGGGCGCTACAAGTTGGTATCAGAGCACATGTTGACTGTAGGACATGACCCCTGGAAGCTGGCAAGCCCATAGGAAAGGTTTTCTCTAAAACTTTATTTTCAAAAGAGATCCCTTAACTCTCATATTTTCTAAAGCTTTACCAAATACTTTCCTCTCATCTCAAATAGTTAGACTATACCCCTTTCCCTTCTACCACACGAAGATTTGACTGATGAGACCACTCCAATAAGTACAAGATATCGGACAACTAAGACCACGTCAGAAGGAAGAGGATTTTACCGTGCATCTGAATAATGGAAACTATGACGATGAAGACTCTGAAGACTAGGAGAATTTGAAGGATTTGAATAATTTCCACATTGGTATGACCTTGGAAAGTTACCTTTATGGAACATGTCAGACTATTGAAGCTGTCAATACCCGAGATCAAGGTGTGTCGGAGAAAGAGCGGAACATGGAGCGTTAAAACTCAAAGTTTTTGTCAAGAAAACCCTAAGGTAGGAGATATCAACTATGGAATGATAGCTCATGTCAATGACAAGGGCTGAAACACGGCTATCCATGATGTTATCGCTCACTTATGCTATTGTCACCGTGTTGAGTTAAGAATGCATTTCTTCGGAAGGATTGGATGGTAGAAGGCTAATGGAGTACCTATCAGCAAAGACGAAGATTTAACCTTAGCCGGTGTATCACCAGGATCTGGAGTATTACATCAAGGATTTTAACATGGACCTGCAGGAAGCCATATTTGACAAGGAAGCATTTCGTGAAGAACTCGGGACCCGGAAGCTTAAAGTAGCCAAGCTGGAGGAGCAAAACCTTGAGATATCGGAGATTCGTCAGGAACTAAAGGACAATAGGACTATGGTTCATGCCAAGGATGTTAAAACCCAGAAGTTTGGAATGCAACTCCAGAATATTAAAAGACGTCATGAGAGACTACGCATCAACAGAGAGGATCTGGCAAAAGAACTCGAGAAGGACAAGCACGATCGGAAGAAGCCATCGGAGACATGAACAAGACTTGAAGAGTTTGGAAAACTCTGAAAAATTTATTGACATTTAGAAAACCAAACCCCTGTTATATACTTACGTTAGATGCGACGTTTGTGAGCTGTCTTTTGTTTGATGTTTTTCTAACAGCCACAAAATAAAATTTGTCTTTTCAAAACTTTTATTTGTATTGTGTGTATCCCTCCCTATCTCTCTTATCTCACCCCCAAATCCCCTGGACCCAATAGAGGATGAATGGAGATGAGCTCATATTATCTAGACCGATGACTCAATTGGAGACGGACCAATGGATTTAGAACATGGAAGATAACATGAAGAATAACACTATAGTCGGAGGTCATATGGACAACATGCTCTTCAGTGCTTTGAAAAAGGTGCTGCTACTTGGTGGAGGATGTACCAAACCATCAATGGATGGCAAAGAGTGACCACTTGGGAAGAATTTAAGTTGACTCTGCTAAAGTCTCGACTTGTGTCCCAGAAGATGAAGCCTTATGGAAATGATATGAAGAAATCTTGTGCCTGCAAGCTCTGTGGAGAAATAGGACACGACCATAAAGAACACAAGGACAATGCCCTCATTGTGAAGAAAGTCACCCAGCTGAAGAATGCCCAACTAGGCAGATTACTTGTTTCTTGTGTGAAGGGACTACCCACTACCCTGCTCAGTGTCACATTTACCCCATGGTACAAAGAACCATCTAGCAGAAGAAGGAAGCAATGAAAGGAGCCCTCATGGAAATTTTAGAAGAACCTGTGATGAAGGAAGAGGTGGAGGACACACCCGAAGAAGACCCAATTAAACCCTGCAGCAAGTCTTGCTATTCATGCGGAGAAGAAGGACACATCTCCAGAACTATCTGCAGGGGGATCTAGTAGCCTTCCTGACAGTGGAAGTAGAGTATGACCCACAGGAAATAGAAGCCCTGATTGGCACAGAAAAGTCCAGAAAGAGAAATAGATTGGATTCTAGGAACAACCCAATTTCTACAAAGAAGGACCTGAGTCATATTACATGTTTCAGGTGCAAAGATTCAGGGCACTACTTTAGCGTTTGCCCAAAAAGGAAGCCGAGGACCCTAGGAGGCTATGTAATCATAAGGAAACCTCGAGACTTGTCAGAAGTAATATGTTTCCGCTGTAATGAAGTAGGGCACTTTGCTAGGGATTGTCCCAATGAGGATGTTCGTGTTAAATAGTGGATTATGTGAGGAATATAGTAGTAGTAGTGGGAACAATTATTTTATATTGAGGTGTTGAGTTGAGGCATGTAATGGAAATGCAAAAGATTGCAATAAATTCATGAAATCAATAAAGTTCATGTGTCATGATTTCATACGAGGAATTTTATGGGTTGTTACTCTATGAAGAAAGATTTTGACCATTTTCGAGGATATGAGAAATATGGTCTATGGATGAATTTGTGCATCTCAAGGGTTGTAGTACCCTGTGAGGACACTTGACCTCTGGAAAGGAGTATGATATTCCATGGAATGGACCTTGGACAAAATAAGTACGAGTTTTATCTCAATATGTGGGATACCCCAAGAGTATGGGAGATGAAGTACTATTGGATATAAAGGAAGTATAATGTTGGTCATATGGAGCAATTGTAACCCCATGATGAGTCTGAGTAATCACGTCTTAGTTTGGTACCAATAGAAGGAAGGGAGACAGTAAAATAGGATGGATTTAAGAATACTAGGAAGCTTGATGTTTGAATAATGATCAGTTGCCCCGATGATGAGTTCAAGGTTTACAAGTGATGAGATGGGCCATAACCCATAGGCCCCAGGACCTGCCAAGAAGCAAGCACACTCTTGCTGAAGGAAAAACCCTGGAAGAGGATATTCCTTTATCAACAGACGATCTCATAGGAGTTACGCAAAACCTGAGAATTGTGAAGTAACAATAGATGTTTGTTTGGCTTGCAGAACCAATGGAGTTATCCAAACTTGGTTCGTTGACAAGAGAAATTCTGCAATGCTTGTGAGGATGACCGAGTGTTAGAATGCGAGATTCGCTAAACCATATACAAGGTAATGATTTGGGTGCGGGATGGATTGATCACCATACCGAATTACTCTTATTATTCGCCTTGCTACATGGGATGGAAAATCTGAGTGACTTACCATAGTAGAGCAACGAGGATCAAAACCTTGTTTGAACCTTAGAATGGTATGACAGTTTTCCCTAGTACAAGGCAGCTGTTGCCAATCGTAGGATATACGGTGAGGTTCATGCCAGACCCATTTCCTGCAGGAGAAACCATAAATTGTTGACCACCATGAGATATCGATAGTTGTTTAGTATTGGCGCCAGACCCGTCAACTAAGAAGACCCAATCATGGAATAACCTTACCAAGATGAAATGGACACGGGAATTGAGGAAAAGGTTATGCCACCACCGGAAGAGCCCAGAGAAGGAATTATCCTGAAGATCAAAGAAGATCAACACTGCCAACAATAAGGATGGAGTATATGAGTTTTAATGGAACCATAACCATGTTTCTAAGGATGGCAGCACCCAAGACCTTCGTGCCAATCACTGGATTTTTTGAGGAGACCCCCTAACTTAACCTATTTCTTTCTAGCCTCTCCGAATCTCGAGGGCGAGATTCATTTTAAGGGCGGTAGGTTTGTAACATTACAAAATTCTAAATTTTGGAATGTTATATTAAATAGATAGTTTTGATTGTTTGTTTAATTGTGGTGTGGTTGCTTGTGTGAATTTGAGTGAAATTTGAAACTTTTTGAAAGTTAAATGAGAGGGAATAAAATGACTTCCCCAAAACTTTCATTTTTTTCTCAGCTCCATGAATTCAAATTCATTTCATTACAAGACCCTGGAGATAATATGACTTCTTCCATTTAATTAAATAAAAAAGGGGTTTGAAAAGATTTGAATTTCATTTGGAAATGTTTTCAATTCATAAACCTTAAGCAACTCAATGATTTTCAGGAGAGAAGATAAAATGACTTCTTCAAAACATATGAAATATGAGTTGGAAGTTTAAAAGAAATCAAATTAAAAGTCCCTTTGAAATTATTTTCAATTTGGAGTTATTTGGGTTTTATTCAAATTATTTTTCTCCAAAAATAAATATATGGAAATTAGGGTAAAATGATTCCCTACATTAGAAAATTGGAGAGAAATAAATTTGAAATCATTTTGGTATTTTTTAAAATGATTTTATTGGGTTTTAAATAAAGCAGTAGTACTGTTTGCTTTATTTATTTATTTGTGGATTTTATTTGACGCTACAAAAATGTTCAAGTTGTAGAAAATCTTTTTCTGAAAATTTTCATATATAATATGCCTATGTTAAATTTTGTTTTATAGGGTTTTATTTTATTTTTATGTGTCTGTATTTAAAAAAACTTGTTTTGGACCAAACTGGGCCGAAGCCCAGCTCGCCCAAACTTGCCGCCGCCTTCCTCCCATCGCCGAGCCGGATACCTCCCGAGTCCGAGCATGCCAGCGCCGCCGCCATGGAGGACACGGGCTCCCCATCGCCTTGCCCCTCCCCCATGCCACTATCGCCCCCTCCCCTATAAAACCCGCGGCCCCAGGCCCCGTTTCTCCTCCTCCCAGGCCGCAGCATCTCGCCGCCGCCGCCGTTGCCATCGAAGGCCGCAGCCTCCGCCCGCGCCGTCGCCACCATCGCACCCGCCGCTCCGCGCCGCCCCTCCCCAACCTCTTCGCCGGCCTCGACGACCGCCGGAGCTGCCACCCCGATCGGATCCAAGCCGCCACCGTCGTCTTCCGTGCCGCCGTCAACCTCGCCGCCGCGGTAACGCCCCCCTCTCGGCCGTTAGATGCCCATCCGACGGCCCATGTTAGGTTGCTTTTATTTTTTTCGAAATGTTTATCTTTAATTAGCGAAGGTTCTTTAGTTAAGCATCTAGAGCGAACATGTTCATAGTATAGGGTTCAGTAGTGAACGTTCGTTTGTTAGATTTTCCTTTTTTCTGTTTTAATTTCGGCCAGGGACCTAGATGCAATTAGCTTATTTATAGATTAGCCCCCAATCTTCAAACCCTCACAACTTTTACACCGTTTGTCCAAATCGAACAAACCAACACCCACTTCTTTGTTTTGGTCTCATCTATCCAGATAACCAACTTAAACATGTTTTTGAAAGTTTAAAATTTGATTTCAAACAGATTTGAATTTGAACTTCTTTTGATCATAACTAGAGTTTTATTACTCCGATTTAGTTGATTCTTTTTGCAAGTCGAAGCTCTTGACCTAAACTTTTCGATAAGGCAAAATCCACTCAATTTTGGTACTGTTAGAAATTGTTTTCTGTTGCAAGAGTTAGTTGCTTATTTTTGAAGTTTTTGAGATCTTTTCTTCGATTCTTTTGCATGATTGCTTATGTGTGGTTACTATTGATTGCTTATGATAGATTGAACGGAGTGTGACGAGTAGAACTATCAGGAGTTATGAGTGCGAAGGATCTTCATCAATAGTACATGCAAGTTCACACTTTGATCATATCCCTTTATTACCCAGTTTTGATGCATTAGTTTCAACCCTCAAACATTGCATGAGTAGGTTTGATAACATGTGGGTACTGGGAAGTAGTTGATGAGGTAGGAACCTATTGTATTATATTCAAGCCCTTGGGTGTTACTACGTTATGCTTATACTACTATGCTATGCTCGTAGACGTTGTTTGGTTTGAGAGAATTCATGAAAGATGAGAGGGATATTGTTAACTAAGGGAAACTCAAGGTGGATACTTTAATACACATCTGGGTGAATTGGTTGGGGGCACCCTGGAGCACCCAGTGGTTTGCCTGGGCACCTGGAGAACCCAGTGACGATCCCGGAGTACCCGTGTGATCACCCTATGGAATGCCACCCATGCTCAAAGGGATCATAAGATTATTCTTGCTTTCCGTGTGCAGCCACAAGCTATTATGGGCTCTGGCATAGTTGAGTAAGTTGTGTGAGCTCTTGAAGAGGTGGACTAGCTGTAGGACCTTGAAGTATGTCTAGAGGGGGGTGATTAGACTACTTGACCAATAAAAACTTAACCTTTTCCCAATTTTAGAGTTTGGCAGATTTTAGCTACTTTAGGACAAGTCAAGCAATCATCACACAATTCAAGCAAGCATGCAAAGAGTATATAGGCAGCGGAAATTAAAGCATGCAACTTGCAAGAAAGTAAAGGGAAGGGTTTGGAGGATTCAAACGCAATTGGAGACACAGATGTTTTTGGCATGGTTCCGATAGGTGGTGCTATCGTACATCCACGTTGATGGAGACTTCAACCCACGAAGGGTAACGGTTGCGCGAGTCCACAGAGGGCTCCACCCAAGAAGGGTCCACGAAGAAGCAACCTTGTCTATCCCACCATGGCCGTCGCCCACGAAGGACTTGCCTCACTAGCGGTAGATCTTTACGAAGTAGGCGATCTCCTTGCCCTTACAAACTCCTTGGTTCAACTCCACAATCTTGTTGGAGGCTCCCAAGTGACACCTAGCCAATCTAGGAGACACCACTCTCCAAGAAGTAACAAATGGTGCGTTGATGATGAACTCCTTGCTCTTGTGCTTCAAATGATAGTCTCCCCAACACTCAACTCTCTCTCAATGGGTTTGGATCTGATGGAAAGAAGATTTGAGTGGAAAGCAACTTGGGGAAGGCTAGAGATCAAGATTCATATGGTAGGAATGGAATATCTTGGCCTCAACACATGAGTAGGTGGTTCTCTCTCAGAAATGGTAAGTTGGAAGTGTAGGTTCGTTCTGATGGCTCTCTCCACGAATGAAGAGGAGGTGGAGGGGTATATATAGCCTCCACACAAAATCTAACCGTTACACACAATTTACCAAACTCGGTGGGACCGAATTATTAAACTCGGTCGGACCAATTTAGTAAACCTAGTGACCGTTAGTGATTTTTGGTGGGACCGACATGCATCTCGGTGAGACCGATTCAGTTAGTGTTAGGGCATAACGTAATCTCGGTAAGACCGATTACACAAACTCGATGAGACCGATTTGGTAATAAGCTTTCCAGAGAGTTGGTCAGGTAAACTCGGTGGGACCAATTTGCTCTTTTCGGTGAGACCGAAATGTTACAAAAAGGAAATAGAGAGTTTACATTGCAATCTCGGTGGGACCGATCGCTCACTTCGGTTAGACCGAAACATTACGAAGGGAAATAGAGAGATTGCAACCCCATCTCGGTGAGACCGAGATCCCTTTCGGTAAGACCGATTTGCTTAGGGTTTGTGGTAGTGGCTATGACTTTTGGAATCGGTGGCGCCGGATAGGATGTTTCAGTGTGACCGATTTTGGCGTTGGGTTTTGGTCATATGTGGATGTGGGAAAGTAGTTGAGGGTTTTGGAGCATATCACTAAGCACATTGAAGCAAGAGGCTCATCAAGCAACACCTCATCCCTCCTTGATAGTATTGGCTTTTCCTATAGACTAAATGTGATCTTGGATCACTAAAATATAAAATGAAGAGTCTTGAGCTTTTGAGCTTGAGCCAATCCTTTGTCCTTAGTATTTTGAGGGATCCACTTTCATCATCCATGCCATGCCATGCATTGAGCTTTCCTGAAATAATAGTCTTGGAATATTATTAGCTCAATGAGCTATATGTTGTTATTAATTACCAAAACCACCTAGGGATAGTTGCACTTTCAATCTCCCCCTTTTTGGTAATTGATGACAACATATAGATCAAAGCTTCGACAAATGATAATAAGATTGAATAACATCATCACTTTGAGAAATATGTGATAAGCAAGAGCTCCCCCTAAATTTGTGCATAGTTTAAGATTTGCTTTGTACTGCAAATGCACAATGAATTAGGCTCATGGGTTACTCTTCCATGTCACATACATCTTGGTGGAGCGCTCAAAATAATAAACAATGAATACATGCACTCATCACCAAGCATAGTGAGTGATCACATAGGATAGATAGGATAATATCAAGCATGGATAAGTGTAGCTTATGATCAAACACATGATCATCAATGTCTCACAAGCATAGTATCTCAACCAAAAGCAAACAAAGTTTGAAAAACCACCAAATAAAGCAAGAGAGAATAAAAGCAACACTCTCTCTCGAAGCCTATGATCTATACTCTCCCCCTTTGGCAACAAGTTACCAAAAAGTTCATAGAAAATGCATAGTGCTAGATCGTCTCTCAGGCTTGATCTTCTGGTGGTGTTGTAGAGATGGCTCCTTGGACGAAGGCTTCAGCTGAAGTAGAGGGTGTTGTAGGAGTTGGTGCTGGAGCTGGTTGCACTGGAACTATTGGGGCAGTAGCTGGTGCTGAAGTTGTAGCTCTAGTGTCTGTCACTGGCACTGCAACTGACCTCTGGGCTCTGGGCACTCTGGCAAACACATTGGTGGTTGTCTTTCCCTTCCTCTCCTACATGTCATCCTGCAGCTGCTCTACAACTGACTGAATCTCAGTTACCTTGACATCTAGATCATAGAACTTTTGTTCCATGATTCTCTCCAGGCTCTCCTAGTTTTGAGTTAGGGTGGCCAACCCCTTCTCAATCCTCAAAGTTGATGCTATCAAGTAACCAAGCTGCTCTTGTTTGGTCTTCAAGAAATACTCAGATGCCTCCTCTTGAGTTGGCATCTTGGCAGCCTTCTCCTTCTTTGCCTTCTCCTTCTTCTCCTGAGCTTGGATAGATTGTGGATCATCTTCATTCATGACAACCTCATTGTCCTCAAGTCTGGATAAATTGGAAAATGTTCCTTATCCAACTGGTATTTCCCTATGCCCATCTTGGAGTTGATCAATTCTTGAATTTGAGGTGCATATCCACAGCTCCTCTTCTGATCTGCTGCAGTCCTCTTGATTGTCTCAATGATCAGGCTCATGACTTTGAACTTCTGAGGCACATCAAACACATGCAGCATGTTGATGGCATGCCCTCTAATCATGTTGTGGTCACCTAACTTGGGCAACAAAGTGTGCCTCAGGATCCAATTGATGGTTGCCAATCCTGACAGCAGAAAATGAACTGATCCAAATTTGTGAGTCTCTACAGCCTTGTCAGGAATTTCCTTGTACATGTGAGCCATTGAATTGTGACCCAGCTTCTTCTTGGCATATATGTCCAAGTCATCTTCTTCTTCCTTGGGGGCATTGATCAAAGTTGCCCATTCTTCAACAGTGGATTGGTACCTAGTACCCTCAGACATCCACACAATTCTACCATCTGGATAAAAGTGTGCTGTGGAGTAGAACTGCATGATAAGCTCATCATTCCAGTTGGTGAACTTCTGTCCAACAAAATCTGCTACTCCACAAGCAATAAAGCTCTCCTCCACTCCAGGGTAGTGCTGCTCATTCTCCCTGATGAGTTTCCAGTCAACCCACCTCATATCACAGACAATGGGCTTCTTGTCCAACAGAATGGTCTCATAAAAGTCCTGCTGTTCCTTTGTGTGGAACCTGTAGTCAACAGCAGTTCTTCTTCTTGAAGCATATGGGTCTTCCATCCTCCACAACCTCAGCCCTGAATCCTTCCTGATTCTCATGTCCTCAGCCACAGGATGGGCATCATTATGGTCTGGTATCTTGGGCTTGAGCTTTTTGAGGACTTGTCCTTCTTCATCTTCATCTTCTGCAACATTTGGCACTGGGGCCTTGTTCTTTTCAGCAGCTGGAATACTCCTAGTATTCCTCTTTGGAGCTTGCTTGGCCTTGGAGGCAGCTTTGGGTGCATCTTTGGGCTTGGATGTTGCAGCCCCTGCCCTGATTGCATCTCCCATAAGCTTAGCTGCCTTAGGAGCTGGTGCAACATCCTCTTCCTCTTCATCAGAATCCCTTCTCATTGAGGGATTTCCAAGGACCTTGGCAGTTGTGGTTCTAGCTCTCTTCTTTTTCTTGTCCTGATCACCATCATCCTCTGATTCAATTGTGAACTTCATGGTTGCACCAGTGGGGACTTTCTGAGGTTTTGATGGTGCCTCTTTCCTTGCAGGTGCCTCTTTGGCTTGAGCTTGAGCTGGCACTTGAGTGGACTTCCTGGCCTTTGGCATTGGAGTTCTCTTGGCAGGAACTTTCTTCTTTAGGCCTGGCTTTTTGCTTTGTGCAGAGCCATACTCTTTCTTGAGCACCACCTTTTTGGAAGTGGCCTCATCCTCCTCAGCTTTGTAATCCTCATCTTTTGAGTCTGAGATTCTCTTCCTCCTTTGCCTAGTTGCAGCCTTAGGCAAGTTGCTAGGAGTGCTTCTGCTCCCATCATATGAAGTTGAGGGACTAGTGCCCTTACTCAAGTCCATGTGCTCTTCAGACCTGTTCTGGCTGTCACTCTGATCAGACATACTGCAAAAGCTGACTGCTGACCCTATGAAGACTTATAGATGAGATAGAATAGATGAGCATCACAAAATGCAGAGATTTTTGCAAAAGAATGATTCAAAAGTTCAGTTTTAATTTTCCACAGAAAGCATTTCGGATCAACCGATTTTCAAACTCGGTGATACCGAAGCAGTTTTGGAACCTAAACGGATGATCTCGGTTGGATCGAGTTTCAGTTTGGTGGCACCGAGACTGCTAGGGTTTCCCAGAATCTTCAAATCAGTCGCACCGATTAGTAATTCTCGGTCAGACCGAGAGTCACTAGTCCAATGGCATACGCCAAATTGGTGAGACCGAGTTTTTCAACTCGGTGGGTCCAAGATGGTTTCGGCGGAACCCTAGCCCTAAAAATTTGAATCGCATCTAAACTACGGACTGTTTTGGTTGGATAGAAGAATCTCAATCGTGGCAAGAATCAATATGTAAACAATGTGCTAGGAATCAGACGTAGATAGCACAAAGATCAAGTCCATACCCCAACTTGGCGGTGGACTTGCTACGGCGGCAATGGCGGGGACGATTTTCGTTGACGGCGACGAAGACCAGCGACAGGAGGCTGCTGGCGGCGAGGAGATGATCCGGAGACCACGATGGCAGAGCGAGCTATTGCGCGGGCAAAGGGTTTCAGAGAAATTTCCGAACTTTTGCACGTGGCTATATATAGCCCGACCCTATCGGTGTGACCGAGTGGAACAACTCGGTGGCACCGAGATGCATAACTGTGTTCAGTTATAACAAATCGGTGAGACCGAAAAGTTCAAATCGGTTGCACCGAGATTGAAAACTCAGATCAACTTGGTGATCTCGATAGGACCGCAATGGAAGAATCGGTCAGACCAAGAATCACAAAGAGGTTTTCGAAGTTTAAGTCTATGACGAATCGGGGAATCCGAGTGCTCCTCACACAGAGTGGTTCGAATCTGACTTGATCAAATTTTGTGATGTAGCATGAATAGAGTTTGAGATGAGAAAAGCATAGATAGCTAAAGAAGGTTCTTAGGCATTCTTGTCCATCCACTTGGCACAAAGAAAATAGTCCAAACAATCAAAACAACAAGTGGATGTCCTTGAATGAGTAAAATATGCACCAACATGCTCACACAATAAGATAGCAAATGAAATATGTGGCAAAGCATGCACAACCAATTTTAGCATCTATCAAACAATTGGCGATGACTAGGTCATCTATATATGAGTATATTGACTTAGGAGTCAAATGAGAACATTTGATCATAGGTCATACTCATCGTTTAAGCTCAAGTGGGGTTACCACTTTTACATAATGCATTAATGTGTTCACACCATTAGAGTTGCTTTGACTCAATTCTTAGAGTTAAGCTCCCCTAGATGTGAGATCCCCCCTTAGAGGGATGAACTAACCTTGGGTTTTGTCGATGATGACTTTATGTAGGTTATGAAGATATAGATGCTCAATGTTGATGTAGATCATTTGGAGCAATCCTTTGGAGTGAGTTGCACTTTCAACTTACCTACATGGGTTAGTCCCACAAGGAACAAACAAGAATATCCATAGACATAGAGTGATGCACACACACAAGATGATGTCCATGAAATCATTAGGTTACCTTGTCCCTTGTCTTACCAACATGAGGGTTTGTGACTCCTTGAACTAGTGCAAGATGTGGAAGTTGATTGCACTTGTTCTTGCCAAAATGATAAGAGTGAAAAATGTTGGCGGAGTCACCGTCAAGAACTCTCTAGTTCTTCTTCTTCGGGATCCACATCATCTTGATGGGAATCCTTGGAGTTGTAGTTGTACTTGATGAAGTAGAACTTGACATAGTCTTGGGGACCCACTTGAACGAGGCTTTGGGTGCTTCTTCAAATGCATCAATCTCTTCTTGAAGCTTGTCCTTGCCTTTGTTCTTGTGGTCTTGTGGTGGAAGATCATCTTGAGCTTGTGTTCCCTTGAAGGAAGTAGGATCATACTTCTCTTGTTGAGGAACAAACTTCGTCTTGGGGTATTGATCTTCTTCCCACTCAACTCCATTGGCATTGAACTTTCGTTCAAAACCAACACCTTGATTCTTCCGGTGCCTTCCTTGCATGTGTACAATTTCCTCGAATTGCTTACTCCCGGCAAGGCTCTTGTAAACACCTTTCTCTATAATTCCCTTCAATAAGCTATTTTCTTGCTCTAGTGTAACTTGGCTAAGAGAATCATTAGTGGAATCAAGAGAACTACTAGAAGCAACAATATTGGATTTAACATTATTATTGTTACTACTAGAGGAAGTATCTTTCTTGTGCTTGTTATTAGACTTGACTTGAGGCATGTAAGTAGATAAGAGTAAACGCTTGGCAATGTAAGAAGAACTTTTCTTGCGAAGATCATCATTGGTTGCTTTTAAGAACTCATGCTGTTGCTCAAGATTGAGCTTTTCAAAGCGTAACTTCTCATGAGCCCTTAAAAGTTCTCGATGATCTTCGTAGATAGTTTGATGAGCTAACTTAAGAGAGTTTAATTCTTTAGTTAGAAGCTCAATATTCTCCTTATCATTGTCATTCGTTTTAGCATGATTAGCATGATTAATTGACGTTTCATCATAGTATTCATCACTAGAGTTGTCAACAAGTAAATCATCATCCACAAGCAAGTCATCTTCATCACTATTGAAATCAACATACTCGGGATGTGTTACCTTTGGACCTTTGGCCATGAAGCATCTTCCAACACCTTCATTTGGTGAATCAAATATGTCGTAGGAGTTGGTTGACACAAGTGCTAGACCGGCAACACCTTCATCTTGAGTATATTCGGAGTCGGAGTGATAGATTATCTCGGAGTGATTGTCGGAGTCGGAGTCGGATACCCATTCACCAACATGAGCTTGATGTCTTCGTTTTGTGTAGCTCCTTGATGACTTGTCCTTCCTTTCCGAATCCTTGCTTCTCCGTGAGGGTCTTCGTTCATAACGATCATCTCTCCTCCTCCTCTCTCTTGGTGGTGATTCTTCTCTTTTGCTCCTTCTTCTTGGAGAATCTTCTCTTCTTTTGTAGGGTGTCGTACACTCATTGGAGTAGTGTCCGGGTCTCCCACAATTGTAGCAATCGCGCTCTCGACTAGAAGATCTCTTGTCATTGTAAGACCTGGATTTGGAGCTTCTTTCTTTGCTTCTACTCTTGTAGAATTTGTTGAAGTTCTTCACCATTAACCTCAATTCTTCATTGAAGGTTGGTTTCTCACTTGATGATGTGGGGGCTTCACTTGAGGCTTTGTAGGCACCACTTGACTTGTTGTGAAGTTCCTCCTTATCCTTGAGTGACATCTCATGAGCAACAATCCTTCCAATGACTTCCGTTGGCTTGAGATCTTTGTAGTTTGGCATCATTTGAATCAATGTGCACACGGTATCATACTTTCCATCCAATGCTCTTAAGACCTTCTTGATGATGAATTTGTCGGTCATCTCTTCACTCCCTAAGCCGCCAATCTCATTTGTGATAAGAGCAAGCCTAGAGTACATTTCAGCGACACGTTCACCATCCTTCATTTTGAACTTGTCAAGCTGACTTTGGAGCACATCCAACTTGGATTCCTTGACGGACTCGGTACCTTCATGCATATCAATCAAAGTATCCCAAAATTCCTTTGCATTCTCAAGACGGCTAATTTTGTTGAATTCTTCGGGGCACAATCCGTTGAAGATGATATCACAAGCTTGAGCGTTGTATTACAACATATTCAATTCTTCCGCATTAGCTTCACGGTTCGGTTCTCTCCCATCGAAAAATTCACCTTGCAAGCCAATACAAATAATTTCCAAACGGCGGGGTTATGTCCAAGGATATGCATTTTCATCTTATGCTTCCAACTAGCAAAATTAGTACCATCAAAGTAAGGACCTCTACGGTGATAATTTCCCTCGCTAGACGCCATACTCTCCTAGGTTGTAAAACCAAGGCTATGACCACCAAAAGCTATGGAAATCAAAGCAAATGGAGACCAAAGCTCTGATACCACTTGTAGGACC
This sequence comes from Triticum dicoccoides, assembly GCF_002162155.2. Taxonomy (NCBI): domain Eukaryota; kingdom Viridiplantae; phylum Streptophyta; class Magnoliopsida; order Poales; family Poaceae; genus Triticum; species Triticum dicoccoides. Next base: position 295,818,203 of record NC_041389.1, read on the forward strand.
TTGAAGTATGTCTAGAGGGGGGTGATTAGACTACTTGACCAATAAAAACTTAACCTTTTCCCAATTTTAGAGTTTGGCAGATTTTAGATACTTTAGGACAAGTCAAGCAATCATCACACAATTCAAGCAAGCATGCAAAGAGTGTATAGGCAGTGGAAATTAAAGCATGCAACTTGCAAGAAAGTAAAGGGAAGGGTTTGGAGGATTCAAACACAATTGGAGACACGGATGTTTTTGGCGTGGTTCCGATAGGTGGTGCTATCGTACATCCACGTTGATGGAGACTTCAACCCACGAAGGGTAATGGCTGCGCGAGTCCATGGAGGGCTCCACCCAAGAAGGGTCCATTAAGAAGCAACCTTGTCTATCCCACCATGGCCGTCGCCCACGAAGGACTTGCCTCACTAGCGGTAGATCTTCACGAAGTAGGCGATCTCCTTGCCCTTACAAACTCCTTGGTTCAACTCCACAATCTTGTCGGAGGCTCCCAAGTGACACCTAGAGAATCTAGGAGACACCACTCTCGAAGAAGTAACAAATGGTGCGTTGATGATGAACTCCTTGCTCTTGTGCTTCAAATGATAGTCTCCCCAACACTCAACTCTCTCTCAATGGGTTTGGATCTGGTGGAAAGAAGATTTGAGTGGAAAGAAACTTGGGGAAGGCTAGAGATCAAGATTCATATGGTAGGAATGGAATATCTTGGCCTCAACACATGAGTAGGTGGTTCTCTCTCAGAAATGGTAAGTTGGAAGTGTAGGTTCGTTCTGATGGCTCTCTCCACGAATGAAGAGGAGGTGGAGGGGTATATATAGCCTCCACACAAAATCTAACCGTTACACACAATTTACCAAACTCGGTGGGACCAAATTGTTAAACTCGGTCGGACCAATTTAGTAAACCTAGTGACCGTTAGTGATTTTCGGTGGGACCGACATGCATCTCGGTGAGACCGATTCAGTTAGTGTTAGGGCATAACGTAATCTCGGTAAGACCGATTACACAAACTCGATGAGACCGATTTGGTAATAAGCTTTCCAGAGAGTTGGTCAGGTAAACTCGATGGGACCGATTTGCTCTTTTCGGTGAGACCAAAATGTTGTAAAAAGGAAACAGAGAGTTTACATTGCAATCTCGGTGGGACCGATCGCTCACTTCGGTTAGACCGAAACGTTACGAAGGGAAACAGAGAGATTGCAACCCCATCTCGGTGAGGCCGAGATCCCTATCGGTAAGACCGATTTGCTTAGGGTTTGTGGCAGTGGCTATGACTTTTGGAATCGGTGGCGCCGGATAGGAAGTTTCGGTGTGACCGATTTTGGCGTTGGGTTTTGGTCATATGTGGATGTGGGAAAGTAGTTGAGGGTTTTGGAGCATATCACTAAGCACATTGAAGCAAGAGGCTCATCAAGCAACACCTCATCCCTCCTTGATAGTATTGGCTTTTCCTATAGACTCAATGTGATCTTGGATCACTAAAATATAAAATGAAGAGTCTTGAGCTTTTGAGCTTGAGCCAATCCTTTGTCCTTAGTATTTTGAGGGATCCACTTTCATCATCCATGCCATGCCATTCATTGAGCTTTCCTGAAATAATAGTCTTGGAATAGTATTAGCTCAATGAGCTATATGTTGTTATTAATTATCAAAACCACCTAGGGATAGTTGCACTTTTACTAGCATATGTAGGGGGATTGTAGGTGTACCGGTCTGCCTGGAGTAGATAGTAAATGCTTCTGAAAGACTGTGCCTCGGTCATCCCGTTCTCAAACACCAGGCAGTGCGATGACTTCAAGGGAGGCGATCGAGTCTTGTGGGGAAAAGTGCGCAAACCTCTGTAGAGTGTACAAACTAATCATGATTAGTCGTGTCTCCGGTTATGGACATCTTGAGTATCTGGTACTTGAATTATTGATTTGATCTCATCACTCTATTTAATGAAATTTTTGGGTTATAATTATTACTTTGGGATTTGAGTTGGAGGAACCTTCTCATTTAATGACATACACTTGGTAGTTAAACAAAATTTATTCCTTTGTTGTAGGAAAAAATTAGTTTTATGCAAGATTAAACTTGGAGCCTCCACCAGCCAAATATGCATGTAGTGATAGCTATTATTCATCATTATCCTATGGTGTGAATTTACCAGTACATTCAATGTACTGACCTACATGGCTGCAACGTCTTATGTTGCAGGAATCTTACGATGAGTAACTGATACGTTAGGGTTACGAACTGAACTTTATCGTTGGTGTTGTTGGGACTCCACAACCTTTATGTTACTTCCGCTATATGGATTGAGGTAATACTATTTACGTTACTTTATACATGTGATTTACCTCTGTTATAAATCCTCGAGTACTGTGTGTGTCAGCATACCGATCCAGGGATGACACTTAAGCACAGAGACTTCGATCCATTCTGCTCGGGTCGCTACACTTACTTTTTTGGGGATGGCAACAGAAGCCATCTTGTCCGTCGCCGCCCCTCCTCGCTTCGACACGCGTCTAGGCCAACGAGGCATGCAGTGCCATGTTGGCTAACTAGCTGCTGTGTTGGCGTGATGGTAGAGCCTGCACGAAGATCTGCATGCCACCACGCTGGCGCCTGCTTAGTTGGCACACTGGACGTCGCACTGGAGTGGTGATGAGGTGGCAAATCCTTGCCGGGCGTGGGCCTGGCCGTGGCCCAGCAATCGTCCCTGGCAAGGCTTGCCGGGGGACTCGCAGTTGTCCCCAGCAAGGATCTTGCCGGGGGTCTTTGTCTTCTGGTCCCACATGGACCCGTAGGTCATCAATCTCTATGAAGATCTGCATGCTACCATGCATGCATTCCCAAATCTTGGTCTTAACATTGTCGATGGTGTCAGAACTCTCAGCCTCAAGGCAAGGGTGATGGGCTTGCTGGTGCTGCGCAGGCTGCCCTGGCAAGGATGTTACCGGGGGAGGTCCAGCTCGCCTTCTGCTCCTTGTTCCTTGACTTGAGTATCTGCCTTGGTAGTCTTCACGTTTTATCTTCTGCTGCCCTGCTGGGCCTGGCCACAGGCATGGCTACAACTGCCCGTGCACAAGTAAGGGGTACAAAAAAGCCCGTACTTTTGTACACCAACAAAAAATGAACTACCACGCATCATCGGAGAGGCACCAATGAGGATGATAAACCCCTCCGTGATGGTGTCTAGATTGGATCTGTGGTTTCTGGAACTTGCGGCGGCTGGAATTGATTTTCGTCGATCTCCTAGGGTTTCTGGAATATTAGGGTATTTATAGAGTAAAGAGGCAGTGCGGGAGGCCACCAAGGTGGGCACAACCCACATGGGCGCACATGGGCCCCCAGGTGCGCCCTGGTGGGTTGTGCTCCACTTGGAGCACCCCTCAGGTACTTTATTGGCCCATCATGTGTCTCCTGGTCCAGAAAAATCACCAAAAAGTTTCGTTGCGTTTGGACTCCGTTTGGTATTGATTTCCTGCGAAGTACAAAACAAGCAAAAAACAACAACTAGCACTGGGCACTATGTCAATAGGTTAGTCCCAAAAAATGATATATAGTTGCTATAAAATAATTGTAAAACATACTAGAGTGATAATATAACAGCATGGAACAATCAAAAATTATGGATACATTGGAGACGTATCAGCATCCCCAAGCTTAATTCCCGCTTGTCCTCGAGTAGGTAAATGATAAAAATAGAATTTTTGATGTGGAATGCTGCCTAATATGTCATCACATATTCTTTTCTTTGTAGCATGGCCGTTTGGACTTTTATATGATTCAAAGGAATAGTCTAGTCTTGACATGAATATTTCAATACTCAAGCATATCAACAAGCAACCATGTCTTTCAAAATATCAACACTAAAGCAAGTTATCCCTAGCCCATAATGCTCAATCATTGATCCATCCATAAGTCTGGCAGGGAGGTACCAAAATAATCTAGGAGTGGATCACTGGACAGTGGTCAAGAACATCCTGAAGTACCTGAAAAGGACCAAGGATATGTTTCTCGTTTATGGAGGTGACAAAGAGCTCATCGTAAATTGTTACGGTGATGCAAGTTTTGACACTGATCGGATGACTCTAAGTCACAAACCGGATACATATTTATTTTGAATGGTGGAGCTGTTAGTTGGTGTAGTTCCAAGCAAAGCGTCATGACGGGATCTACGTGTGAAGCGGAGTACATAGCTACTTCGGAAACAGCAAATGAAGGAGTTTGGATGAAGGAGTTCATATCCGATCTAGGTGTAATACCTAGTTCATCGGGTCCAATGAATTTTTTTTGTGACAATACTGGAGCAGTTGCCTTAGCGAAGGAATCCAGATATCACAAAAGAACCAAACACATCAAGAGACGATTCAGCTCCATCCATGATCAAGTCAAGGAGGGAGACATAGAGATTTGCAAAATACATATGAATCTGAATATAGCAGACCCGTTGACTAAGCCTCTTCCACGAGCAAAACATGATCAGCACCAAGACTCCATGGGTGTTAGAATCATTACAATGTAATCTAGATTATTAACTCTAGTGCAAGTGGGAGACTTAAGGAAATATGCCCAAGAGGCAATAATAAAGTTGTTATTTTATATTTCCTTATTCATGATAAATGTTTATTATTCATGCCAGAACTATATTGATCGGAAACCTAAATACATGTGTGAATACATAGACAAACACTGTGTCCCTAGTGAGCCTCTACTTGACTAGCTCGTGGATCAAAGATGGTTAATGTTTCCTAACCATGGACATGAGTTTTCATTTGATAACAGGATCACATCATTAGGAGAATGATGCGATGGACAAGACCCATCCGTTAGCTTAGCATATTGATCGTTCAGTTTTATTGCTATTGCTTTCTTCATGTCAAATACATATTCCTTCGACTATGAGATTATGCAACTGCCAGGTACTGGAGGAATGCCTTATGTGTTATAAAATGTCACAATGTAACTGGGTGATTATAAAGATGCTCTATAGGTATCTCCGAAGGTGTTTGTTGGGTTGGCATAGATCGAGATTAGGATTTGTCACTCCGAGTATCGGAGAGGCATCTCTGGGCCCTCTCGGTAATACGCATCATAAGAATCCTTGCAAGCAAAGTGACTAAGGAGTTAGTTGTAGGATGATGTATTATGGAACGAGTAAAGCAACTTGCCGGTAAAGAGATTGAACTAGGTATGAAGATACCCACGATTGAATCTCGGGCAAGTAACATACCGATGACAAAGGGAATAACGTATGTTGTCATAACTGTTTGACCGATAAAGATCTTCATAGAATATGTGGAGCCAATATGAGCATCCAGGTTGCGCTATTCGTTATTGACCGGAGAGGTGTCTCGGTCATGTCTACATAGTTCTCGAACCCATAGGATCCGCACGCTTAACGCTCGATGACGATATTGTATTATATGAGTTATGTGATTTGGTGAACAAATGTTGTTCAGAGTACCGGATGAGATCACGGACATGATGAGGAGTCTCGAAATGGTCGAGAGGTAAAGATTGATATATAGGATGATAGTATTCAGGCACCAGAAGTGTTCCGGTATCGACTACATATCGGGTCGCCGGAAGGGGTTCCCGGCACCCCCGGCAAAAGATATGGGCCTTTTGGGCCAAGAGGGGAAACGGACCAGCCACCCGGGGCTGGTGCGCTCCCCATATGGGCCAAACCAGGAGGAAATGGAAAGAGGGGAAGGGAGAAGGAAAGGGGGGATTCGGCCTCCCCCTTCCTTCCCTCCTCCCTGCTCTTCCCTTCCTCTCCGGTAAATATGGAAAGGGGGGGCCAAATTGGGGAGGGATCCCAAGTAGGATTCGGCCTACTTGGGGCACCCTTGGCTGCTGATACGTCTCCAACGTATCTATAATTTATGAAGTATTCATGCTGTTATTTTATCATTCTTGGGTGTTTTACAATCATTTTATAGCAACTTTATATCATTTTTGGGACTAACCTATTGACCCAGTGCCCAGTGCCAGTTGCTGTTTTTTGCTTGTTTTTTTACATCGCGAGAAATCAATATCAAAAGGAGTCCAAACACCGCGTAACTTTTTGGAGATTTTTCTAGACCAGAAGGAACCCAATGGGCCTGAGCTGCACCTAGGGGGTGCCCCGAGGGGGGCACAACCCACCAGGGCGCGCCAAGGCCCCCTGGCGCGCCCAGGTGGGTTCTGCCCACCTCAGTGGCCTCCCGCACCCCCTCTTTGCACTATAACTTCCCAAATATTCCGAAACCCTTCGGGGTATCCCTAGATCAGAAGTTCCGCAGCCGCAAGGCCTATGTATCCACGAGATCCAATGTAGACCCTGTTCTGGCACCCTACCAGAGGGAGGAATCATCTCTGGTGGCCATCTTCATCATCCTGGCGGCCACCATGATCAGGAGGGAGTAGTCCACCCTCGAGCCTGAGGGTTTGTACCAGTAGCTATGTGTTTGATCTCTCTCTCGTGATCTATATCATGGGCTTTGTTAATATAGTCGGATCAAATGATGTTTCTCCCCTCTATACTCTTGTTATGATGAATTGAATCTTTACCCTTCAAAGTTTTGTCTTGTTGGATTGAATATTCAGAGATGAGAACACATGATATATGTCTTGCAATATGAATACTTGAGGTGACAATGAGGTACCTTATTGATTTACTTGATATGTGTTATGGCATTCAACTCGCGGATTCCCGCGGTGATATTGGGGTAATCTATGCATAGGGGTTGATGCACGTTTTTCTCCGACGGAAACTTTGGGGTCTATTTATAGTTCTTTGTGTGGATTGTGTATTATGAATATGAATTTGCTTTGGTGTTATTCTAGTATGAACTCTAGGATAGATTGAACGGAAACAATAGCTTCATGTTATTTTAGTACGAACTCTTGAATAGATCGAACGGAAAGAATAGCTTTGAGTTGGTTTCGTGCCCTACAAACAATTTCTAGTTCTCCGCTAATAGGAACTCGAGAGTGATTCTTTATTGCACTTTGAGGGATAATCATATGATCCAACTATGTTAGCATTGTTGAGAGGTTGCACTAGTGAAAGTACGGACCCTAGGCCTCATTTTTAAGCATTGCAACACCGTTTTTGTGCCCGTTTACTATTTTCTACCTTGCTGTTTTTATTTATTCAGATTATAAAAATATATTTCTACCATCCATATTGCACTTTTATCACCATCTCTTCGGCAAACTAGTGCACCTATACAATTTGCCATTGTATTGGGTGTGTTGGGGACACAAGAGATTTCTTGTATTTGGTTGCAGGGTCCTTCGAGAGAGACCATCTTCATCCTACACCTCTCACGGATTGATAAACCTTAGGTCATCCACTTGAGGGAAAATTGCTACTGTCCTACAAAACTCTGCGCTTGGAGGCCCAACACGTGTCTACTAGAATAAAGTTGCGTAGTAGACATCAGCTGCCTCCCACCAATATATATGTGTGTGGGGGGGGGGGGCGCCCCCCTAGCGCACCCAAGACAATTGTTAGCCGTGTGAGGCGCCCCCTCCACCGTGTACTCCCATGGTCATATCTTCTTTAGTGCTTAGGCGAAGTCCTGCACGGATCACTTCACCATCACCGTCACCACGCCGTCGCGCTGACAGAACTCATCCACTACCTCGACGTCTTGCTAGATCAAGAAGGTGAGGGATGTTACCAAGCTGAACGTGTGCGGGACTCGGAGGTGCCGTACGTTCAGTACTTGATCAGTGGATCGCGAAGAAAGTTTGACTACATCAATCGCGTTGTGAAACGCTTCCGCTTATGGTCTATGAGGGTACGTAGACACACTCCCCCCCTCGTTGCTATGCATCTCCTAGATAGATCTTGCGTGATGAAAGTGCTAGTATCGACTAGAGGGGGGTGAATAGGCGATTTTTATAAAAGTCTTCAAAACTTAGAAGTTTCGAAGACAAACAACAGAAATGACCTAATTAATATGCAGCAGAAGATGAACTACCCTAAGCAAGCCATAGTCAGGTATGCAATGATGTGAAAGTACAGGACTAATAGCAGCTAGGTAGTAAGGATCAGGATGGAAGATAGTATGAAGCCAATCAACAGTAGTAGTCAAGCAATGAAGTCAAACAGATACACAGATAGGCAATGACTTCATGAAGACAAACTTAAGTAAGGTTGGGAAGGGATAGAACCAGTCGCTTGTTGAAGACACAGGATTTGTTAGACCAGTTCCAGTTGCTGTGACAACTGTACGTCTGGTTAGGGAGGCTGAGATTTAACTCAGAAGACCATGTCTTCACCTTATTCCCCTTGACCTAAGGACACCAAGTCCTCGCCCAATCACTCTGGTAAGTCTTCAAGGGAGACTTCCAAACCTTCACAGACTTCGTTCACCAACAATCCACAATGACTCTTGGATGCTCAGAACGCGACGCCTAACCGGCTGGAGGATTCACAATCCTCAAGTGTAATAAGTCTTCAGGTCACACAGACAGAAAAACTTCAGTGATGCCTAACACTCTTTGGCTCTGGGTGTTTGGGCTTTGTCCTCGCAAGGATTTTTCTCTCTCTCAAATGCTTCGAGGTGGGTTGCTCTCAAACGACAAAAGCCGTGCACAAACTCTGAGCAGCCACCAATTTATGGTGTAGGGGGTGGGCTATTTATAGCCACTAGGCAACCCAACCTGATTTGTCCAAAATGACCCTGGGCTGACTTGAGCTACAAGCAAAGCTGACTCATCCAGCTGACTCATCCCTATTTGTCCAACGTGTTCCAACGGTCAGATTTCAAACACACGCGGCAGCTTTACTTGAGCTACAAGCAAAGCTGACTCATCCAGCTCTGGATAAGATTTGCTCTCATTGTCTTCGCTCGAAGACATAGGATTTGAGTTGAGCATCACTTCAGTCACTCTGACTTAGTTCACTTGGACCCCACTTAACAGTACGGTGGTTCCTATGACTCAACAAAGAAGAAAAGGAAACAACGAAACCACACAGTCTTCGCGCACCATAGTCTTCACTTAATGTCTTCTCATGTCATAGTCTTCAATATGAATATCTTCTCATACCACCATTGTTTTCAATGTCTTCATACATTTTTAGGGGTCATCTCCGGTAGGTAAACCGAAACAATAAGGGACACTACCTGCGTTATCCTGCAATTCTCACAAACGCATTAGTCCCTCAACCAACTTTGTCGCCAATACTCCAAAACCAACTAGGGGCGGCACTGTGATGTGCATATAAGTAATTTGCTTTTGGAATGCAAATGCACATGGCAGGTTGTACTTGTGGAGATCCACTTCAACTTATGAAGATAATTCATCATGGATGAAATGATATAGCAGGTAGAATGACATGCATAATGAAAAATGGACGTCTGCAGAATGATCTAAGTGCGGAAGTTATCATCGCACATGCGGAATTTATCATCACATCACAGTGAAGCAAATAAGTAGCAGACGGCCATCAAGTTTAGGTGTTACAACTCAGAGAACCAAATGTTTCAAAAGCAAGAGTTGTAAGCACGAAGCAAAATATAATGCAACCGCCCATATGAACCCGCTTGAAGACTATCAACTCATACGCTTCTCCCCCTTTTGTCAGTAAGGACCAAGAAGGTTTGAAGACATAGAGCATCTACTCGTCCTCATGAGTAGGTGAAGCAGCAGGGTTGTCGTCGTTGGTTGGCAGTGCAGATGAACTTGGTGCAGTGTCGATGTGCGCAGTAGTAGGAGGTGGTGAAGTAGCATCATCTTCATCATCGATCACTCTGGCATTTACCGTTGCCGCGGAGGAAGAATATTCAGAGTCTTCAAGAGATGGAGTGCGACGTAGGACAACAGTCCGTGGAGGAGTGGAGTCAAACTGGAATCTTTCATTGAAGCCATCGTCTTGAAGATCTGCTTCAGCACTAAGCAGGGTCAAACTCTTCCATGAGCGCCGGCAAGTTTCATGAGCAACAAAGGCATTCTTGGTGGCAAGGTTGCGAATGCGATTGACATCCACCAAGAGGCTTTGCATCTGTCTCTTGATCCAAAAATGATGCTTATCCTGTTTCTGATGAAGGGCCACAAGAAGTTCTCGGTCATTGAGAACGCGAGAACGCTTCCGAGGCCTTTGTGCAATGGTGCTTTCAGTGGCTTCAGTAGGTGCTCGATGAGGCAGACAAGTATTTCCAGCCAATGGATAGATTCGTGTCGCTGCTTGAACACCTTCAATGGGTTGAGTGAAGCTTTGGTGCTCGGCATTCTGAAGACAAAGAGGCCTCTTGGCAGGGTCAGAGTATATAGCTTCAACTAACATATCAACCTCTGTCAAAAAGATCATATGATTGCGAGTAGAGGGCTGATAGTTGACATATGAGTGTCTCTTGATGAGGCGCATGACCCATGTAGCATAAAACTTCAGACCAAATAGGTCAGAGCCAGAAGCAGCAAGTTTCCTGATGAAGAATTCTTGAGTGTTGAAGCTGATGCCATTGAGAATATAGAAGACCAAAGTCTTCATAGCTCCTTCAAGCTTGGCCGCTGATGAATGTCCTTTGACAGGCCATAGAGTTCGCCTGATGATATGATATATGGTGCGAGGCAGATACTCTCTTCAACAAAGAACTCTGTTGGATATTCAGCATCAGATGGCAAGCGCTTCATCATGCTCAACATCTGGCTCATATTGGGTTCTGGCTTATGGAAGATACTCTCCACTGCATTGTGGTGTAGCTGGCAGTCAGGTTCATATAGTTCTCCAGGAGTGGCTAGCCCTGTGAGCTCGATGATATCCATAGCTTTGGCTTCATGATGAACATTTCCAGTCATCCACTCGAGAACCCATGTCTTGATGTCTCTGTAGTAGCCGCGAATGTGTAGAGTAGCATAGAATTGAAGCAATAGCTCTTCATTCCAATGTTCTTTGTCTGTCACAAAGTGGAGCAGACCAGCATCACGAAAGCAATCAAGTGCTTCTTCTAAGCACGACAGTCCAGCAATGGCTTCAGTATCAAGGCGCATATGAGGGAAAATGCGCCCTTGATCATATAGAACGCAGGAGTAATAACTTCTCTGCTGATAGCTCCAGAACCGATCTGATGATATTCTTGGCTTGGAGTAGGGGTTCTTGGCGCTGTCAAAGAAGGTATTGTGGCTTTTGAAGCCATTTGCATTGAAGGACCCTGGTGAGTTTGCAGTACCTAGAAACCTTGGCAGCCTAGGCTTTGGCTTCTGGACCTGAGGCCTATGCTCAACATGATAGTCAAATTGAGGTCCAGAGGCAGTAGGCGGAGGTACCAGAATGGGCCATCGGACAGTGGTTAGCTGACCATGACTGTATGCTTGCTCAATTGTATGAGGCCTTGGTGGTGGAACAGGAGCAGGGGCAACAACTGAGGCGTCAGGCTGCACAACAGGTGCTTCGGGAGCAGTTGTCGCATTAGCTTCAGGTGCAGCAGCCTCATTGGTTTCAGGTTCAGTGGCCACATTTGCTTCCGGCACACTGGTTGGTGCAGGCTCCACATTAGCGTCAGCCATGACTATGTCATTGGCTTCATTGGCGTTGGCAGTGGTAGATTCAACATTTTCAACCTCCTCTTGACGAACAGGAGGGTCGGGCACAGGCACGTTCACATCAGGAACTGGTTCTTCAATTACTGGGGGAGTAGGGACACGTACTTCTTCTTGATTTTCCTCGGCTGATGCAGCCGGAATGTCTTCAGCAGCTTGTGCTTCAGACTCGGAGACATTCACAGTTGGAGTAGGTTCAGAAAAGACTTGTCGAGGAACAGGTGAACGTTGCACTTCTCCTTCTGGAACGCTCGACAGAGGGACTTGAGGCTTTTGTCCTTTGCGAAGCCTGCGAAATGCTGGCAACGCCTTAGGAGATGGAGATGGCTGGGCCTCAAAGTATTCATCCTCTTCTTGCACGGGGGGTGTAGCTTGTTGTTGTTGTTGTTGGGGAGTACTGGGGGAGTCTTGTAGCTGTGGGTGATCAGCCCACGATGCATCCTGAGCAATTGGCGTCAGAGGACGACCAATGCTGATGAGTTTGCTGTTCGTATGAACAGGCGATGATACCACGTCATGTTCGATCTGAGGAAGAACTTCATCATCTGCTACATTGTCATCATGACCAATGTCTTCAGCAGCGGTGGGTTCAGCTGCTGGAATATCTTCAGCTTCATGAGCCTCTGTGGGAGCAGGCTCATGGACTATCATCCTTCGTTTTTGATGTTCTGACGCTGGGCGAACCACTGAAATGGGTTCAACAACTAAGGGCTCTGTGGAAGCAGCCCTAGTCTTCTTGGTCTTGCACTTCTTCTTGGAGGGAGCGGCATCAGAGGCTTTAGTATTCTTTCTCTTTCTGGCTTCAGCCTCGGTAGCCCTCGTCTTCTTTTGTTCTGAAGTGGTTGTGGTGACCTTTGGCTTCGAGCCATTCATGCTGCTTGGGAAGATAATGCAAGGGGCTTCTTGGCTTGAAGGTTCAGGCTGGTCAGCAGGAAGCTTGTTCTTTTTCTTTGCAGCCATCCTGGGGTCAATGCCAGGACAGCCAAGTGACTTGCGCTTCTTAGCCTCATTGTAGGCGAGCACACACTTATCAGCCAAACTCTTCATGCGCTCTCAAGAGCCCTGAGCTTCTTCACGCTTCTTCAGAAAAGCTTCTTTAAGCTCAAGTAGCATGACTTTGAAGTTTCTGACGTCTTGAACACTTAGCTTGGCCACATGCTTCTTGAATTGAGCCTTCTCATAATCAATCTTGTTCTTGAGCTCAACGATGCGCTGAGCGAGAGCTAGCTCAGAAGCAATGGCGCCATTGAAGGCGACACTGAGGCCAATGGGAAGCTGCAAATCTTCAAAGCTGAGATTGGGGGCATCGAACCACTCATCAATGAAGTTGTGGCTGATTGCCACATCAAAGAGAGGCAAGTTGTTGAAGATTTCTGCTTCTTCCTTGCTCTTTATCAGCTGCTCAAGAGCATAATCAGCAAGACCTTCATCACTTGACAGATCAATGGGTTCTTCACGCAGAATGGCGGCAGGAGTCAGGGCTTGATCAGTTGGTCTGACAAGTTGCCTTTTCTTCTCCGTTCTCTTGGAGACACGGGATTGATCTTCAGACTGCACACTGGCTTCAGGAGGTGCAGTGGCCAGTGGCTTCGCATGAGAAGCCTTCAGAGGTGCAGCTGATCTCGAAGCCTTTGGCTTCTTTTGCTTCTGCGGCTTTGGAGGAGGAGCTGGGGCTTCATCAGAGTCAGCATCATTGTCAGAATGATCTACTCTGGCACCTTGGACCACGATGTAGGTGATGAGGCCGTCAAGGTTGGAGAAGGGGCCGATAACATTGGGATCAGCATCACGGGAGCCATCAGCACGGGGAGCAGAGGGACCTGGGTTGAAGTCCAATCCCAATGACTTCTTGTTCTTCTTGGCCGAAGCCACAACAAACTGGAAGTTGCGCTTGAAGAGAGAGTCGTCACGACACCAGAGTAGTGAAGTGGGATCGGCGTTCTCAGGCTGTGGTCCACGGACCATGCAAGGATAGAAGCCTTGAGCAATGGCTTCGGCTCTGTTCTTGGGTTGAAGGCCTCGATAGAGGATATCACCCCAAGGTCTCTTGATGGCATTCTTCTCTGCATATTCCTTCGTCACAAACTTTTAGTTGAACCATTCCTCAGCCCAATAGCGTCGAATCCATTGGATTCGTGTCTTTCTCTGATGATAATTCTCTTCGGGATCTGTCTTGTAGAGTTCTGCTAGGTCATCAGGCAGATCTTTGGATGTTCCTTCTCTGCGCTGTCTGCCACCCTTCCTTGCTGATTTTTCTGCAGCCATAAACTTCAAACTGAATGGCCTCAATACGTTCAAAGGCTTCAGAGACTTACGCTTGCTGGTCAAGCAGGAACTGGCTTCAGGAGAATTGATATGATGCTGTAACTATTCTGCAAACGAATGCAGACTATGAGAACCAAGGGATTCTCCCATGGACATGCACCTGTGACAGCATTAGAGATGTGAGGGAAGGGGAAGAGGTCATATGCATTCTCAGAAGATTTTGAAGATAAATCAGTTTGAAGACATTGACCTCATGATGCGAAGACATTCACTTATATAGGTGAGTTGGTTCCAGATTTGTACCAATCCGTGAATAAGTACAAGTGAGGAATCAAACTAGATAGGAAATCTAAGTGAATTGACTAGGCAGTATGAGATGCAGACAGAATAGATCTAACATTGAATAGGCAGAAACCACTTTCGGTAAACAGGATGAATCTTGAAGATCAAAAAGGTGGTAAAACTAGAGTTATAATTACCGCACGAAGAACTGTTAGATGGGATGAATAGGAGATCGAGCAGTTCAGCCCACCGTGCCCTAACTTGGTGACGGAGGACACCTACAGCGATGACGGAGAGGACGATGTCCGCGGCCGGCGTGAGGACGGTGTCGGAGATGTCGCGGCAGCTAAGCGCTTCGTCGCCGGCGTCGTCGAGAGCTAGCGGTGGCGCTAGGGTTTTGACGGAGGTGGAGAGGTGGAAGAAGGATTTCTTTACCGCAGGGGACAAGTATTTATAAGTAGGTGAGCGACACAGCGCAATTACGCTGGTGCCCCTGGCGGTTCACATCTGAGGGGCACGTGGCAAGCATGCAACATACTCAGAGTTGTCCCACGTTCCCACGCCCGCCAGGCATGTTGGAGAGTTGTTCCGGCTTCTCCGGATTTCAACAATAAAGATAAGTCATCTAAAACAGATTTAATGTTTGTCTCTTTGCCTTCTGCTGACTAGGACGCACAGAAGACATTCGACAGTTTCAATAGAATGCATATGATTTGGACAGATAGAGTTTGAGATAGGAAGCATAGAGAGGTTAGGGTCCGATCACATTCACTTAGTTCAAAAGATCCAATCTTGAAGACATAGCTATAAGTGAATGTTGTAGAGGACAGAACACTAGTATAT
>NC_041389.1:295833425-295859281 GCF_002162155.2 Triticum dicoccoides
TATATATATATATATATATATATATATATATATATATATATATATATATATATCAGAAAGCAATCAAATCATCATAGTGTAGAAAATCATGAAGATAAATTGAAGCTGAAGACAAACCAAATGCGAAGTCATTGCAATATAACGCCATGAGTGAAACACTTCAAACAGAGAAATTTGGTGGTGGCGTTACCCACCGTATAGGAAGTATTAGATCCAGACACGGTGCACAATTATCGTGGCGCTCCGAAGTCAAATTCCATGTTAATGTATTCACACTCAGAGTGTAAATCTTCATTGATTGAAGACATACATTACTTTGTGTGTTGCACATCTAAGTCATCAACATGCATAAGTGTTAGGATGTGTGCCTGATCACAGGACATTAGAGGATTCCAAGATATTTAGCTCACACCGTAACTTGCAAAACCTTTTCTCATCCAAGGGCTTTGTGAAGATATATGCCAGTTGCTCTTCAGTGTTGACGTGAATGATATCGATATCTTTCTTCATAACATGATCTCTGAGAAAGTGATGACGAATTTCAATGTGCTTTGTCTTCGAGTGCTGGACTGGATTGTTGGCTATCTTGATGGCACTTATCGTTGTCGCAGAAGAGAGGTACTTGTTTCAGGTTGATGCCATAATCCTTGAGAGTTTGCTTCATCCATAGAAGCTGAGCACAACAGGATCCAGCAGCAATGTATTCAGATTCAGCAGTTGAGAGTGATACACAGTTCTCCTTCTTTGAAGACCAACAGACAAGTGATCGGCCAAGAAAATGACATGTGCCTGATGTAGACTTGCGATCCACCTTGTCACCAGCATAATCAGCATCCGAGAATCCAACCAAATCAAATTTTGAGCCCTTGGGATACCATAATCCGAGTGTTGGGGTGTAAGCCAAATATCGAAGAATTCGCTTCACAGCTAAGTGATGCGATTCCTTTGGTGCTGCTTGGAATCAAGCACACATGCAAACACTAAGCATAATATCTGGCCTAGATGCACATAGATAAAGCAAAGAACCAATCATGGAGCGGTATACCTTTTCATCGAACTCTTTACCATTGTCGTCGGGATCAAGATGGTGTTTGGCTGGCATTGGCGTCGTGTAGCCTTTGCAGTCTTCCATTCCAAACTTCTTCAGACAATCTTTGAGGTATTTTTCTTGAGATATGAAGATGCCATTTCTTTGCTGACGAATTTGAGGACCAAGGAAGAACTTCAGCTCACCCATCATGGACATTTGATATTGCTCTTGCATCATGTACCCAAACTCATCACTATATGAAAGTGCGTTATATCGACTAGAGGGGGGGTGAATAGGCGATTTTTATGAATTCTTCACTGAGGAATTTGCTGGTGAGGAAATTCCTTAGCGAAGAACTACTTGCAGCGGAATATGTACTCAGAGGTAAACATAACAGGATACACACATAGTCAGCATGATGAAATGAAGACTAAGAACAGAGTACGGAAAGCGTAAACACAGGATAACAAGATGAAGACAAACAGACTGAAGAAATTGAACTGAGGAATTTGTGAAAGTCTTCAGTCAAAGTCTTCAAGCACAGATATGAACAACATGCAACACAAAATGAGGAAATGAATGAGTTGAGGAAATAGAACCAGTCAGTTGGTGAAGACAATGATTTGGTAAACCAGTTCCAACTGCTGTCTCAGTTGTACGTCTGGTTGGAGCGGCTGAGTATTTAAACTCGAGGACACACAGTCCCGGACACCCAGTCTCTGAGCCACAACTCAGGACACCCAGTCCTCACCATATTCTCCTTGAACTAAGACCACGCAGGCCTCGTCCAATCACTCGTGGTAAGTCTTCAGGTGACTTCCAAACCTTCACAGACTTGGTCACTCGGCGATCCACAATTCCTCTTGGATGCTCTAGACCTTGACGCCTAACCGTCTGGAAGAAGCACAGTCTTCAAAGGTAACAAGCGTCGGATCCACGCAGGATCAATTTCTTCAGTGATGCTCAATCACTTTGGGTTTGTGGGGGTTTGGTTTTGGGATTTTCCTCACTTGATGATTTTCGCTCAAAGTCCTCGGAGGATGGGTTGCTCTCAGATGACAAGTGTCAAGTTCTCTCGGAGCAGCCAACCAACTAGTGGTTGTAGGGGGCGGCTATTTATAGCCTAGGGAGCAGCCCGACATGATAAGACATAAATGCCCTTCAATGATATGACCGTTAGGTGGATAAGATATTTTGGTCCGCCGGCGCGCAGCACAGCAACGGTCGGAAATTTGACTCTCAAATTCCTCAGGGCTATCATGTTCCTCACTGTGTAGGCAATTCGCACTGGCGAATTCCTAACTCCTCAGTCAGAGCAAAGTCATCAGTGACCAGAAGAACTGCGTCTCTGTCACTGAAGAACTTGACTGAACTGTATGAGATTTCCAATGGCTTCACTCGAAGAGATTGGTAGGTGTAGGATTTTGAGTTGAGCATCACATGGAAATTTTTCCTTAGTATTTCCTCGACCCCCTTTAACAGTACGGTGTTTCCTATGACTCAAGAAAGAGAAAATGAAACTACGAAAACAAAAGTCTTCACGCTTCATATTCCTCGAATGAATATCAAGTCTTCATGGTCACACCAATTTCTTCACTTTCAAAGTCTTCAGAAAGTCTTCAGAATATCAAAGTCTTCAGTTGAAGAACTTCATTTTTAGGGGTCGACTTTCTCTGTAAATATCAAACTCCTCATAGACTTATAGACCTGTGTACACTCACAAACGCATCAGTTACTTAACCTATAAGTCTTCAATACACCAAAATCACTAAGGGGCACTAGATGCACTTACACTATATTTTTGGTTGGTGCAGCCGAAGATTATGTCATCCACATATATTTGGCACACAAACAGTTCGCCATCATATGTCTTCGTGAAGAGTGTGGGATCGAGGGATCCAGGTTTGAAGCCTTTGCTCTTCAGGAAGTCTTTGATTGTATCATACCATGCACGAGGAGCTTGTTTGAGGCCATACAGTGCTTTGTTTAGCTTATACACCATATCAGGATGTTTTGGATCTTCAAAGCCAGGTGGTTGTGCGACATATACTTCTTCTACAATCTTGCCATTGAGAAATGCACTTTTTACATCCATTTGATATAGCAAGATGTTGTGATGATTAGCGTAGGCTAGCAGTATGCGAATAGCTTCAAGCCTAGCAACAGGAGCAAATGTTTCACCGAAGTCAATTCCTTCAACTTAAGTATATCCTTGAGCCACAAGACGTGCTTTGTTTCTGACGACTTGACCATGCTCATCTTGCTTGTTTTGATATATGCACTTTGTTCCAATAATGTTATGCTTGCAAGGGTCAGGTCGCTTGACAAGTTCCCAAACATTATTCAGCTTGAACTGTTGAAGTTCTTCTTGCATGGCTTGAATCCATTCAGGTTCCATAAAAGCTTCAGCAACTTTCTTGGGTTCTGATATTGACACAAATGAAAAGTGCCCACAGAAGTTTGCTAGCTGTGTTGCTCTTGATCGAGTGAGTAGACCAGGCGCATTGATGTTGTCAATTATCTTCTCTATTTGAACTTCATTTGCAACACGAGGATGAACCGGACGAAGATTTTGCTCTTGCTGATCATTGTCATCATTGGGAGGATTGTCTTCAGTCTGAGCATTGTCTTCAGGTTGATTTGGTGCAGAGATGATAAGTTCCTCTTCAGGCTGTGCTTCAGAGGGCATGATTTCACCAGTTCCCATCAGCTTGATAGACTCGCTTGGAGGAGCTTCATCTAGTGTACTTGGCAGAATCTCTCTCTGTGAACCATTGGTTTCATCAAATTTCACATCCACAGTTTCAACGATTTTGTAGAGATAAAGGTTGAAGACTCTGTAGGAGTGTGAATCCTTTCCATAGCCAAGCATGAAGCCTTTGTGAGTCTTAGGTGCAAATTTTGACTTGTGATGGGGATCCTTGATCCAGCATCTAGCTCCAAATACTCTGAAGTAACTGACGTTTGGTTTCTTGCCAGTAAGGAGCTCATATGATGTTTTGTTCAGAAGCTTATGGATGTACACACGGTTGATGATGTGACATGCTGTATCAATAGCTTCAGGCCAGAACTTTCTTTGTGTCTTGTACTCATCTAGCATTGTTCGAGCCATCTCAATGAGGGTTCTGTTTTTGTGCTCAACGATGCCATTTTGCTGAGGTGTGTATGGAGCAGAGAACTCATAAGTGATTCCCATTGTATCCAGATACAGATCAAGTCTAGTATTCTTGAATTCAGTGCCATTGTCACCTCTGATGTGCTTGATCTTCACGCCATAATTGTTCATTGCTCGATTTGCAAAGCGCCTGAAGACATATTGCACTTCAGTCTTGTAAAGAATTATATGAACCCATGTGTATCTTGAGTAGTCATCAACAATGACGAAGCCATAGAGACAGGCAGTTGTTGTGAGGGTGGAGTAGTGAGTAGGTCCAAATAAGTCCATGTGTAACAGCTCGAAGGGTTGAGATGTTGTCATGATTGTCTTTGAGGGGTGCTTTGCCCTTGTCATCTTTCCAGCTTCACAAGCACCACACAGATGATCCTTCTTGAACTTGACATCCTCGATACCAATGACATGCTTCTTCTTGACGAGTGAGTGTAAGTTCCTCATACCAGCATGTCCTAGCCTTTGATGCCAGAGCCAGCATTCTGAAGCTTTTGTGAGAAGACATACGGCAAGCTATGGACCTGCTGAGAAATCTACCATGTATAGATCATCTTTTCGATACCCTTCAAAGACTAAAGATTTGTCAGATTCCATTAGTACAAGGCAACGATATTTTCCAAATATCACAATCATGTTCAAGTCACAAAGCATTGAGACAGACATTAAGTTGAAACCAAGGGATTCAACAAGCATCACTTTATCCATGTGTTGATCCTTTGAGATTGCAACTCTACCTAGACCCAATACCTTGCTTTTACCAGTGTCAGCAAATGTAATGTGACTTGTCGGATGGACGTAAGGTTGAGTCCATGAGAAGACTTCGATCACCAGTCATATGATTTGTGCATCCATTATCCATAATCCATTCTGAAGCTTTTGGTGATGTACCCTACAGTGAAGTTAGGAGGATAGGCTTCACAAGAGTGTTGTGAAGCATAAGCATTTGACACATACAAGGACAGTCACAGCTTATATCAAAGTTAGGACATAGTATGACTGATAAGAGATTCAGATGTGAAGCATATAGAATGACATTTTATCGTGCGTCCTAAATGGGTTTTAGGTCCCCAGCAATAGTATCGGACGCCATTGATTGCTGGCTGGAGACCGTATTCTGCAAAAGAGAGTTAGTTTTTCTTTGCCACCCACATCTTCAGTGGTGGCTTAGAAGCAATGAGTCTAAGTGCAGCATCTGAGAATTTTGGCTTTGAAGCCCTAGCAAATAGCCTTGCAGGAGATGAATGATACTCATATGAATAAGCAGAAAAGTTCTTAGTCCTATGAACATAGCGGTTCGAAGATACACGCTCATATTCATAAGTCTGAGCATGATTTCCCTGCAAAACATTGGCGTTAGGGTGACTCATGTGAGTCCTGTATCTGTATGAAGCCTTTGGGCCACATGAAGCTATAGGTCTGGGGTTTGTCTTCTTCCTTGGTGGTGTCATGACGACATTCACAGGAAGATTCTCAATGTACTGCTTAGGTACCCAGATCTTCTTCATAGGTGGTCCATTCCTATAGTTAGTACCAATGTACCTGGCAAACACTTCACCATTCTGATTTTTGAACAGCTTATAGTTTGCATCAAAGGATTCATCAAGGATAATGGGATTAGCACAGGTAAAGCCAGATAAGGTGGATGGATCTACTGAAGGTTCCTTTGCAGCAACCCATATGGTTTTGGGGTACTGCTCAGACTTCCAGTACGAGCCATCAACATTCATTTTCCTTTTGAACCCAACACCCTCCTTCCTAGGGTTTCGGTTCAGAATCTGCTTTTTGAGGACATCGCAGAGAGTCTGATGTCCCTTCAAACTTTTGTACACCCCTGTTTCAAGCAATGTCTTCAACATAGCATTTTCATCAGCAACAGCGGTGGTATCCTCCGCAGAGGGGTTAGTAACCACATCAGTAGGTGAGGACAATGAAATAGTAGCAGCAGTGGAACATTCAGCAACAGATGTAGCATTATCACGCTCAATGCATTTTAGACATGGTGGTTCAAATCCATCCTGAGCGGAGCTGATCTGTTGAGCGCGAAGTGACTCATTCACCTTTTGAAGATCTTCATGAGCCGCCCTCAATTTCTCAAGCTCTTGTTTCCCTTGAAGATAATCATAGGAGAGCCTTTCATAAGTAGTTGAGAGCGATTCATGACGACCTTCAAGTTCTTGGTACTTAGCATGAAGAT
Organism: Triticum dicoccoides; assembly: GCF_002162155.2. Lineage (NCBI taxonomy): Eukaryota > Viridiplantae > Streptophyta > Magnoliopsida > Poales > Poaceae > Triticum > Triticum dicoccoides. Next base: position 295,839,819 of record NC_041389.1, read on the forward strand.
TTTTTATGTCATCAACTAAGGACTGTGAACGTGTCATTTCAGCGTCCAACAGGTCATCGCTTTTGTCTAACAGTTTTTGAGTATGTTCCATGGCCTTTTGTTGTTCAGTTGCAATTTTAGCAAGTGTTTTGTAGCTGGGTTTGGATTCACAATCAGAGTCATCTTCACTTGAAGTTTGAAGGTAAGCATCGCGTGATTTTACCTTGGCACCATGTGCCATGAAGCAGTAGGTGGGAGTAGGATCGTCTTCGTCATTAGCTTCAGCGTTGGTGTGGAAGTCATTGTCTTCAGTGTTGAAGATGGACTTGGCGACATAGGCTGTGGCTAGAGCCAGACTTGCAACGCCAGGGTCAGACTCCTCTCCAGACTCCACCTCCGCCTCCTCAGAAGCAGACTCCTCCTCTGAATCCATTTCCTTGCCAACAAAAGCACGAGCCTTGCCAGATGAGCTCTTCTTGTATGATGAAGACTTGGAAGAAGACTTAGAAGACTTTGAGGATTTCTTCTTCTTGTTGTCATCAGAATCATATTCCTTGCTTTTCTTCTTCTTCTTCTCATTGTCCCACCGTGGACACTCAGATATGTAGTGACCAGGTTTCTTGCACTTGTGGCAGGTTCTCTTTTTGTGGTCATGGGTGGAAGCTTCATCATTCCTTGAGCTGGATCGTGAAGACTTTCTGAAGCCTTTCTTCTTAGTGAACTTCTGGAACTTCTTCACAAGCATAGCAAGTTCCTTTCCAATGTCTTCAGGATCTTCAGAACTGCAGTCAGATTCTTCTTCAGATGAGGAAACAACTTTTGCCTTCAAGGCGCGAGTTCGGCCATAGTTTGGGCCATAGATATCTCTTTTCTCAGATAGCTGGAACTCATGTGTGTTGAGCCTCTCAAGTATATCAAACGGATCGAGTGACTTGAAGTCAGGACGTTCTTGTATCATGAGGGCAAGGGTATCAAAGGAGTTGTCAAGTGATCTCAGCAATGTCTTGACGATTTCATGCTTGGTAATCTTAGTTGCGCCAAGAGCTTGAAGTTCATTTGTGATGTCAGTGAGGCGATCAAACGTGAGCTGGACATTTTCATTGTCATTTCTCTTGAAGCGGTTGAAGAGGTTGCGAAGAACACTGATTCTTTGATCTCTCTGGGTTGAGATGCCTTCGTTGACCTTGGATAGCCAGTCCCAGACTAGCTTCGACGTTTCTAGAGCACTCACACGGCCATACTGTCCTTTGGTCAGATGACCACAGATGATGTTCTTTGCAGTAGAGTCTAGTTGAATGAACTTCTTGACATCAGTGGGGGTGACACCTTCACCAGTTTTGGGAACGCCATTCTTGACGACATACCAGAGGTCGACATCAATGGCTTCAAGATGCATACGCATCTTATTCTTCCAGTAGGGATATTCAGTTCCATCGAATACGGGGCAAGCAGCGGAGACCTTGATTATCCCTGCGGTCGACATAGCTGAAACTCCAGGTGGTTAAACCAAATCACACAGAACAAGGGAGTACCTTGCTCTGATACCAATTGAAAGTGCTAGTATCGACTAGAGGGGGGGTGAATAGGCGATTTTTATAAAAGTCTTCAAAACTTAGAAGTTTCGAAGACAAACAACAGAAATGACCTAATTAATATGCAGAGGAAGATGAACTACCCTAAGCAAGCCATAGTCAAGTATGCAATGATGTGAAAGTACAGGACTAATAGCAGCTAGGTAGTAAGGATCAGGATGGAAGATAGTATGAAGCCAATCAACAGTAGTAGTCAAGCAATGAAGTCAAACAGATACACAGATAGGCAATGACTTCACGAAGACAAACTTAAGTAAGGTTGGGAAGGGATAGAACCAGTCGCTTGTTGAAGACACAGGATTCGTTAGACCAGTTCCAGTTGCTGTGACAATTGTACGTCTGATTAGGGAGGCTGAGATTTAACTCAGAAGACCGTGTCTTCACCTTATTCCCCTTGATCTAAGGACACCCAGTCCTCGCCCGATCACTCTGGTAAGTCTTCCAGGGAGACTTCCAAACCTTCACAGACTTCGTTCACCGGCAATCCACAATGACTCTTGGATGCTCAGAACGCGACGCCTAACCGGCTGGAGGATTCACAGTCCTCAAGTGTAATAAGTCTTCAGGTCACATAGATAGAAAGACTTCAGTGATGCCTAACACTCTTTGGCTCTGGGTGTTTGGGCTTTGTCCTCACAAGGATTTCTCTCTCTCTCAAATGCTTCGAGGTGGGTTGCTCTCAAACGACAAAAGTCGTGCACAAACTCTGAGCAGCCACCAATTTATGGTGTAGGGGGTGGGCTATTTATAGCCACTAGGCAACCCGACCTGATTTGTACAAATTGACCCTGGGTCACTAAGGAACTGACACGTGTTCCAACGGTTAGATTTCAAACACACGCGGCAGCTTTACTTGAGCTACAAGCAAAGCTGACTCATCCAACTCTGGATAAGATTTGCTCTCATTGTCTTCGCTCGAAGACATAGGATTTGAGTTGAGCATCACTTCAGTCACTCCGACTTAGTTCACTTGGACCCCACTTAACAGTACGGTGGTTCCTATGACTCAACAAAGAAGAAAAGGAAACAACGAAACCACACAGTCTTCGCGCACCACAGTCTTCACTTAATGTCTTCTCGTGTCATAGTCTTCAATATGAATATCTTCTCATACCACCATTGTCTTCAATGTCTTCATACATTTTTAGGGGTCATCTCCGGTAGGTAAACCGAAACAATGAGGGACACTACCTGCGTTATCCTGCAATTCTCACAAACGCATTAGTCCCTCAACCAACTTTGTCGTCAATACTCCAAAACCAACTAGGGGTGGCACTAGATGCACTTACACATGAGCGTAGGAAATTTGCCGAAATTGCATGCTACGTTTCCCAACAGTGGCATCCGAGCCAGGTCTATGCGTAGATGATATGCACGAGTAGAACACAAAAAGTTGTGGGTGGTGATCGTCATACTGCTTACCACCAATGTCTTATTTTAATTCAGCGGTATTGTTGGATGAAGTGGCCCAGACCAACCTTACATGACCACGTTCATGAGACCGGTTCCACTGACAGACATGCAACTAGTTTTGCATAAAGGTGGCTGGCGGGTGTCTGTTTCTCCTACTTTAGTTGAATCGAATTTAACTGCGGCCGGTCCTTGTGAAGGTTAAAACAACAAACTTGATAAATCACCGTTGTGGTTTTTGTGCCGTAGGTAAGAACGATTCTTGCTAGAAGCCCGTAGCAGCCACGTAAAACTTGCAACAACAAAGTAGAGGACGTCTAACTTGTTTTTGCAGGGCATGTTGTGATGTGATATGTTAAAGACATGATGTGATATACATTATTGTATGAGATGATCATATTTTGTAGAAGTTATCGACAATCGGCAGGAGCCTTATGGTTGTCTCTTTATTGTATGAAATGCAAACACCATGTAATTGCTTTACTTTATCACTATGCGTTAGCAATAGTTGTAGAAGCAATAGTTGGCGAAACGACCACGACACAACGATGGAGATCAATGTGTCGAGCCAGTGACGATGGAGATCATGACGATGCTTTGGAGATGGAGATCAAAAGCACAAGGTGATGATGGCCATATCAAGTCACATATTTTGATTGCATGTGATGTTTATCTTTTATGCATCTTATTTGCTTAGTACGATGGTAGCATTATAAGATGATCCCTTAACTAAATTTCAAGGTATAAGTGTTCTCCCTGAGTATGCACCATTGCGACAGTTCGTCGTGCTGAGACACCACTTGATTATCGGGTGTGATAGGCTCTACGTTCACATACAACAGGTGTAAGATAGTTTTGCACATCCGAAATACTCGGTTTAAACTTGACGAGCGTAGCATGTACAGACATGGCCTCGGAACACTGGAGACCGAAAGGTCGAACATGAATCATATAGTAGATATGATCAACAATTCAACATACATATGTTCACCATTGATGACTATCCCATCTCATGTGATGATCAGACATGTGTTAGGTTATTTGGATCACGTATCATTTAGATGACTTGACGGATGTCTATCTAAGTGGGAGTTCTTAAGTAATTTGATTAATTGAACTTAATTTATCATGAACTTAGTCCTAATAGTATTTGCATATCTATGTTGTAGATCAATGGCCCGTGCTACCATTCCCCTGAATTTTAATGTGTTCCTAGAGAAAGCTAAGTTGAAAGATGATGGTAGCAACTATATGGGCTGGGTCCGCAACTTGAGGATTATCCTCATTGCTGCATAGAAGAGTTATGTCCTTGATGCACTGCTAGGTGTGCCACCCCCTCCAGCAACTGCAGACATTATAAACTCATGTAGTCGCGTGTTGATGACTACTCGATAGTTCAGTGTGCCATGCTTTACGGCTTAGAATCGGGACTTCAAAGAAGTTTTGAACGTCATGGAGCATATGAGATGTTCCAAGAGTTGAAGTTAATATTTCAAGAAAATGCCTGAGTTGGGAGATATGAGCCTCCAACAAGTTCTATTGCTGCAAGATGTAGGAGAACAGTTCTGTCAGTGAACACATACTCAGAATGTCTGGATATCATAATCATTTGACTCAGCAGGGAGTTAATCTTCCAGATGATAGTCTTATTGACAGAGTTCTCCAATCACTGCCACCAAGCTATAAAGGCTTTGTGATGAACTATAATATGCAAGGGATGGAGAAAACAATTCCTTAGCTCTTCACAATGCTCAAAGCTGCGGAGGTAGAAATCAAGAAGGAGCATCAAGTGTTGATGGTTAACAAGACCACTAGTTTCAAGAAAAAGGGCAAGGGAAAGAAATGGAACTTCAAGAATAATGGCAAGCAAGTTGCCACTCCCGAGAAGAAGCCCGAAGCTAGACCCAACCCTGAAACTGAGTGCTTCTACTACAAAGGGACTGGTCACTTGAAGCAGAACTGCCTCAATTATTTGGCGGATAAGAAGGATGGCAAAGTGAACAAAGGCATATTTGATATACATGTTATTGAGGTGTACCTTACTAATGCTCGTAGTAGCGCCTGAGTATTTGATACTGATTCGGTTGCTCGAATTTGTAACTCGAAACAAGAACTACGAATTAAACGAAGAATGGCTAAGGATGAGGTGTCGATGTGCGTCGGGAATGGTTCCAAGGTCGATGTGATCGCCGTCGGCACGCTACCTCTATATCTACCTTCAGGATTAGTTGTAGACCTGAATAATTATTATTTGGTGCGAGTGTTGAGCATGAACATTATATTTGGATCTTGTTTAGTGCGAGACAGTTATTCATTTAAATCAGAGAATAATGGTTGTTCTATTTATATGAGTAATATCTTTTATGGTCATGCACCCTTTAAGAGTGGTCTCTTTCTATTGAATCTCGATTGTGGTGATACACATATTCATAATATTTATGCCAAAAGATGCAAAGTTGATAATGATAGTGCAACATATTTGTGGCAGTGCCGTTTAGGTCATATCGGTGTAAAGCGCATGAAGAAACTCAATGCAGATGGACTTTTGGAATCACTTGATTATGAATCATTTGATACTTGCGAACCATGCCTCATGGGCAAGATGACTAAAACTCCGTTCTCCGAAACAATGGAGCAAGCCAATGACTTATTGGAAATAATACATACCGATGTATGCGGTCCAATGAGTGTTGAGGCACGCGGCGGGCATCGTTATTTTATAACCTTCATAGATGATCTGAGCAGATATGGGTATATCTACTTAATGAAACACAAGTCTGAAACATTTGAAAAGTTCAAAGAATTTCAGAGAGAAGTGGAGAATCATCGTAACAAGAAAATAAAGTTTCCACGATCTGATCGCGGAGGCGAATATTTGAGTTATGAGTTTGGCCTTCATTTAAAACAATGTGGAATAGTTTCACAACTCACGCCACCTGGAACACCATAGCGTAATGGTGTGTCTGAACGTTGTAACCGCACTTTATTAGATATGGTGCGACCTATGATGTCTCTTACCGATTTACCACTATCATTTTGGGTTTATGCATTAGAGATAGCTGCATTCACGTTAAATAGGGCACCGTCTAAATCCGTTGAGACGACACCGTATGAACTATGGTTTGGCAAGAAACCTAAGCTATCGTTTCTTAAAGTTCGGGGTTGCGACACTTATGTCAAAAGGCTTCAGCCTGATAAGCTCGAACCCAAATCGGAGAAGTGCGTCTTCATAGGATACCCTAAGGAACCAATTGGGTACACCTTCTACCACAAATCCGAAGGAAAGATCTTTGTTGCCAAGAATGGAACCTTTCTAGAGAAGGAGTTTCTCTTAAAGAAGTGAGTGGGACGAAAGTAGAACTTGATGAGGTAATTGTACCTTCTCTCAATTTGGAAAGTAGCTCATCAGAGAAATCCGTTCCCGTGATGCCTAAACCAACTAGAGAGGAAGCTAATGTTGATGATCATGAAACTTCAGATCAATTTACTACCGAACCTCGTAGGTCAACCAGAACATGATCCACACCAGAGTAGGTCATGTTACTAAACCATGGTGAACCAACGAACTATGAAGAAGCTATGATGAGCCCAGATTACGATAAATGGCTTGAGGCCATGAAATCTGAGATAGGATCCATGTATGAGAACAAAGTGTGGACTTTGGTGGACATGCCCGATGATCGGCGAGCCATAGAGCATAAATGGATCTTCAAGAAGAAGAGTGACGCTGATGGCAGTGTTAATATATACAAAGCTTGACTTGTCGCAAAAGGTTTTCGACAAGTTCAAGGAGTTGACTACGATGAGACTTTGTCACCCGTAGTGATGCTTAAGTCTGTCCGAATCTTGTTAGCAATTGCCTCATCTTATGATTATGAAATCTGGCAAATGGACATCAAAACTGCATTCCTTAATGTATTTCTTAAAGAAGAGTTGTATATGATGCAAGCAGAAGGTTTTGTCGATCCTAAAGGTGCTAACAAAGTTTGAAGCTCCAGCGATCCATCTATGGACTGGTGCAAGCATCTCGAAGTTGGAATATACACTTTGATGAGGTGATCAAAGCATATGGTTTTATACAGACTTTCGGAGAAGCCTCTATTTACAAGAAAGTGAGTGGGAGCACTGTAGCATTTCTAATATAATATGTGGATGACATATTGTTGATTGGAAATGATGTAGAACTCCTGGATAGCATAAAAGGATACTTGAATAAAAGTTTTCAATGAAAGACCTCGGTGAAACTGCTTATGTATTGGGCATCAAGATCTATAGAGATAGATCAAGACGCTTAATAGGACTTTCCCAAAGCACATACCTTGACAAAGTTGTGAAGAAGTTCAAAATGGATCAGTCAAAGAAAGGGTCCTTGCCTGTGTTGCAAGGTGTGAGATTGAGTCAGACTCAATGCCCGACCACTTCAGAAGATAGAGAAAAAAAATGAAAGTCATTCCCTATGGCTCAGCCATAAGTTCTATCATGTATACTATACTATATACCAGACCTTATGTGTGCCTTGCCATAAGTCTGCCAGGGAGGTACCAAAGTAATCCAGGAGTGGATCACCGGACAACGGTCAAGAACATCCTGAAGTACCTGAAAAGGACAAAGGATATGTTTCTCGTTTATGGAGGTGACAAAGAGCTCGTCGTAAATGGTTATGTCGATGCTAGTTTTGACACAAATCCGGATGACTCTAAGTCACAAACCAGATACATATTTATTTTGAATGGTGGAGCTGTCAGTTGGTGTAGTTCCAAGCAAATCATCATGACGGTATCTACGTGTGAAGCGTTGTACATAGCTACTTCGGAAGCAGCAAATGAAGGAGTCCGGATGAAGGAGTTCACATCTGATCTAGGTGTAATACCTAGTGCATCGGGTCCAATGACAATCTTTTGTGACAATACTGGAGCAATTGCCTTAGGAAGGAATCCAGATTTCACAAAAGAAGCAAACACATCAAGAGATGCTTCAACTGCATCCGTGATCAAGTCAAGGAGGGATACATAGAGATTTGCAAAATACATACGGATCCGAATATAGCAGGCCTGTTGACTAAGCCTCTTCCACGAGCAAAACATGATCAACACCAAGACTCCATGGGTGTTAGAATCATTACAATGTAATCTAGATTATTGACTCTAGTGCAAGTGCGAGACTGAAGGAAATATGCCCTAGAGGCAATAATAAAGTTGTTATTTTATACTCCCTCCATTCCAGAATATAAGGTGTATTGGTTTCCGTGCAAGTCAACCATTTGAAAGTTTGACCAAGATTATAGAACAAAATAGAAGCATCTGCAATACCTAATAGATAAAATATGAAACTACCTTTCATGATCGATCAAATGATATAAATTTTATATTGTGAATATTGATATATTTTTCTAAAAACTTGGTCAAACATGCACTCGTTTGACTTTTGAAAAAATAAATACACCTTATATAAAGGAACGGAGGGAGTATTTCCTTATTCATGATAAATGTTTATTATTCATGCCAGAATTGTATTGATCGGAAACCTAAATACATGTGTGAATATATAGACAAACATTGTGTCCCTAGTGAGCCTCTACTTGACTAGCTCGTTGAGCAAAGATGGTTAAGGTTTCCTAATCATGGACATGAGTTGTCATTTGATAACAGGATCACATCATTAGGAGAATGATGTGACGGACAAGACCCATCCGTTAGCTTAGCATATTGATCATTTAGTTTTATTGCTATTGCTTTCTTCATGTCAAATACATATTCCTTCGAGTATGAGATTATGCAACTACCGGATACCTGAGGAATGCCTTGTGTGCTATCAAATATCACAACGTAACTGGGTGATTATAAAGATGCTCTACAGGTATCTCCGAATGTGTTTGTTGGGTTGGCATAGATCGAGATTAGGATTTGTCACTTCGAGTATCAGAGAGGTCTCTCTGGGCCCTCTCGGTAATACACATCATAAGAAGCCTTGCAAGCAAAGTGACTAATGAGTTAGTTGCAGGATGATGTATTACGGAACGAGTAAAGAGACTTGCCGGTAACGAGATTGAACTAGGTATGAAGATACCGATGATTGAATCTCGGGCAAGTAACATACCGATGACAAAGGGAATAGCGTATGTTGTCATAAAAGTTTGACCGATAAAGATCTTCGTAGAATACGTGGGAGCCAATATGAGCATCCAGGTTCCGCTATTCATTATTGACCGGAGTGGTGTCTCGGTCATGTCGACATAGCTCTCGAACCTGTGGGGTCTGCACGCTTAACGTTCGATGACGATATTGTATTATATGATTTATGTGATTTGGTGACCGAATGTTGTTCGGAGTACCGGATGAGATCGCAAAGATGACGAGGAGTCTCAAAATGGTTGAGAGGTAAAGATTGATATATAGGATGATAGTATTCGGACACCAGAACTATTTCAAAGGGTACCTGCTACATATCGGGTCACCGGAAGGGGTTCCGGGCACCCCCGGCAAAAGATATGGGCCTTTTGGGCCAAGAGGGGAAACACGCCAGCCACCAGGGGCTGGTGCGCTCCCCATATGGGTCGAACCAGGAGGAGATGGAAAGAGGGGAAGGGAGAAGGAAAGGGGGGATTCGGGATGCCCCTTCCTTCCCTCCTCCCTCATGTTTCCTTCTTGTACGGTAAATATGGAAAGGGGGGCGAATTGGGGAGGGACTGAAAGTGCAACTATCCCTAGGTGGTTTTGGTAATTCCTAACAACATATAGCTCATTGAGCTAACATTATTGCAAGTTAAATATTTCAGGAAAAGCTCAATGAATGGCATGGCATGGATGAGAAAAGTGGACCCCTCAAAATACTAAGGTTAAAAGGATTGGCTCAAGCTCAAAGCTCAAGACTCTACATTTTATATTTTAGTGGTCCAAGATCACATTGAGTCTATAGTAAAAGCCAATACTATCAAGGAGGGATGAGGTGTTGCTTAATGAGGTTCTTGCTTCATAGTGCTTAGTGATATGCTCCAAAACCCTCAACTACTTTCCCACATCCACATATGACCTAAGCCAAAAGTCAAACTCGGCCCCACCGATTCTTTCTATCCGGCGCCACCGAGTTCAGATGTCATAGCCACTGCCACAAACCCTAGGCAAATCGGTCTCACCGATAGGGATCTTGGTCTCACTGAGATGGGATTGTAATCTCTATGTTTCCCTTCGTAATGTTTCGGTACCACCGAGATGAGCGATCGGTCCCACTGAGCTTGCAATGTAAACTCCCTGTATCCTTTTTGTAACATTTCGGTCCCATCGAAATGAGCGAACCGGTCCCACCGAGTTTACCTGACCAACTCTCTGGTTAGCTTATTACCAAAATCGGTCCCACCGAGTTTGTGTAATCGGTCTCACCGAGATTGCGTTATGCCCTAACCCTAACCATATCGGTCCTACCGAGTTGCATGTCGGTCCCACCAAAAATCCTAACGGTCACTAGATTCGTTGAATCGGTCTGACCGAGTTTATCAATTCGGTCCCATCGAGTTTGGCAAGTTGTGTCTAACGGTTAGATTTTGTGTGGATGCTATATATACCCCTCCACCTCCTCTTCGTACGTGGAGAGAGCCATCAGAACGAACCTACACTTCCAACTTGCATTTTCTGAGAGAGAACCACCTACACTTGTGTTGAGGCCAAGATATTCCATTCCTACCATATGAATCTGTATCTCTAGCCTTCCCCAAGTTGCTTTCCACTCAAATCTTCTTTCCACCAAATCCAAATCCTGTGAGTGTTGGGGAGACTATCATTTGAAGCACAAGAGCAAGGAGTTCATCATTAACACACCATTTGTTACTTCTTGGAGAGTGGTGTCTCCTAGATTGGCTAGGTGTCACTTGGGAGCCTCCGACAAGATTGTGGAGTTGAACCAAGGAGTTTGTAAGGGCAAGGAGATCGCCTACTTCGTGAAGATCTACTGCTAGTGAGGCAAGTCCTTCGTGGGCGACGGCCATGGTGGGATAGACAAGGTTGCTTCTTCGTGGACCCTTCATGGGTGGAGCCCTCCGTGGACTCGCGCAACCATTACCCTTCGTGGGTTGAAGTCTCCATCAACATGGATGTACGATAGCACCACCTATCGGAACCACGACAAAAACATCCGTGTCTCCAATTGCGTTTCAATTCTCCAAACCCTTCCCTTTACATTCTTGCAAGTTGCAGGCTTTACTTTCCCCTACTCATATACTCTTTGCATTCTTGCTTGAATTGTGTTAAGATTGCTTGACTTGTGCTAAGATAGCTAAAATCTACCAAAGACTAAAATTGGGAAAAGGATAAGCTTTTATTCGGTCAAGTAGTCTAATCACCCCCTCCCTAGACATACTTTCGATCCTACAAGTGGTATCAGAGCTTTGGTCTCCATTTGCTTTGATTTCCATAGCTTTTGGTGGTCATAGCCTTGGTTTCACAACCTAGGAGAGTATGGCGTCTAGCGAGGGAAATTATCACCATAGAGCTCCTTACTTTGATGGCACTAATTTTGCTAGTTGGAAGCATAAGATGAAAATGCATATTCTTGGACATAACCCCGCCATTTGGGCTATTGTGTGTATTGGCTTGCAAGGTGAATTCTTTGATGGGAGAGAACCGAACCGTGAAGCTAGCGCGGAAGAGTTGAAGATGCTGCAATACAACGCTCAAGCTTGTGATATCCTCTTCAACGGATTGTGCCCCGAAGAATTCAACAAAATCAGTCGTCTTGAGAATGGAAAGGAAATTTGGGATACTTTGATTGATATGCATGAAGGTACCGACTCCGTCAAGGAATCCAAGTTGGATGTACTTCAAAGTCAACTTGACAAGTTCAAAATGAAGGATGGTGAAGGTGTCGCTAAAATGTACTCTAGGCTTGCTCTTATCACAAATGAGATTGCCGGCTTAGGAAGTGAAGAGATGATCGACAAATTCATCATCAAGAAGGTCTTAAGAGCATTGGATGGAAAGTATGATACCGTGTGCACATTGATTCAAATGATGCCAAACTACAAAGATCTCAAGCCAACGGAAGTCATTGGAAGGATTGTTGCTCATGAGATGTCACTCAAGGATAAGGAGGAACTTCACAACAAGTCAAGTGGTGCCTACAAAGCCTCTTGTGAAGTCCCACATCATCAAGTAGAAACAAACCTTCAATGAAGAATTGAGCTTAACGGTGAAGAACTTCAACAAGTTCTACAAGAGTAGAAGCAAAGAGAAAAGCTCCAAGTCAAGGTCCTACAATGACAAAAGATCTTCTAGTCGAGAGCGTAATTGCTACAATTGTGGAAGACCCGGACACTATTCCAATGAGTGTACGACACCCTACAAAAGAAGAGAAGAATCACCTAAGAGGAGAAGTAGAAGAGAAGAATCACCACCAAAAGAGAGGAGTAGTAGAGATGATCGTTATGAATGAAGAACATCCCAGAGAAGCAAGGATTCGGAAAGGAAGGACAGGTCATCAAGGAGCTACACAAAACGAAGACATCAAGCTCATGTTGGTGAATGGGTATCCGGCTCCGACTCCGACAATCACTCTGAGAGAAGCTATCACTCCGACTACAAATATACTCAAGATGAAGGTGTTGCCGGTCTAGCACTTGTGTCAACCAACTCCTACGACACATATGATTCACCAAATGAAGGACTTGGAAGATGCTTCATGGCTAAAGGCCCAAAGGTAACGCACCCCGAGTATGTTGATTTCAATAGTGATGAAGATGACTTGTTAGATGATGATGATTTACTTGTTGACAACTCTCGTGATGAAGAAACGTCAATTAATCATGCTAATCAAGATAAAACGAATGACAATGATAAGGAGAAGATTGAGCTTCTAACTAAAGAACTAAACACTCTTAAGTTAGCTCATGAAACTATCTTAGAAGATCATCGAGAACGTTTAAGGACTCATGAGAAGTTACGCTTCGAAAAGCTCAACCTTGAGCAAGAGCATGAGTTCTTAAAGGCAATCAATGATGATCTTCGTAAGAAAAGTTCTTCTTACATTGCCAAGCATTTACTCTTATCTACTTACATGCCTCAAGTCAAGTCTAGTAACAAGAACAAGAAGGATTCTTTCTCTAGTAGTAACAATAATCATGCTAAATCCAAGGTTGTTGCTTCTAGTAGTACTGTTGATTCCACTAATGATTCTCTTAGCCAAGTTACACTTGAGCAAGAAAATAGCTTATTGAAGGTAATTATAGAGAAAGGTGTTTACAAGAGCCTTGCCGGGAGTAAGCAATTTGAGGAAATTGTACGCAAGCAAGGAAGGCATCGGAAGAACCAAGGTGTTGGTTTTGAACGAAAGTTCAATGCCAATGGAGTTGAGTGGGAAGAAGATCAATACCCCAAGACGAAGTTTGTTCCTCAATAAGAGAAGTATGATCCTACTTCCTTCAAGGGGATACAAGCCCAAGATGATCTTCCACCACAAGACCACAAGCAAAAAGGCAAGGAAAAGCTTCAAGAGGAGATTAATGCATTTGAAGAAGCTCCTAAGGCCTTGGTCAAGTGGGTTCCCAAGACTACGTCAAGCTCTACTTCATCTAGTACAACTACAACTCCAAGGATTCCCATCAAGATGATGTGGGTCCCGAAGAAGAAGAACTAGAGAGTTCTTGAGGCTGACTCCGCCAACATATTTCACTCATATCAGTTTGGCAATAACAAGTGCAATCAACTTCCACATCTTGCACTAGTTCAAGGAGTCACAAACCCTCTTGTTGGTAAGACAAGGGGCAAGGTAACCTAATGCTCTCATAGACATCATCTTGTGTGTGCATCACTCTATTTCTATGGATATCCTTGTTTGTTCCTTGTGGGACTAACACATGTAGGTATTGAAAGTGCAACTCACTCCAAAGGTGTAACGCCCCGAGACCGACGCTCCAGAAGACTTCCAGCTACTTCGAGTTTCGTCGTGTGATTTGTTTTGTTTGTTGCATCATTTGCATTGCATCATGCCATCATGTCATTTAATTTTTAAAAACTCACCTAAATAAATTGCATAGATCGTTGATCTATTTAAATCGAGGGATATTCACATGGTGATTTCTCTTTAAAACATATCCTCTCGATATTTAGAGAGCTATAGTAAATATTTCATTATTTGGAATTGATCATAACACACTTACAAAATATCCCATGCCGTTGTTATCTCAATTCTTGTTCTCCAACCTTGCCCGTAATTATTTCATCATTTTCCGGAGCTCCACCAAAAATCCGAACATTTTTGGACACTTCTAAATCCTAGTCCTTGTTCAAACCATTTGAATTAAATTCAAATGACTTTGAATTTAATTCTTGCAATCTTGCCCACTCCATTTTTCTTGAGTCAAGCTCATTTTTATGAGTCCGGAAAAATTACCCCCACGCCCAAATTCTTGTCCACTCTTTTCTTTTCTCTCCCTTTTTCTTTCTTTGCTTTTCTGTTTTTGGAAGAGATTTGAAGAAGGAAGGGGAAGACCAGCCGCAACCCACTACCTATCCAGCTAGACCAAGTCGGCCCAGCCAGCCCATCTAACCACTGTTAACCCTAGCCCGACCGATCCCAGCCCCCACGCATCTCTCTCCCTCTTGTTCCCTCTGCCCGCCGCCACCTTCGTCTCGATCCCCATCGCACACACACACGCTCACAGCCAGCGCCGCTGGAGTTCCATCCCCGCGCCCGATCTGCTACAAGCCGCGCCGCCGGCCAAGTCCCTCGACCCACCGACCAGAGCCGCCTCCTCTGCGTCCCGTTGACCCGCGCCCGTCCGCCTTGGAGCCGGCCTCCACCGCCTCCTCCCTCACCTGCCGCCTCCTCCTCGTCACCGCCGCACCTCTAGCCGGCCACCGGAGCCCGCTCGCACCTGCCGGGCTACACCTCATGCGCCCTCCTCCTCGTTCCCGCGCCGCTCGTCGCCTAGGCCAAGTGCAGGACGCCTTCGTCCTTCGTCCCCTACGACCTCGCGTCGTCTCGCTGCACGAGCCGTCCTCTCCGGCCAATTCCGAGGCCCTAGCCCGACGCCCACGCCTCTGCTGCTTCGTCGCCCTCCTGCGCCTCCCGCGAACCCGCCTGTCTCCTTGACCTCCAGGCCACCCCGTCGCGCCCTTCTCTTTGCTGAGGAAGCCACCGGCGCCCCAAGCGCCTGCCCCTGCCATGGCCTCTGCCTCTTTTGGCCAACCCGTTGCTGCCGTGCACAACCTCTGCCGTGCCCTGTGTGCGTGTTCTCCGCTGCTCCTGAAGATCGAAACCCGAGGCTTTTGGTGTTGTTGTGGATTTCGCCAAGTCCGTACCCGTCAAGTACCCTTCGGATTCGTCAAGACTCTCATGTACAACTACACCCGATGATGCGACAAGTACCCTGACAACGTGTACATCTACACCGCCAAGACCAGACCGACAAGTACCCCGACATCGCGTGTACCACTACCGTCGACATGAACATCTACGAAAACATGTACAACTACCGTTTCCACGTGAACATCTACTTCCTCTACGACCGCTACGAGAACGTCTACTTCCTCTACATCGTACCGAACTCGTTCTGCCCGAGAACGCACACTTCGAAGGTATAACCTGAGACGACCGCGATGAGATGCCCTTGCATGTATGAGATGTACGATATGTTTGCTCCGTGCCCGTTCGATCCTTGCACGTTCCTTCCTCGTTTGCCATGCCGCCGTCCCGTGGGAACCCGGAATCCGGGATCACCCCACCATCTTGCATGACTTGTTCACGCCCACTTCTTTTGCACCGGTATCTCCGTGAGCTACCGGAAACGATATGTTGCCGTGGCACCATTTTTGTTTCGCCGCCGTGGCACCCTTTTCATTCCGCCATGGCGACCAAATGCTCCTTATCATGCTCATGTCAACATTTTCATAAAAATTGCATAAAACTTGCATATGTCATCCGCATCATGATAATAACAATTAAAATGTTTAAAATTGTTGTTTGCTTTAACTGCTAAATGACATATGGGGATTTTCCGGAATTGTTGTTTGTTGTTCCGGCCTCATTTAAACTTGCCTAAATTGTTAGTTTAATTATGCTTCACCTCTTGCCATGCTTAACAATATTTAATATTGTTGGGTACATAACCGAAAGAGAACTAAATAATTGATGTGGTGTTTCGTCAACATGCAACTCGTTGCATATTGAGCTCCACTTAACTTGTAGTATTGTTTGTTGCACTTTGCCATGCCATGCCTCATTAAACTGGAGATGCATCATACTTGATTGTGCTTCATGCCATGTTTATGTGATGGTTGTTTACTATGTTGTTTGTTTCTTTCCGGGTTGCTTCTCTCGTTAGCTTCGGTTTCATTCCGGAGTTGTGAGGATTCGTTCGACTACGTCCGTTTGTCTTCTTCATGGAATCGTTCTTCTTCCTTGCGGGATTTCAGGCAAGATGACCATACCCTCGAAATCACTTCTATCTTTGCTTGCTAGATGCTCGCTCTTTTGCTATGCCTATGCTACGATGCCTACCACTTGCTATATCATGCCTCCCATGTTGCCATGTCAAGCCTCTAACCATCCTTTCCTAGCAAACCGTTGTTTGGCTATGTTACCGCTTTGCTCAGCCCCTCTTATAGCGTTGTTAGTTGCAGGTGAAGATGAAGTTTGTTCCTTGTTGGAACATGGAGATGTTGTTCCTTGTTGGAACATGTTTACTTGTTGGGATATCACAATATCTCTTATTTAATTAATGCGCCTATATACTTGGTAAAGGGTGGAAGGCTCGGCCTTATGCCTGGTGTTTTGTTCCACTCTTGCCGCCCTAGTTTTCGTCATACCGGTGTTATGTTCCCGGATTTTGCGTTCCTTACGCGGTCGGGTGATTTATGGGACCCCCTTGACAGTTCGCTTTGAATAAAACTCCTCCAGCAAGGCCCAACCTTGGTTTTACCATTTGCCTACCTAAGCCTTTTTCCCTTGGGTTCTGCAGACTCAAGGGTCATCTTTATTTTACCCCCCCGGGCCAGTGCTCCTCCGGGTGCTGGTCCAAACCGAGCGATGTCCGGCGCCCCCTGGGCAACCAGGGTCTATGCCAACCCGACGTCTGGCTCATCCGGTGTGCCCTGAGAACGAGATATGTGCAGCTCCTATCGGGATTTGTCGGCACATCCGGGCGGCTTTGCTGGTCTTGTTTTACCATTGTCGAAATGTCTTGTAAACCGGGATTCCGAGATTGATCGGGTCTTCCTGGGAGAAGGTCTATTCCTTCGTTGATCGCGAGAGCTTGTCATGGGCTAAGTTGGGACACCCCTGCAAGGTATAAACTTTCGAGAGCCGTGCCCGCGGTTATGTGGCAGATGGGAATTTGTTAATGTCCGGTTGTAGATAACTTGACACCAGATCCGAATTAAAACGCATCAACCGCGTGTGTAACCGTGATGGTCTCTTCTCGGCGGAGTCCGGGAAGTGAACACGGTGTTGGAGTTATGTTTGACGTAAGTAGTTTCAGGATCACTTCTTGATCACTACTAGCTTCACGACCGTGCCTTGCTTCTCTTCTCGCTCTCTTTTGCGATTGTAGCTACCATATATGCTAGTCGCTTACTGCAGCTCCACCTCATTACTCCATCCTTCCTATAAGCTTAAATAGTCTTGATCTCGCGGGTGTGAGATTGCTGAGTCCTCATGACTCACATATACTTCCAAAACCAGTTTGCAGGTGCCTATGTTACCGAGCAGGTGACGCAACCAAGTTCAAGGAGGAGCTCGATGAAGATCTTGCCCTTTGTGTTGTTTCGTTCTAGTTGATCAGTAGTGGAGCCCAGTTGGGGTCGATCGGGGACCTTTGTCGCATTTGGGGTTCTTCTTTTATTTTGGTTCCGTAGTCGGACCTTGATTGTATCTGGATGATGTAATGCTTTATTCATGTAATTGTGTGAAGTGGCGATTGTAAGCCAACTATGTATCTCTTCCCTTATGTATTACATGGGTTGTGTGAAGATTACCTCAGCTGTGACATTGCTTTCAATGCGGTTATGCCTCTAAGTCGTGCTTCGACACGTGGGAGATATAGCCGCATCGAGGGCGTTACAAGGTGGTAATCAGAGCCTTCCCCGACCTTAGGAGCCCCACTGCTTGATCGTTTTTAGCGGCCGAGTTGTGTCTAGAAAAATGTTTTGAGTCATTTAGGATTATATTTATCGGAGAGTTAGGAATTCTTTTTACTCCCCAGTCTCTTCATCGCTCTGGTAAGGCATCTTGACATAGAGTTTTGACTCTTCTCTTCTCAAATTTCACTAAATTTTTTTTAGGATCACGCGGGTATCTTGGAATCGTTCCGATGTTTTATGATGAGAACATTGTCTTGGTGCCTCCTGTCAGGGGTTTAGTGGAAGTGTCCCGGGAAGTTGAGCTCTGAGGTGTTGTTGCCATAATTTTATCGTTGCAGTTCTGGAATACCTGAGTTTAGTACGCCGACATCGAAAATCTCTTTTATGCAGTTCGTTGGTGAGATAACCTCGACGCCACCCAGTACTGGGGCGGGAGTTCGGGAGTATCGCCATAACTTGTATAACGGAGGCTTTTCGAAGGTTGAGGTAGACGATTTCCGAAGGTTTCTTGGTTACGTGTTGAAGGATGGATACAGCTGGATGTAGGATTTGCTAGTTTTGGGTGAGATATTATGCTTCCCCTGTATCCCCAACACCTGATTGCATAACCGGAAAATTTCGGGAGTTTCATAGGTGGGAATTCAAGTAGCTCTTAGGATATCTTTCCGATGGATGTATGATATGAAATTGGGGTTCGACGTCTAGTGGTCCGCCTATTCACGGTTGGTTTTACACTGGTCTCGTTGTGTCTTAAAGAGTCCTTGGCTATGCCGATTTGGGGACACTTTGTATGTCATGTGCACTGCCTTGTACATGATGGTGCTGTACGATCGAGCCCGTGTAGGCCCCACCATGAAAACTTCGGACGAAATCTCTATCATATGTTTGTTCCGGCTTATTCTGCAAGCCAGTCCTTTGTTTTTGTTTTGAGTTGTGGTATTCGAGTTGCTTCAGTGTCAAGTGTTGATTCCATACCTTTCCGAAATGGTGTTCTCATACTCCGATGTGAATACCAATCCTTCTCGACAATCGAGATTGTCATGTCAATCCTTTTCAACCGGCGTGTTTCTCTTCAAGTGGATCCGATCACTTCAACATCAGCAAGACCAATTATCATTTCTTCTCAACGGTGTTTGTTTCATCCGTCTCCAAGTTGCCTTTGTTTTTTCCCGCCCACCCACCCTTTTTCCTCAAGGACTAAGATTTCTTTACCAAGTATCCTTTTATTTTTGTGAAGTTTCTCCATTCTTTTCCGTCAATGTTCTTACCCGGTGGTTCTCAAGAAGATGTTCTACTAGTTCGTCATTCCTCATTCCTTTCTCTTCTCCGGTGGATTCAAGTCAAGTTTTGTTGATCATACCTTTTTCCTCATTTCAATGTCTTCTCATACCGGTGCACCTCATTATCATTCTACTTC
>NC_041389.1:295859291-295883877 GCF_002162155.2 Triticum dicoccoides
CCTTTTTCCTCAAGGACTAAGATTTCTTTACCAAGTATCCTTTTATTTTTGTGAAGTTTCTCCATTCTTTTCCGTCAATGTTCTTACCCGGTGGTTCTCAAGAAGATGTTCTACTAGTTCGTCATTCCTCATTCCTTTTCTCTTCTCCGGTGGATTCAAGTCAAGTTTTGTTGATCATACCTTTTTCCTCATTTCAATGTCTTCTCATACCGGTGCACCTCATTATCATTCTACTTCTCGCTATTTGTTATTCTGGAGTGCTCAAGATATCTCGAAGATTCGTGTTTCCACTCTGCATTCGTTCAAGCTCTTTCGAGATTGGTATCTCATTCAAGTCATTTAATTCAACCGGTGCAACATCTCTTTTAAATCTTTTCAACGGTGTTCTTTTGAGTGGGCCCTAACCCACAGGTCTTTTCCCAGGATCTTACCTGACTCTTCTATTTTCCCAGAGCTATCCTAAATTCTTCTCCAAGTTTGACGTAAGAATGAGTTATCATTAGTCAAATGCTTTTCTCCAAGATCTTTCAAATTCTTTTCATAGTTGGCTCAACCTCTTCACTTTTGATTCTTCCGGTGTGCCTCAATAATTCTTGGTGGTGTTTCTCGTTGTCATTCTCATCATTTGAAGACCGAAGAAGAGTTTCTCTTTAATCTTGCTCTATTCTCTTCAAGATTCATGGTGCTAGCTTGTTGCCATCCTCTCATAATTGTTTTCGATTGTGAGAATCTTTTTCACCCATCCGGAGCATTTTAGGAGTCTTTTCAGTTTCATTCTTTGAAGCCCATCATCTCAGTATTATTCATTCAAGCTTTCAGCTCTCGTTCTCCAAATCATACCGGTGCATCATTCAAGTACCCTCTAATCAGTTCATGATCTCTCCGTTCTCATGTATCTAAATCCCCTCAAGTATCTTCATTCATCTTCCAACTCTTCCCTGTGAATTGTGCCTTTGCTACTTTCATTTTCAATTCTTACGGTGGTTTGTTCAAGATTCCTCTTCCTATGTTCTCATATTAATTTATTCGTTGTTTCCAAATCTCACCAGTGGTTCCATTAATACCTTCTCAAGTTTGCGCTATATCTCTCTTAATCCTTTCTACTAGAATAAGTAGTATGCCAAATCTGTTGCTTGTCATCAATTTAAATTGGTGAAGGATACGCATAACATAATTCTTATTCTTGTTTCATCCAAGTGATTAATCCTTTCCTTCAGAGTTTGTTCAGGAGGAATAAATTCTTGCCTTCTTGTTGTTCATCTTTCTTCCGGAGTTCTAAGTTTTCCGCATTATCTCGTCGCGAAGATCCATCTAAATCATCGCAAGGCTTCACCTTGTGTTTTCAACTTCTCTTTCTTTTTATCATCCGTTTATTACCGGAGTGGTGGTTCGTCAAGGATTCTTTTCATCCTTCAACTGTTCTTCAAGATTTCTCTCGAAGTTAAGATCCGCCAAGGTATACTCAAAATTAAACATGGTGTTCAACACATGTCTTGTTTTGAGGAGTTCAAGCATTCTTCATCTTGCATTCCAAAGTGCAATTCTTTCTACCTTATCTTCTGAGGTGGTGTTAGGTCATTCTTGATAATTTCCCTTCGCGTTTCATGATTCACAAGTTTTCAAGAGTGACATATTTAAATCCATCTTTTTCTCTTTGTTCAAGAGATCTTTTCAACCGTCAATCTCTTCATTGGAGTTATCTTGGTATAGATTTCACCTAAAGCCTTCCATAAGGAATGTTGCTATTTTGGTGCTTATTAATGACCCAAGTTATCTCTTTTCCATCTTGATGGAACAAGCTTTCATCTCTTCGTTAATCTCAAGCAAGCAATTGTTTCCGTTAGTGGCCGGTTGTCACCTCATAATGTTGAGATGTTTCCATAAGCCCACTACAAACTTATTCTTTTCGTTGTTGGTCTTCCAACAACTCTATTCTAACCTTCTTGCAAGGATGCCTTCCAAATTCAATTGTGGTAGAAGTTGTCATTTTCTTCTCCGTCCCTTTATTCCAATGATCTACTTCTATTCTTTCTTACGGAGGCATTGTGATGTTGCTCTTTTCACTCATCATCTCGATTGTGAGGATCGTGTTCTTTTCGTGCTTATCCATTTAACCGGAGTGTCGTGTCCTCTCTTCAAGTTCTTTTCATCTTATCCAGTCTTGCATCTCTTTTCAACCAGAGTGTTGTCCAAATTTGTTCTTCCTTGTTCCTTGTTTATCTCGTTTCAACCAGAGTGGTTCAATCCCTTCTTGTCCATTGTACTCGTCATTCATAGCTTTGCAACCTCCAAGGTTCAAATGGTGTTCCTTGTTTCTATTTTCTACCGCAGTGCTCTCAATTGTATTCAACTCTGTTGTGTTCTTTCTTTCAAATTTTCAACCTCTCAAGGTTCTTTGGTTTCACTCTTTTGTCGAAGAAGCAACTTAGTTTAACCTCTTCTCTTCCTCTTCCGCTTCTCTCCGGTGCCATCCTAGATCTCAGGACGAGATCCTCTTATAGTGGTGGAGTGTTGTAACGCCCCGAGACCGACGCTCCAGAAGACTTCTAGCTACTTCGAGTTTCGTCGGTGATTTGTTTTGTTTGTTGCATCATTTGCATTGCATCATGCCATCATGTCATTTAATTTTTAAAAACTCACCTAAATAAATTGCATAGATCGTTGATCTATTTAAATCGAGGGATATTCACATGGTGATTTCTCTTTAAAACATATCCTCTCGATATTTAGAGAGCTATAGTAAATATTTCATTATTTGGAATTGATCATAACACACTTACAAAATATCCCATGCCGTTGTTATCTCAATTCTTGTTCTCCAACCTTGCCCGTAATTATTTCATCATTTTCCGGAGCTCCACCAAAAATCCGAACATTTTTGGACACTTCTAAATCCTAGTCCTTGTTCAAACCATTTGAATTAAATTCAAATGACTTTGAATTTAATTCTTGCAATCTTGCCCACTCCATTTTTCTTGAGTCAAGCTCATTTTTATGAGTCCGGAAAAATTACCCCCACGCCCAAATTCTTGTCCACTCTTTTCTTTTCTCTCCCTTTTTCTTTCTTTGCTTTTCTGTTTTTGGAAGAGATTTGAAGAACGAAGGGGAAGACCAGCCGCAACCCACTACCTATCCAGCTAGACCAAGCCGGCCCAGCCAGCCCATCTAACCACTGTTAACCCTAGCCCGACCGATCCTAGCCCCCACGCATCTCTCTCCCTCTCGTTCCCTCTGCCCGCCGCCACCTTCGTCTCGATCCCCATCGCACACACACACGCTCACAGCCAGCGCCGCTGGAGTTCCATCCCCGCGCCCGATCTGCTACAAGCCGCGCCGCCGGCCAAGTCCCTCGACCCACCGACCAGAGCCTCCTCCTCTGCGTCCCGTTGACCCGCGCCCGTCCGCCTCGGAGCTGGCCTCCATCGCCTCCTCCCTCACCTGCCGCGTCCTCCTCGTCGCCTCCGCACCTCCAGCCGGCCACCGGAGCCCGCTCGCACTTGCCGGGCTACACCTCGTGCACCCTCGTCCTCGTTCCCGCGCCGCTCGTCGCCAAGGCCAAGTGCAGGACGCCTCCGTCCTCCGTCCCCTACGACCTCGCGTCGTCTCGCTGCACGAGCCGTCCTCTCCGGCCAATTCCGAGGCCCTGGCCCGACGCCCACGCCTCTGCTGCTTCGTCGCCCTCCTGCGCCTCCCGCGAACCCGCCTGTCTCCTTGACCTCCAGGCCACCCCGTCGCGCCCTTCTCTTTGCTGAGGCAGCCACCGGCGCCCCAAGCGCCTGCCCCTGCCATGGCCTCTGCCTCTTTTGGCCAACCCGTTGCTGCCGTGCACAACCTCTGCCGTGCCCTGTGTGCGTGTTCTCCGCTGCTCCTGAAGATCGAAACCCGAGGCTTTTGGTGTTGTTCTGGATTTCGCCAAGACCGGACCCGTCAAGTACCCTTCGGATTCGTCAAGACTCTCATGTACAACTACACCCGATGATGCGACAAGTACCCTGACAACGTGTACATCTACACCGCCAAGACCGGACCGACAAGTACCCCGACATCGCGTGTACCACTACCGTCGACATGAACATCTACGAAAACATGTACAACTACCGTTTCCACGTGAACAACTACTTCCTCTACGACCGCTACGAGAACGTCTACTTCCTCTACATCGTACCGAACTCGTTCTGCCCGAGAACGCACGCTTCGAAGGTATAACCCGAGACGACCGCGATGAGATGCCCTTGCATGTATGAGATGTACGATATGTTTGCTCCGTGCCCGTTTGATCCTTGCACGTTCCTTCCTCATTTGCCATGCCGCCGTCCCGTGGGAACCCGGAATCCGAGATCACCCCACCATCTTGCATGACTTGTTCACGCCCACTTCTTTTGCACCGGTATCTCCGTGAGCTAGCGGAAACGATATGTTGCCGTGGCACCATTTTTGTTTCGCCGCCGTGGCACCCTTTTCGTTCCGCCATGGCGACCAAATGCTCCTTATCATGCTCATGTCAACATTTTCATAAAAATTGCATAAAACTTGCATATGTCATCCGCATCATGATAATAACAATTAAAATGTTTAAAATTGTTGTTTGCTTTAACTGCTAAATGACATATGGGGATTTTCCAGAATTGTTGTTTGTTGTTCCGGCCTCATTTAAACTTGCCTAAATTGTTAGTTTAATTATGCTTCACCTCTTGCCATGCTTAACAATATTTAATATTGTTGGGTACATAACCGAAAGAGAACTAAATAATTGATGTGGTGTTTCGTCAACATGCAACTCGTTGCATATTGAGCTCCACTTAACTTGTAGTATTGTTTGTTGCACTTTGCCATGCCATGCCTCATTAAACCGGACATGCATCATACTTGATTGTGCTTCATGCCATGTTTATGTGATGGTTGTTTACTATGTTGTTTGTTTCTTTCCGGGTTGCTTCTCTCGTTAGCTTCGGTTTCGTTCCGGAGTTGTGAGGATTCGTTCGACTACGTCCGTTTGTCTTCTTCATGGAATCGTTCTTCTTCCTTGCGGGATTTCAGGCAAGATGACCATACCCTCGAAATCACTTCTATCTTTGCTTGCTAGATGCTCGCTCTTTTGCTATGCCTATGCTATGATGCCTACCACTTGCTATATCATGCCTCCCAGTTGCCATGTCAAGCCTCTAACCATCCTTTCCTAGCAAACCGTTGTTTGGCTATGTTACCGCTTTGCTCAGCCCCTCTTATAGCGTTGTTAGTTGCAGGTGAAGATGAAGTTTGTTCCTTGTTGGAACATGGAGATGTTGTTCCTTGTTGGAACATGTTTACTTGTTGGGATATCACAATATCTCTTATTTAATTAATGCACCTATATACTTGGTAAAGGGTGGAAGGCTCGGCCTTATGCCTGGTGTTTTGTTCCACTCTTGCCGCCCTAGTTTTCGTCATACCGGTGTTATGTTCCCGGATTTTGCGTTCCTTACGCGGTCGGGTGATTTATGGGACCCCCTTGACAGTTTGCTTTGAATAAAACTCCTCCAGCAAGGCCCAACCTTGGTTTTACCATTTGCCTACCTAAGCCTTTTTCCCTTGGGTTCTGCAGACTCAAGGGTCATCTTTATTTTACCCCCCCGGGCCAGTGCTCCTCGGGTGCTGGTCCAAACCGAGCGATGTCCGGCGCCCCCTGGGCAACCAGGGTCTATGCCAACCCGACGTCTGGCTCATCCGGTGTGCCCTGAGAACGAGATATGTGCAGCTCCTATCGGGATTTGTCGGCACATCCGGGCGGCTTTGCTGGTCTTGTTTTACCATTGTCGAAATGTCTTGTAAACCGGGATTCCGAGACTGATCGGGTCTTCCTGGGAGAAGGTCTATTCCTTCGTTGATCGCGAGAGCTTGTCATGGGCTAAGTTGGGACACCCCTGCAAGGTATAAACTTTCGAGAGCCGTGCCCGCGGTTATGTGGCAGATGGGAATTTGTTAATGTCCGGTTGTAGATAACTTGACACCAGATCCGAATTAAAACGCATCAACCGCGTGTGTAACCATGATGGTCTCTTCTCGGCGGAGTCCGGGAAGTGAACACGGTGTTGGAGTTATGTTTGACGTAAGTAGTTTCAGGATCACTTCTTTATCGCTACTAGCTTCACGACCGTGCCTTGCTTCTCTTCTCGCTCTCTTTTGCGATTGTAGCCACCATATATGCCAGTCGCTTGCTGCAGCTCCACCTCATTACTCCATCCTTCCTATAAGCTTAAATAGTCTTGATCTCGCGGGTGTGAGATTGTTGAGTCCTCGTGACTCACAGATACTTCCAAAACCAGTTTGCAGGTGCCTATGTTACCGAGCAGGTGACGCAACCAAGCTCAAGGAGGAGCTCGATGAAGATCTTGCCCTTTGTGTTGTTTCGTTCTAGTTGATCAGTAGTGGAGCCCAGTTGGGGTCGATCGGGGACCTTTGTCGCATTTGGGGTTCTTCTTTTATTTTGGTTCCATAGTCAGACCTTGATTGTATCTGGATGATGTAATGCTTTATTCATGTAATTGTGTGAAGTGGCGATTGTAAGCCAACTATGTATCTCTTCCCTTATGTATTACATGGGTTGTGTGAAGATTACCTCACTTGCGACATTGCTTTCAATGCGGTTATGCCTCTAAGTCGTGCTTCGACACGTGGGAGATATAGCCGCATCGAGGGTGTTACAAAAGGATTGCTCCAAATGGTCTACATCAAGATTGAGCATCCACATCTTCAACACCTACATGAAGTCATCATCGACAAAACCCAAGGTTAGTTCATCCCTCTAAGGGGAATCTCACATCTAGGGGGAGCTTTACTCTAAGAATTGAGTCAAAGCAACTCTAATGGTGTGAACACGTCAATGCATTATGTAAAAGTGGTAACCCCACTTGAGCTTAAACGATGAGTATGACCTATGATCAAATGTTCTTATTTGACTCCTAAGTCAATATACTCATATATAGATGACCTAGTCATCGCCAATTGCTTGATAGATGCTAGAATTGGTTGTGCATGCTTTGCCACATATTTCATTTGCCATTTTATTGTGTGAGCATGTTGGTTGCATATTTTACTCATTCGAGGACATCCACTTGTTGTTTTGATTGATTGGTTTCTTTTTCTTTTGCTAAGTGGATGGACAAGAATGCCTAAGAAACTTCTCTAGCTATCTATGCTTTTCTTGTGTCAAACACTATTCATGCCACATCACAAAATTTGATCAAGTCAGATTCGAACCACTCTGTGTGAGGAGTACTCGGAGTCCCCGATTCGTCATAGACTTAAACTTCCAAAACTTCTTTGTGCGTTTCGGTCTGACTGATTCCTATTTCGGTCATACCGAGATCACTAAGTCGATCTAGGTTTTCAATCTCGGTGCAACCGATTTGAACTTTTTGGTCACACCGAGTTATTGTAACTGCCAGTAGTTATGCATCTCGGTGCCACCGAGTTGTTCCACTCGGTCACACCTACAGGGTCGGGCTATATATACCCACGGGCAGAGCATAGGAAATTTTCTCCGAACTCTTTCGCCCGAGCTCAGCCCGCTCTGCCTCCAGGGTCTCCAGATCGTCCTCCTCGTCACCAGCTACCTCCTGCCGCTAGTCTCCGCCGCCGTCAACGGGAATCATCCCCATCGTTGCCGTCATAGCAAGTTCATCGCCGAACTAGGGTATGAACTCGATCACTGTGCTATCCCTATCTGAATCCTAGCACATTGTCTTCGTCATGAATCTTGCCACGATTGAAACTATCTTATCTAGTCAAAACACTCCGTAGATTAGAGATGAATTGAAAATTTAGGGTTAGGTTTCCGCCGAAACCATCTCGGACCAACCGAGTTGTAGAACTAGGCACCACCGATTCGGCTAAGGCCATCGCACATGTAATTCTTGGTCTGACCAAGAATTGCAAATCGGTGTGACCGAGTTCAGGACTTTGTGAAACCCTAGCAGTCTCGGTGCCACCGAACTGTGACTCGGTCTGACCGAGTTCACTAGTTTAGGTTCTAAAAGCTGCTTCAGTATCACCGAGTTTACAAATCGGTAGATCCGAAATGCTTTCTGTGGAAAACTAAAACTAAGTTTTTGACTCATTCTTTTGCAAAAACCTCTGTATTTTGTGATGCTCATGAAGGAAATATGCCCTAGAGGCAATAATAAAGTTATTATTTATTTCCTTATATCATGATAAATATTTATTATTCATGCTAGATTGTATTAACCGGAAACATGATACATGTGTGAATACATAGACAAACTGAGTGTCACTAGTATGCCTCTACTTGACTAGCTCGTTAATCAAAGATGGTTATGTTTCCTAGCCATGGACAAAGAGTTGTCATTTGATTAACGGGATCACATCATTAGGAGAATGATGTGATTGACTTGACCCATTTCGTTAGCTTAGCACTTGATCGTTTAGTATGTTGCTATTGCTTTCTTCATGACTTATACATGTTCCTATGACTATGGGATTATGCAACTCCCGTTTACCGGAGGAACACTTTGTGTGCTACCAAACGTCACAACGTAACTGGGTGATTATAAAGGTGCTCTACAGGTGTCTCCGAAGGTACATGTTGGGTTGGCTTATTTCGAGATTAGGATTTTCACTCCAATTGTCGGAGAGGTATCTCTGGGCCCTCTCGATAATACACATCACTTAAGCCTTGCAAGCATTGCAACTAATGAGTTAGTTGCGGGATGATGTATTACGGAACGAGTAAAGAGACTTGCCGGTAACGAGATTGAACTAGGTATTGAGATACCGACGATCGAATCTCGGGCAAGTAACATACCGATGACAAAGGGAACAACGTATGTTGTTATGCGGTTTGACCGATAAAGATCTTCATAGAATATGGGGGAGCCACTATGAGCATCCAGGTTCCGCTATTGGTTATTGACCGGAGACGTGTCTTGGTCATGTCTACGTTGTTCTCGAACCCGTAGGGTCCGCACGCTTAAGGTTTCGATGACAGTTATATTATGAGTTTATGAGTTTTGATGAACCGAAGGAGTTCGGAGTCCCGAATGAGATCGGGGACATGACGGGGAGTCTCAAAATGGTCAAGACATAAAGATCGATATATTGGACGACTATATTTGGACTTCGGAAAGGTTCCGAGTGATTCGGGTATTTTTCGGAGTACCGGAGAGTTATGGGAATTCGCCGGGGAGTATATGGGCCTTATTGGGCCATGCGTGAATAGAGGAGAGAGGCCGAAAGGAAGGAGGCGCGCAGCCCCCCTCTGGTCCGAATTGGACAAGGGGTGCAGCCCCCTTTTCCTTCCTCCTCTCCCCCTCTTTCCCCCCTTCTCCTACTCCAACAAGGAAGGAGGGAGTCCTACTCCCGGTGGGAGTAGGACTCACCTTGGCGCGCCCCTCCTAGGCCGGCCGCCCCTCCCCCCTTGCTCCTTTATATACGGGGGCAGGGGGCACCTCTAGGCACAACAACAATTGATCCCTTGGATCTCTTAGCCGTGTGCGGTGCCCCCCTCCACCATAGTCCACCTCGATAATATCGTAGCGGTGCTTAGGCGAAGCCCTGCGATGGTAGAACATCAAGATCGTCACCACGCCGTCGTGCTGATGGAACTCTTCCTCGACACTCGGCTGGATCGGAGTTCGAGGGACGTCATCGAGCTGAACGTGTGCTAGAACTCGGAGGTGCCGTAGTTTCGGTGCTTGATCGGTCGGGCCGTGAAAACGTACGACTACACCAACCGTGTTGTTCTAACGCTTCCGCTTTCGGTCTACGACGGTACATGGACACACTCTCCCCTCTCGTTGCTATGCATCACCATGATCTTGCGTGTGCGTAGGAATTTTTTTGAAATTACTACGTTCCCCAACAGTGGCATCCGAGCCTGGTTTTATGCGCAGATGTTATATGCACGAGTAGAACACAAGTGAGTTGTGGGCGATACAAGTCATACTGCTTACCAGCATGTCATACTTTGGTTCGGCGGTATTCTTGGATGAAGCGGCCCGGACCGACATTACGCGTACGCTTACGCGAGACTGGTTTTACCGCCGTGCTTTGCACACAGGTGACTAGCGGGTGTCTGTTTCTCCAACTTTAGTTGAACCGAGTGTGGCTACGCCCGGTCCTTGCGAAGGTTAAAACAACACTAACTTGACGAACTATTGTTGTGGTTTTGATGCGTAGGTAAGAACGGTTCTTGCTCAGCCCGTAGCAGCCACGTAAAATTTGCAACAACAAAGTAGAGGACGTCTAACTTGTTTTTGCAGGGCATGTTGTGCTGTGATATGGTCAAGTCGTGATGCTATATTTTATTGTATGAGATGATCATGTTTTGTAACCAAAGTTATCCGCAACTGGCAGGAGCCATATGGTTGTCGCTTTATTGTATGCAATGCAATCGCCCTGTAATGCTTTACTTTATCATTAAGCGGTAGCGATAGTCGTAGAAGCATAAGATTGGCGAGACGACAACGATGCTACGATGGAGATCAAGGTGTCACGCCGGTGACGATGGTGATCACGACGGTGCTTCGAAGATGGAGATCACAAGCACAAGATGATGATGACCATATCATATCACTTATAATGATTGCATGTGATGTTTATCCTTTATGCATCTTATCTTGCTTTGATTGACGGTAGCATTTTAAGATGATCTCTCACTAATTATCAAGAAGTGTTCTCCCTGAGTATGCACCGTTGCAAAAGTTCTTCGTGCTGAGACACCACGTGATGATCGGGTGGGATAGGCTCTACGTTCAAATACAATAGGTGCAAAACAGTTGCACACGCGGAATACTCAAGTTAAACTTGACGAGCCTAACATATACAGATATGGCCTCGGAACACGGAGACCGAAAGGTCGAGCGTGAATCATATAGTAGATATGATCAACATAGTGATGTTCACCATTGAAAACTACTCCATCTCACGTGATGATCGGACATGGTTTAGTTGATTTGGATCACATGATCACTTAGATGACTAGAGAGATGTCTGTCTAAGTGGGAGTTCTTAAGTAATATGATTAATTGAACTTAAATTTATCATGAACTTAGTCCTGGTAGTATTTTGCAAATTATAGACCAATAGCTCGCGTTGTTGCTTCCCTATGTTTTTTGCTTCCCTATGTTTTTATATGTGTTCCTAGAGAAAACTAAGTTGAAAAATGTTAGTAGCAATGATGCGGACTTGGTCCATGATCTGGGGTTTATCCTCATTGCTGCACAGAAGAATTATGTCCTTCATGCACCGCTAGGTGACAGACCTATTGCAGGAGCAGATGCAGACGTTATGAACGTTTGGCTAGCTCAATATGATGACTACTTGATAGTTTTGTGCACCATGCTTTATGGCTTAGAACCGGGACTACAAAAATGTTTTTGAAACGTCATGGAACATATAAGATGTTTCAAGAGATGAAATTGGTATTTCAGACTCATGCCCGTCTCAAGAGGTATGAGACCTCTGACAAATACTTTGCCTAAAAGATGGAGGAGAATTGCTCAACTAGTGAGCAAGTACTTAGATTGTCTGAGTACTACAATCGCTTGAATCAAGTGGGAGTTAATCTTCCAGATAAGATAGTGATTGGCAGAGTTCTCTAAGTCACCAACACCAAGTTACTAGAACTTCGTGATGAACTATAATGCAAGGGATGACGAAAATGATTCCCGAGCTCTTCGTGATGCTGAAATCGACGAAGGTAGAAATCAAGAAAAGAGCATCAAGTGTTAATGATTGACAAGATCACTAGTTTCAAGAAAAGGGCGAAGGAAAAGAAAGGGAACTTCAAGAAGAATGGCAAGCAAGTTGCCACTCCCGTGAAGAAGCCCAAAGTTGGACCAAAGCATGAAACTAAGTGCTTCTACTGCAAAGGAAACGGTCACTGGAAGCGGAAATGCCCTGAATATTTGGTGGATAAGAAGGATGGCAAAGTGAACAAGGGTATATTTGATATACAAGTTATTGATGTGTACCTTACTAGTGTTTATAGTAGCCCCTGAGTATTTGATACTTGTTCGGTTGCTAAGATTAGTAACTCGAAACAGGAGTTACAGAATAAACAGAGACTAGTTGAGGGTGAAGTAACGATGTGTGTTGGAAGTGGTTCCAAGATTGATATGATCATCATCGTACACTCCCTATATTTTCGAGATTAGTGTTGAACCTAAATAAATGTTATTTGGCGTTTGCGTTGAGCATGAATATGATTTGATCATGTTTATTGCAATATGGTTATTCATTTAAAAGTCAGAGAATAATTGTTGTTCTATTTACATGAATAAAACCTTCAATGGTCATACACCAATGAAAATAGTTTATTGGATCTCGATTGTAGTGATACACATATGCATAATATTGATGCCAAAAGATGCAAAGTTAATAATGATAGTGCAACTTATTTGTGGCACTGCCGTTTGGGTCATATCGATGTAAAGTGCATGAAGAAACTCCATAAAGATGGATTTTTGGAATCACTTGGTTATGAATCATTTGATGCTTGCGAACCATGCCTTTTGGGCAAGATGACTAAAACTCCATTCTTCGGAACAATGGAACGAGCTACTGACTTGTTGGAAATAATACATACTGATGTATGCAGACCAATGAGTATGAATGCTCGTGGCAAGTATCGTTATTTTCTAACCTTCACAGATGATTTGAGCAGATATGCGTATATCTACTTGATGAAACATAAGTCTGAAATAGTTGAAAAGTTCAAAGAATTTCAGAGTGAAGTGGAGAATCATCGTAACAAGAAAATAAAGTTTCTACGATCTTATCGTGGAGGAGAATATCTGAGTTATGAGTTTGGCCTTCATATAAAACAATGAGGAATGGTTTCACAACTCACGCCACCTGGAACACCACAACGTTATGGTGTGCCCGAACGTCGTAACCGCACTTTATTGGATATGGTGCGATCTATGATGTATCTTACCGATTTACCACTATCGATTTGGGGTTATGCATTAGAGACAGTTGCATTCACTTTAAATAGGGCACCATCGAAATCCGTTGAGACGACGCCTTATGAACTGTGGTTTGGCAAGAAACCAAAGTTGTCATTTCTTAAAGTTTGGGGCTGCGATGCTTATGTGAAAAAGTTTCAACCTGATAAGCTCGAACCCAAATAGGAGAAGTGCATCGTAATAGAATACCCAAAGGTAACTATTGGGTACACCTTCTATCACAGATCCGAAGGCAAGTTATTCGTTGCTAAGATGGATCCTTTCTAGAGAAGGAGTTTCTCTCGAAAGAAGTGAGTGGGAGGAAAGTAGAGCTTGATAAGGTTATTGTACCTTCTCCCGAATTGGAAAGTAGTTCATCACAGAAATCAGTTCTAGTGATTGCTACACCAATTAGTGAGGAAGCTAATGATGATGATCATGAAGCTTCAGATCAAGTTACTACCAAACTTTGTAGAAATCCAGATTAAGATCCGCACCAGAGTGGTACGGTAATCCTATTCTGGAAGTCATGTTACTAGACCATGATGAACCTAGGAACTATGAGGAAGCGATGATGAGCCCAGATTCCGTGAAATGGCTCGAGGCCATGAAATCTGAGATGGGATCCATGTATGAGAACAAAGTGTGGACTTTGGTGGAGTTGCCCGATGATCGGCAAGCCATATTGTATAAATGGATCTTCAAGAGGATGACACACGCTGATAGTAGTGTTACTATCTACAAAGCTCGACTTGTCGCGAAAGGTTTTTCGACAAGTTCAAGGTGTTGAATACGATGAGATTTTCTCACTCATAACGATGCTTAAGTCTGTCCGAATCATGTTAGCAATTGCCACATTTTATGAAATCTGGCAAATGGATGTAAAAACTGCATTCCTGAATGGATTTCTGGAAGAAGAGTTGTATATGATGCAACCAGAAGGTTTTGTCGATCCGAAAGGTGCTAACAAAATGTGCAAGCTCCAGCGATCCATCAATGGACTAGTGCAAGCATCTCGGAGTAGGAATATACGCTTTGATGAGTTGATCAAAGCATATGGTTTTATGCAGACTTTTGGAAAGGCCTGTATTTACAAGAAAGTGAGTGGGAGGACTACAACCTTTCTGATAAATATATGTGAATGACATATTATTGATCAGAAATGATGTAGAATTTTCTGAAAAGCATAAAGGAGTGTTTGAAAGGAGTTTTTCAAAGAAAGACCTCAGTAAAGCTACTTACACATTGAGCATTAAGATCTATAGAGATAGATCAAGATGTTTGATAAGATTTTTCAATGAGTACATACCTTGACAAGATTTTGAAGTAGTTCAAAATGGAACAGTAAAAAAAAGAGTTCTTGCCTGTGTTGCAAAGGTATGAAATTGAGTAATACTCAAATCCCGACCACGGCAGAAAATAGAAAGAGAATGAAAGTCATTCCCTATGCATCAGTCATAGGTTCTATAAAGTATGCTATGCTGACCTATTGTATACCTTGCTTTGAGTTTGGCAAAGGGATACAATTTTGATCTAAGAGTAGATCACTGGACAGCGGTCAAGAATATCCTTAGTGAGGACTAAGGAGATGTTTCTCGATTATGGAGGTGATAAAAGAGTTCGTCGTAAAGAGTTACATCGATGCAAGCTTTTACACCGATCCAGATGAATCAAGTATCAATCTGGATACATATTGAAAGTGGGAGCAATTAGCTAGAGTAGCTCCGTGCAGAGCATTGTAGACATAGAATATTTGCAAAATACATACGACTCTGAATATGACAGACCCATTGACTAAACTTCTCTCATGAGCAAAACATGATCATACCTTAGTACTCTTTGGGTGTTAATCACATAGTGATGTGAACTAGATTATTGACTCTAGTAAACCCTTTGGGTGTTGGTCACATGACGATGTGAACTATGGGTATTAATCACATACAGACGTGAATATTGGTGTTAAATCACATGGTGATGTGAACTAGATTATTGACTCTAGTGCAAGTGGGAGACTGGAGGAAATATGCCCTAGAGGCAATAATAAAGTTATTATTTATTTCCTTATATCATGATAAATGTTTATTATTCATGCTAGAATTGTATTAACTGGAAACATGATACATGTGTGAATACATAGACAAACTGAGTGTCACTAGTATGCCTCTACTTAACTAGCTCGTTAATCAAAGATGGTTATGTTTCCTAGCCATGGACAAAGAGTTGTCATTTGATTAACGGGATCACATCATTAGGAGAATGATGTGATTGATTTGACCCATTCCGTTAGCTTAGCACTTGATCGTTTAGTACGTTGCTATTGCTTTCTTCATGACTTATACAAGTTCCTATGACTATGAGATTATGCAACTCCCGTTTACCGGAGGAACACTTTGTGTGCTACCAAACGTCACAACGTAACTGGGTGATTATAAAGGTGCTCTACAGGTGTCTCCGAAGGTACATGTTGGGTTGGCTTATTTCGAGATTAGGATTTGTCACTCCGATTGTCGGAGAGGTATCTCTGGGCCCTCTCGGTAATACACATCACTTAAGCCTTGCAAGCATTGCAACTAATGAGTTAGTTGCGGGATGATGTATCACGGAACGAGTAAAGAGACTTGCCGGTAATGAGATTGAACTAGGTATTGAGATACCGACGATCGAATCTCGGGCAAGTAACATACCAATGACAAAGGAAACAACGTATGTTGTTATGCGGTTTGACCGATAAAGATCTTCGTAGAATATGTGGGAGCCACTATGAGCATCCAGGTTCCGCTATTGGTTATTGACCGGAGACGTGTCTTGGTCATGTCTACATTGTTCTCGAACCCGTAGGGTCCGCACGCTTAAGGTTTCGATGACAGTTATATTATGAGTTTATGAGTTTTGATGTACCGAAGGAGTTCGGAGTCCCGGATGAGATCGGGGACATGACGGGGAGTCTCAAAATGGTCGAGACGTAAAGATCAATATATTGGACGACTATATTCGGACTTCGGAGAGGTTTCGAGTGATTCGAGTATTTTTCGGAGTACCGGAGAGTTACGGTAATTCGCCGGGGAGTATATGGGCCTTATTGGGCCATACGGGAATAGAGGAGAGAGGCCGAAAGGAAGGAGGCGCGCAGCCCCCTCTGGTCCGAATTGGACAAGGGGTGCAGCCCCCCTTTCCTTCCTCCTCTCCCCCTCTTTCCCCCCTTCTCCTACTCCAACAAGGAAGGAGGGAGTCCTACTCCCGGTGGGAGTAGGACTCCCCTTGGCGCGCCCCTCCTAGGCCGGCCGCCCCTTCCCCCTTGCTCCTTTATATACAGGGGCATGGGGGCACCTCTAGGCACAACAACAATTGATCCCTTGGATCTCTTAGCCGTGTGCGGTGCCCCCCTCCACCATAGTCCACCTCGATAATATCGTAGCGGTGCTTAGGCGAAGCCCTGCGACGGTAGAACATTAAGATCGTCACCACGCCGTCGTGCTGACCGAAATCTCCCTCGACACTCGGTTGGATCGGAGTTTGAGGGACGTCATCGAGCTGAACGTGTGCTAGAACTCGGAGGTGCCGTAGTTTCGGTGCTTGATCGGTCGGGCCGTGAAGACGTACGACTACACCAACCGTGTTGTTCTAAGGCTTCCGCTTTCTGTCTACGAGGATACGTGGACACACTCTCCCCTCTCGTTGCTATGCATCACCATGATCTTGCGTGTGCGTAGGATTTTTTTTGAAATTACTACGTTCCCCAACAGCTCATCCACTCTATCTCATCTATATCTATTCACAGGGTCTGCTGTCAATGTTTGCAATATATCTGATCAATGCACCTAAGGAGAAAGAGGATGACTTGGATGTCTATGCCAAGAAGAAGATGCATCACAACACTATGGCACATATGTACAAGGAGATCCCAGATGCTGCTGTTGAAACACACAAGTTTGGATCAGTACATTACCTTCTGTCAGGACTGCCAACCATCAACTGGATCCTCAGGCACACTCTCTTGCCCAAGTCAGGTGATCACAACATGATCAGAGGCCATGCAATAAATGGTACACTTATTTGATGTGCCACAAAAGTTCAAGGTCATGAGTCTTATAGTTGAAACTATCAAGAGGACAGCTGCTGACCAAAAGAGAAGTTGTGGGTATGCCCCATAGATCCAGGAGCTGATTAACTCCAAGATGGGCACTGGCACATACTTGTTGGACATGGATCACATGCCTATCTATCTAGATTTTGAGGACAACCAAGTGGTTATGGATGAAGATGAACCATCTTCTGTCCAAGCACAAGCAAAGAAGGAGAAGGCAAGGACTGAGAAGGCTGCCAAGATGCCAACAATGGAAGAGGCATCTCAGTACTTCTTGAAGAGCAAACAGGATCAACTTGGCTACTTGATTGCATCCACTCTGAGGATTGAGAAGGGGCTGGCCACCCTGACTCAAAACCAGGAGAGCCTGGAGAGGATCATGGAGCAGAAGTTCTATGACTTGGATGTGAAGGTAACTGAGATCCAGTCTGTTGTTGAGCAACTCCAGGATGATATGCAGGAGAGGAAGGGAAAGAAAAACACTAAGGCATTTGCCAGAGTGCCTAGAGCTCAGAGGTCAGCTGCATTGCCAGTGACAGACACCAGAGCCACTTCATCTACACTAGCTACAGCCCCAGTGTAACCAGCTCCAGCACCTACTCCACCAGCTCCATCCACATCTACTGAAGTCTTCGTCCAAGGAGCCATCTCTACACCACCACCTGAAGATCAAGCCTGAGAGACGATTTAGTGCTATGCATTTTCTATGAAATTTTTGGTAACTTGTTGCCAAAGGGGGAGAAAAATGTATAGATCATAGGCTTCGAGAGAGAGCGTTGCTTTTTGTTCTCTCTTGCTTTGGTGGTTGAACTTTATTTGTTTGATTGAGATACCTTCTGTCTGTGTGATACTTGGATGATCATGTGTTTGATCATACGCTACATTAATGCTTGTTGGATGACATTATCCTTTTATCTCTATACGATCATTCACTTTGCTTGGTGATGAGTGCATGTATTCTATTGTTATCATTTTTAGCGCTCCACCAAGATGTATGTGACATGGAAGAGTAACCCATGAGCCTAACTCTTTGTGCATTTGCAGTCCAAAGCAAATCTTAAACTATGCACAAATTTAGGGGGAGCTCTTTCTTATCACTTACTTCTCAAAGCGACAATGTTTTTCGCTCTTATTATCATTTGTCGAAGCTTTGATCTATATGTTGTCATCAATTACCAAAAAGGGGGAGATTGAAAGTGCAACTATCCCTAGGTGGTTTTGGTAATTTCTAACAACATATAGCTCATTGAGCTAACATTATTCCAAGTTAAATATTTTAGAAAAAGCTCAATGAATGGCATGACATGGATGAGAAAAGTGGACCCCTCAAAATACTAAGGATAAAAGGATTGGCTCAAGCTTAAAGCTCAAGACTCTACATTTTATATTTTAGTGATCCAAGATCACATTGAGTCTATAGGAAAAGCCAATACTATCAAGGAGGGATGAGGTGTTGCTTAATGAGGTTCTTGCTCCATAGTGCTTAGTGATATGCTCCAAAACCCTCAACTACTTTCCCACATCCCCATATGATCTAAGCCAAAAGTCAAACTCGGCCCCACCGATTCTTTCTATCCGGCGCCACCGAGTTCAGATGTCATAGCCACTGCCACAAACCCTAGGCAAATCGGTCTCACCGATAGGGATCTCCGTCTCACCGAGATGGGATTGTAATCTCTATGTTTCCCTTCGTAACGTTTCGGTACCACCGAGATGAGCGATCGGTCCCACCGAGCTTGCAATGTAAACTCCCTGTTTCCTTTTCGTAACATTTCGGTCCCATCGAAATGAGCGAACCGGTCCCACCGAGTTTATGTGACCAACTCTCTGGTTAGCTTATTACCAAAATCGGTCCCACCGAGTTTGTGTAATCGGTCACATCGAGATTGCGTTATGCCCTAACCCTAACCATATCGGTCCTACCGAGTTGCATGTCGATCCCACCGAAAATCCTAACGGTCACTAGATTTGTTGAATCGGTCTGACCGAGTTTATCAATTTGGTCCCACCGAGTTTGGCAAGTTGTGTGTAACGGTTAGATTTTGTGTGGATGCTATATATACCCCTCCACCTCCTCTTCATTCATGGAGAGAGCCATCAGAATGAACCTACACTTCCAACTTGCATTTTCTGAGAGAGAACCACCTACACTTGTGTTGAGGCCAAGATATTCCATTCCTACCATATGAATCTTGATCTCTAGCCTTCCCCAAGTTGCTTTCCACTCAAATATTCTTTCCAACAAATCCAAATCCTGTGAGAGAGAGTTGAGTGTTGGGGAGACTATCATTTGAAGCACAAGAGCAAGGAGTTCATCATCAACACACCATTTGTTACTTCTTGGAGAGTGGTGTCTCCTAGATTGGCTAGTGTCACCTGGGAGCCTCCGACAAGATTGTGGAGTTGAACCAAGGAGTTTGTAAGGGCAAGGAGATCGCCTACTTTGTGGAGATCTACCGCTAGTGAGGCAAGTCCTTCATGGGCGACGACCATGGTGGGATAGACAAGGTTGCTTCTTCATGGACCCTTCGTGGGTGGAGCCCTCCGTGGACTCGCGCAACCGTTACCCTTCGTGGGTTGAAGTCTCCATCAACGTGGATGTACAATAGCACCACCTATCGGAACCACGACGAAAACATCTGTGTCTCCAATTGCGTCTAAATTCTCCAAACCCTTCCCTTTACATTCTTGCAAGTTGCATGCTTTACTTTCCGCTACTCATATACTCTTTGCATGCTTGCTTGAATTGTGTTAAGATTGCTTGACTTGTGCTAAGATAGCTAAAATCTACCAAAGACTAAAATTGGGAAAAGGATAAGCTTTTATTTGGTCAAGTAGTCTAATCACCCCCCCCCCTCTAGACATACTTTCGATCCTACAGGGACCCCAAGTAGGATTCGGCCTACTTGGGGCGCCCCTGGCTGCCTCCCCTCTCCCTCCCACCTATATATATGTGGGGGGAGGTGCGCCCCCTAGCACACTGTGACGCTCCCGATTCAATCATACACTAATCATGCATGCAAACGTGTACGATCAAGATTAGGAACTCACAGGAAGATATCAGAACACAACTCTAAAAGTAAAATAAGTCATACAAGCATCATATTACAAGCCAGGGGCCTCGAAGGCTCGAATATAAGTGCTCGAACATAAACGATTTAGCGGAAGCAACAATATCTGAGTACAGACATAAGTTAAACAAGTTGCCATAAGATGGCTAACACAAACTGTGATACAGATCGAAAGAGGCGCATGCCTCCTGCCTGGGATCCTCCTAAACTACTCTTGGTCATCGGCGGCCTACACGTAGTAGTAGGCACACTCGGCATCTAAGGGGTCGTCGTCAATGGTGGCGTCTGGCTCCTGGGCTGCAACATCTGGTTGCGACGTCCGAGAAGAATGGAAATGGAGAAAATAGGGAGCAAGCAACCGTGAGTACTCATCCAAAGTACTCGCAAGCAAGGATCTACACTACATATGCATGGGTATCTGTGTCAAGGGGAAATATTGATGGACTGAACTACAGAATGTCAGAATAAGAGGGGGATAGCTAGTCCTATCGAAGACTACGCTTCTGGAAGCCTCCATCTTGCAGGATCTAGAAGAGAGTAGATGGTAAGTTCACCAAGTATCATTGCATAGCAAAATCCTACCCGGCGATCCTCCCCTCGTCGCCCTGTGGGAAAGCAATCACTGGGTTGTCTCTGGAACTTGCCTGGTGTGTTTTACTAAGTATCCGGTTCTAGTTGTCATAAGGTCGAGGTACAACTCTATGTCGTCCTTTTACTGAGGGACACGACTATTCGAATAGATAAACTTCCCTGCAGGGGTGCACCACATTACCCGACATGCTCGATCCCTCTGGCCGGGCACACTTTCCTGGGTCATGTCCGGCCTCGGGAGATCAACATGTCATAGCCCTACCTAGGCCTAACAGAGAGGTCAGCACACCGGTCTAAATCCTATGCGCGCAGGGGTCTGGGCCCATCGCCCATCGCACACTTGCACGTTGCATATGCGGCGGGTGAGCAGACATAGCAACCTCCATTACAAAGGAAGTTGCATTACGCGGTCCAACCCGGCGTGCGCCGCTCAATCGCTGACATCTAGGAGGCTTCGGCTGATACCATGACGCTGGTTGCCCATATCTTGTCCCACGTGGCGGTTAGTGCATATAGGCCAGTGGCCAGACTCAGATCAAATACCAAGATCTCGTTAAGCGTGTTATTTTGAAGTAACCGCGGATGCCGACCAGGGCCAGGCCCACCTGTGTCCTAGGTGGTCACAACCTTCCCTGTCGCTCAGCCACAAAGTAACACTCAGGGGCCGTCGGGGACCCAGGTCGACCACTACCTGGATGGAACCACCTGTCTTCTCAGCCCCCATATCCAAATCATGTATGTATGTATGTATGTATGTATGTACCCGTGATCACCTCCCAAGTGATCATGGCCCGATAGTATAGCATGGCAGACGGACAAGAATGTAGGGCCACTGATGATAAACTAGCATCCTATACTAAGGATTTAGTATTGCAGGTAAGGTATCAATAACTGTAGCAACAATGACAGGCTATGCGGCAGAATAGGATTAACTGAAAGGAGTCACATGCTACACTACTCTAATGCAAGTAGTAGAGAGAAGGAATAGGAGATATCGGATGATCAAGGGGGGGCTCGCCTGGTTGCTCTGGCAAGAAGGAGGGGTCGTCAACACCGTAGTCGATCAGGGCGGCCGCGGCAGCGTCAGTCTCGTAGTCTACCGGAGAGAAGAGGGGGAAGAAACAATGAATACATTGCAAATAGATGCATGATGATGCATGACAAAGCAAAAAGCGGTGCTAGGTGTGCCCTAATGCGGTAGTAGGTGATATCAGCAAAGGAGGAAACATTTGGGAAATTATTCCTGGTGTTTTGTGTTTTCGGGTAGATGAAACGGAGGTGGATTGTTGCATGTTCGCTATGCTAGGGACCTGCAGCGGACGAACGGACTGCGTATTCGGATTCGTCTCGTCCTTCTGAGCAACTTCCATGTCCAAAGTATTTTCATACGAGCTACGAATTATTTTATATTAATTTCCAAAGTTTTAAATAATATTATGAAAATTGCTGAAATTTTGCAGTCTGAGAATTCGACAGTTTTAAACATCACTTAGCTGTTTTCCAGACGCTATAGCCATTGTTTTGTTCATGCAATGGATTAGTGTCTTATATCAAGATTGAGCATTTTATGTGAACTACATGTTAGTATCACTTTCATCCATATTAGAGTTCATTTGCTTGATCATCAACATCTCTAAAGTAGTTATGAAAATAAGGTTGTTTTCGGTTTTTCTGTTAACAAAACATTGAACTTTGTGATTTCATAGGACTTAATATATGCATCTAACGAATTTGGTCTAATGGAAACATTTGAGCCTTGTCAAGTGTACTACCTTCCCATATTTTTCTGAGTCTTGTTAACAATTGTTTAAACGCAGTTTAGAGGTTGTCTAGAGGGCTAGTCATTGTAGATTTAGCAAAGCTAGCTAGACGCTACAGTACTAGCAGTAGTATACACGGGGTAGCAACTGTAGCTAGAAGTAGACAAGCAGCAGTAGAGCAGCTACGGGCGATGCAGCCCCGGCCATGGCACGGTCAACAGCGCGCGTGGCCAGGGACAGGCATGAGCAGCTGCAGCGCCGGGTGATAGACGGTGCAGGGGCCAGCGGCTACGAGGCCACGCGTGGGCGCGCGCGAGGTGGCCGGGACCCAGACAATTGTTAGTCGTGTGCGGTGTCCCCATCCACCATTTACTCCCATGGTCATATCTTCGTAGTGCTTAGGCGAAGCCCTGCGCGAATCATTTCACCATCACAGTCACCACGTCGTCGCGCTGACAGAACTCATCTACTACCTCGACTTCTTGCTGGATCAAGAAGGCGAGGGACGTCACCGAGATGAACGTGTGCAGAACTCGGAGGTGTTGTATGTTCGGTACTCGATCGGTGGATCGCGAAGAAAGTTCGACTACATCAACCGCGTTGTGAAATGCTTCCGCTTATGGTCTAGGAGGGTATTTAGACACACTCCCCCCTCGTTGTTATGCATCTCCTAGATATATCTTCCGTGAGTGTAGGAATTTTTTGGAAATTTGATGCTACGTTCCCCAACACCTGCAAGTTCCCTCCTCTCTCTGCTCTAGGGTACTAAA
Organism: Triticum dicoccoides; assembly: GCF_002162155.2. Lineage (NCBI taxonomy): Eukaryota > Viridiplantae > Streptophyta > Magnoliopsida > Poales > Poaceae > Triticum > Triticum dicoccoides. The sequence goes on from NC_041389.1 coordinate 295,882,512, forward strand.
GGCTAGATATTTCACCAATGGTTCCATTCTTAGTGCAACTTGTCCGAGTGGGGCCTCATACATGAAGTATCTTGTGTGGACGAGATTTGCTACTTGATGGATTAGTTTGGAGAGTGGGTGATGGCTCAAACAATCGAATCCATCATAATAATTGGATACCGCGCAAAGGATTCCTTCGATCACTGGGTCAGGTATATGTGCAAGGTATGATGCGCATGCGCGATTTGCTTAATGAGGAGGGTGATGCATGGGATAAAGCTAAACTGGTGACCATGTTTACCCAGATGATATCCAGGATATTATGCAAATTTGTGTAGGTGGACAGGGCTCTGTAGATTTCCTTGCTTGGAACTTTACAAAAAGTGGTGAATTTACTGGCAAGTCTGCCTATCATCTATGCATGGAGAAGAAAAGGGCAACAGCAGGACAGCTGGGCTCTTCATCGTCCACTACGACTCATCAGGGTTGGCTCTCTCTAGGGGATCCAAAGCTCCTGGCAAAGCACCGATCCATGCATGGAGATTTATCAAGAATGGCCTCGCGGTGGGCTCTGAACTTCTACGACGACACATCAAGGGGGACGTTTTTTGTCGTGCATGTGGGAGAGAAGAAATGCTATATCATTGCTTTTGGGCCGACCACCATTCAACAATGTTTTGGAAGGAGTTGGGCTCGGTATTGGGTGCAATGGTGGCGTTCCCACTTATATCTATGAGCACCCAGAGTTCACTCGCGTAGTGGATGCTGCAGTGGCTGTTAGAGGCGACGGAGGATGAAAAGACCATGATGATCCAGGGCATCTATGTATTGTGGCTAGCTCGGAATGAAACATGCGATGGAAAGAAGATTGAGGAGCCAGGGCAGATTGCCAAAGCTATGGCTGCGCGCATGGAGGAATGGCAGAGAGTAATGGGCGGCCATGTTTCAGTTGTCACAAGCCAAATGCAGGAACTTCGGAAACCCCTAGAGCATGGTTGGTTGAAGGCCAATGTCGATGGAGCTATGGTTCAGTCAGGGATGGGAGGTGGACGGGCGTGATCTTTCGGGATGAACATGGTGCTTTTAGAGGTGCAACATCAGTCTTTTTCCTGGATATCTCTAGGGCGGAGGTGGCAGAGCTGCTCACGTGTAGATGAGCAATTCAGGTTGCTATTCAGAAGGGAGTGTAGAAGCTGCACCTTGAAATGGATTGTCAGACAGTCGCTGGGATGCTGAATGATATGAAGCGGAATTTATCAGCTTTGGGAAAAGTTGTAGACGAAGTAAAAGCCATGATCAGAACACTCGGCGAGTGCAAGATCACCTAGCCGAGGAGATCAACGAATAGTGCTGCCCATGGGCTGGCTAGATTAGGAATAAGTAATAG
>NC_041389.1:295884269-295923680 GCF_002162155.2 Triticum dicoccoides
ATTTTAAGTATTGTTTCAGACGAAATTCCTACCTTAGCTTAATAAAGTGAGAACTGAACTTTAAAAAAAAAGATGCTGACCAGTTTTTCATCTGTGTGCTTTTTCGCGAGTACGCAAAAGGCTTGCATATCATTGCATCTGTATGTTTCGCAATACTAAACTTTACTCAATCGAAAGATTTGCGTGTTATCGAAGTGCCTCTATTTAGTGATTTGATTGGAAATTTGTTTGCCGGTACCTCTACTTTCTGTAGTTTTTATATTTTACTTCTGTTTTAAATTTAACTGAAGGAAGTGCCTTTGAAGTAAAGTTTGCTGAGATGCAAGACTCTGAGGCTCACAAAGGAGTTTTGTTCCATCAAATATAGAAACATAAGAACACGTAGTTCCGGCGTAAGTAAAGTACAGGCTCTTTTTTGCTTAGTTGCATGTGCTTACTTGCCTATCACCTCACACTTTATTATTTGCTCTGTTACGTATAATATAACAGTTTGTGTTAACAAGCCTTGACGATGAATATGTTTCTGATTTTTCTACCGACCAAATCATCAGTTTTTAGATTATAATGGAGCGAGCGCAGCAACACGTGCCTTTCCCTTCTAGTAGTAAGTCAAATTCAAATTAAGAATACACGCCTTTCCCTTGTAGTAGTAAGTCAAATTCAAATTAAGAAGAATTATTTAGCTGTTGTCTCATTTAGCACTCATTTGGTTTGGAGGATTCCTACGAGATTTCCACCCACGAGATTTCTTCTTTCATGTTCAGCATTCGTTCTAAAGGTATAGAGGTACTAGAATCATTAGGATTGTGTCCATATTGACTTAATTGTTTAGGACTTGTAGCATATGGCGAGACCTTACAGAAAATTTGCAAGGATTGGAAGGGGTAGCACATCTAACCCTTTGCTTTTTCATATTCCCTTGATCTGAGAATCATGTAAAGCGAATGATCCCTTGCAAAGGATGGCCGGTTATTTCTTGGCAAACCAGGCACTACAGTGAGACGTGAAGAAACCTGATCCCATTCCGACCTCGATATATATATGTGTAATCGTCTTGTGTCGTATGTATTGAAATTGTTCGGGAGACATGGTCAAAGCCCTGAGCAAGAGCAAGAAAACTAAGAAAAGTGTTAGTGCATTGGAATCGAAATCCAAATTGTGCTAGCTGACAAAGAAAAAACATAATACAATAGATCAATATTGGTTCTAACTAGTTCACTACTAGGGATAACCCTAGTAGTAGCACTTGTTTTATAGCTAGTAGTAGCGGTTGTACAAGCGCTACCAGTAAGGCGCTACAGCTAACTGGTAGTTGTAGCACTAGTTTTCCAGCGGTACTACTATACCTAGTTAGCAGTAGCGTTTGGTAATGAAAAGAGCTGCTGATAATAGTAAGTAGCAGTAGTGATTCTTCTGACAAGCGCTACTGCTAAATTTTCCTGTATTTTTGGAAATGGAGCTTATTGTTGCGGTATTTGTATAGGTTTTATATACAATACTTTCATCATATGACTTTATGACCATGATTAGTTATTATATAACAGTGGGTGAAATAAACGTGGATTAGATTGAAGTGGAGGCAACATGTGGTGCATCTTGAAAGTATGACTAATCCAAACTTGATCTAGTTTGGATCAGTAGTACTTTCGATGTGCACCACATGTTGCCTCCACTTAAATCTAATTCATATATAGTTGACTAGAGGGAGGTGGGTGAATAGGCAACTAACAAATTTTAAACTTTTCTTTACCAAATTAAACTTTGCAACAAGATAGGTTGTCTAGATATGCAACTATGTGAGCAACCTATATGATGCAATAACAACTAGCACAAAAGCAAGCAAGGGATGCAACACAAATAAGCTAGCACAAGTAAAGGCACGAGATAACCAAGAGTGGAGCCGGTGGAGACGAGGATGTGTTACCGAAGTTCCTTCCTTTTAAAGGGAAGTACGTCTCCGTTAGAGCGGTGTGGAGGCACAATGCTCCCCAAGAAGCCACTAGGGCCACCGTATTCTCCTCACGCCCTCACACAATGCGAGATGCCATGATTCCACTATTGGTGCCCTTGAAGGCGGCGATCGAACCTTTGCAAACAAGGTTGAGGCAATCTCCACAACTTAATCGGAGGCTCCCAACAACACCACAAAGCTTCACCACAATGGACTATGGCTCCGAGGTGACCTCAACCATCTAGGGTGCTCAAACACCCAAGAGTAACAAGATCCGCTAGGGATTAGTGGGGAGAATCAAATTTCTCTTGGTGGAAGTGTAGATCGGGGCCTTCTCAACCAATCCCGAGCAAATCAACAAGCTTGATTGTCTAGGGAGAGAGATCGGGCGAAAATGGAGCTTGGAGCAACAATGGAGCTTTTGGGGGAAGAGATAGGTCAACATTGGGGAAGAACACCTCTTTATATAGTGGGGGTAACAATCCAACCGTTACCCCCTCCCCCCCCAAGCAGCCACACATAGAGCGGTACTACCGCTTGGGCAGGGCGGTACTACCGCTGAGCCAGCGGTACTGTCGCGTTCACGAGGGTAGCGGGGACCTGGGCCCAGAGCGGTACTACCGCGGGAGTATGGGCGGTACTACCGCTTAGAGCGGTACTACTGCCACTACTGATGCTACTAGTACCGCAAAACCCGACACAAAAAACAGGGGTCTCGAGTCGAGGTGGTAGTAGCCCGGAACCACACCGGTACTATGACCGAAGACAGCAAGCGGTAGTACCGCTTGGGGAGCGGTACTACCGCTTGACGTGTTTCGGTGGTACTACCATTGAGGACCGCCGTACTACCGCTGGGGCATAGGGATGGCAGTTTTGCCCATGGGTATGGGTACCCGCGGGTACCCTACCCAAAAACAATGGGTATGGGCAAGACTTGGAGAGAATTTGTACCCACGGGTAATGGGTACCCATACCCAGAAAATATATGGGTAGGGCATGGGTAAGAATTTGTGCCCATGGGTAACCAAATGGATACCCAGAAAAAATTAACAAATAAAATAACTCCTATAACATGTGGGGTTAACATCCAACTCATATGGTCCAACCCTAAATCTTGTATTCCTTAAACAAGTTATAGCTCGTAGCCGCATAATCACCTGCTTGCCACTCCTCCTACGTCCTATGTGGCTCCACAAAAATATGAATATCGACTCTTCGCTACCAGACTCTTGTCGAACTCCCGATCCAGCGATCCCCAATTCCCACCATCGCCTTCCACTGTGTCAGTCTTCCACCAACCGCTGCTCATACTCCCATGATGCCTCCAAGAGGCCACCCACCGGAGGAGGCCACATCCATGCTCTACTACTCTACCATGATCAATTTAATTTTGAACTCACGTCTCTACCTCTTAAGAATTTGAATGCTATATATTATACCCAATGGATACCTAAGGCACACTCTATTGCCCAAGTCAGGTGACCATAACATGATTAGAGGGCATGCTATCAACTTGCTGCACTTGTTTGATGTGCCACAAAAATTCAAGGTCATGAGCCTCATTGTTGAGACCATTAAGAGGACAGCAGCAGACCAAAAGAGAAGTTGTGGGTATGCCCCACAGATTCAGGAGTTGATTAACTCAAAGATGGGCACAAACACATACTTGCTGGACAAAGAACATTTTGCTATCTATCCAGACTTTGAGGACAATCAAGTTGTGATGAATGAGAATGAACCATCATCAGTGCAAGCTCAAGAGAAGAAGTAGAAAGCAAAGAAAGAGAAGGCTGCCAAGATGCCAACTCAAGAGGAGGCATCTGAGTACTTTTTGAAGAACAAGCAGGAGCAGCTTGGTTACTTGATAGCATCAACACTGAGGATTGAGAAGGGGTTCGCCACCCTAACTCAAAACCAGGAGAGCCTGGAAAGAATCATGGAACAAAATTCTATGATCTAGATGTCAAAGTAACTGAGATTCAATCAGTTGTGGAGCAGCTACAGGATGACATGCAGGAGAGGAAGGGCAAGAAAACCACGGATGCATTTCATAGAGTGCCTAGAGCTCAGAAGTCAGCTGCAGTGCATGTGACAGACACCAGAGCCACATCATCTGCACCAGCTACAGCTCCTACAACTCCAGTGCAACCAGCTCCAGCACCAACTCCTCCAGCTCCATCCACATCAACTGAAGCCTTCGTCCAAGGAGCAATCTCTACACCACCACCTGAAGATCAAGCCTGAGAGTCGATCTAGCACTATGCATTTTCTATGAACTTTTTGGTAACTTGTTGCCAAAGGGGGAGAAAAATGTAGATCATAGGCTTCGAGAGAGAGTGTGTGCGTTGCTTTTTGTTCTCTCTTCCTTTGGTGGTTAAACTTTGTTTGCTTTTGATTGCTTGAGATACTATGCTATTACCTGTGAGACATTGATGATCATGTGTTTGATCATAAGCTACACTTATGCTTGTTAGATGATATTTTCTTACCTATCCGTATATGATCATTCACTTTGCTTGATGATGAGTGCATGTATTCAATCTTTATCATTTTGAGCCCTCCACCAAGATGTATGTGACATGGAAGAGTAATCCATGAGCCTAATTCCTTGTGCATTTGCAGTCCAAAGCAAATCTCAAACTATGCACAAATTTAGGGGGAGCTCTTGCTTATCACATACTTCTCAAAGCGACGATGTTTTTCAATATTATTATCATTTGTCGAAGCTTTGATCTATATGTTGTCATCAATTACCAAAAAGGGGGAGATTGAAAGTGCAACTATCCCTAGGTGGTTTTGGTAATTCATAACAACATATAGCTCATTGAGCTAATGCTATTCCAAGACTATTATTTCAGGAAAGCTCAATGAATGGCATGGCATGGATGATGAAAGTGGATCCCTCAAAATACTAAGGACAAAGGATTGGCTCAAGCTCAAAAGCTCAAGACTCTTCATTTTACATTTTAGTGATCCAAGATCACATTGAGTCTATAGGAAAAGCCAATACTATCAAGGAGGGATTAGGTGTTGCTTAATGAGCCTCTTGCTTCAAGTGCTTAGTGATATGCTCCAAAAACCCTCATCTACTTTCTCACATCCACATATGGCCTAAACCTAAGGTCAAATTCGGTCCCACCGATTCTTTCTATCCGGCGCCATCGAGTTCATATGTCATAGCCACTGCCACAAACCCTAGGCAAATCAGTCTTACCGATCGGGATCTCGGTCTCACCGAGATGGGATTGTAATCTCTCTGTTTCCCTTCGTAACGTTTCGGTCTAACCGAAGTGAGCGATCGGTCCCATCGAGATTGCAATGTAAACTTCCTGTTTCCCTTTCATAACATTTTGGTCTCACCGAAATGAGCGAATCGGTCCCACCGAGTTTACCTGACCAACTCTCTGGAAAGCTTATTACCAAAATCAGTCTCACCGAGTTTGTGTAATCGGTCTCACTGAGATTACGTTATGCCCTAACCCTAACCATATAGGTCCTACCGAGTTGCATGTCGGTCCCACCGAAAATCCTAACGGTCACTAGGTTTACTAAATCGGTCCGACCGAGTCTGTTGAATCGGTCCCATCGAGTTTGGTAGATTGTGTGTAACGGTTAGATTTTGTGTGGAGGCTATATATACCCCTCCACCTCCTCTTCATTTGTGGAGAGAGCCATCAGAACAAACCTACACTTCCAACTTACCATTTCTGAGAGTGAGCCACCTACTCATGTGTTGAGGCCAAGATATTCCATTCCTACCATATGAATCTTGATCTCTAGCCTTCCCCAAGTTGCTTTCCACTCAAATCTTCTTTCCACCAGATCCAAATCCCATGAGAGAGAGTTGAGTGTTGGGGAGACTATCATTTGAAGCACAAGAGCAAGGAGTTCATCATCGACGCACCATTTGTTACATCTTGGAGAGTGGTGTCTCCTAGACTGGCTAGGTGTCACTTGGGAGCCTCCGACAAGATTGTGGAGTTGAACCAAGGAGTTTGTAAGGGCAAGGAGATCGCCTACTTCGTGAAGATCTACCGCTAGTGAGGCAAGTCCTTCGTGGGCGATGGCCGTGGTGGGATAGACAAGGTTGCTTCTTCGTGGACCCTTCGTGGGTGGAGCCCTCCGTGGACTCGTGCAACCGTTACCCTTCGTGGGTTGAAGTCTCCATCAACGTGGATGTACGATAGCACCACCTATCGGAACCACGACAAAAACATCCGTGTCTCCAATTGTGTTTGAATCCTCCAAACCCTTCCCTTTACATTCTTTTAAGTTGCATGCTTTAATTTCTGCTGCTCATATACTCTTTTCGTGCTTGCTTGAATTGTGTGATGATTGCTTGACTTGTCCAAAGATAGCTAAAATCTGCCAAAGTCTAAAATTGGGAAAAGGTTAAGTTTTTAATTGGTCAAGTAGTGTAATCACCCCCCCTCTAGACATACTTCAAGGTCCTACAAGTGGTATCAGAGCTTTGGTCTCCATTTGCTTTGATTTCCAAAGCTTTTTGTGGCCATAGCCTTGGTTTCACAACCTAGGGGAGTATGGCATCTAGTGAGGGAAATTATCACCATAGAGGTCCTTACTTTGATGGTACTAATTTTGCTAGTTGGAAGCATAAGATGAAAATGCATATTCTTGGACATAACCCCGCCGTTTGGGCTATTGTGTGTATTGGCTTGCAAGGTGAATTCTTTGATGGGAGAGAGCCGAACCATGAAGCTAGTGCGGAAGAATTGAAGATGCTGCAATACAACGATCAAGCTTGTTATCCTCTTCAATGGCTTGTGCCCCAAAGAATTCAACAAAATCAGCCGTCTTGAGAATGCAAAGGAAATTTGGGATACTTTGATTGATATGCATGAAGGTACCGACTCCATCACAGAATCCAAGTTGGATGTGCTCCAAAGTCAGCTTGACAAGTTCAAAATGAAGGATGGTGAAGGTGTCGCTGAAATGTACTCTAGGCTTGCTCTTATCACAAATGAGATTGCCGGCTTAGGGAGTGAAGAGATGACCAACAGATTCATCATCAAGAAGATCCTAAGAGCATTGGACGGAAAGTATGATACCGTGTGCACATTGATCCAAATGATGCCAAACTACAAAGATCTCAAGCCAACGGAAGTCACTGGAAGAATTGTTGCTCATGAGATGTCACTTAAGGATAAGGAGGAACTTCACAACAAGTCAAGTGGTGCTTACAAAGCCTCATGTGAAGCCCCCACATCATCAAGTGAGAAAAAAACCTTCAATGAAGAATTGAGCTTAATGGTGAAGAACTTCAACAAATTCTACAAGAGTAGAAGCAAAGAAAGAAGCTCTAAGTCAAGGTCCTACAATGACAAAAGATCTTCTAGTTGAGAGCGCAATTGCTACAATTGTGGGAGACCCGGACACTACTCCAATGAGTGTACGGCTCCCGACAAAAGAAGAGAAGATTCTCCAAAAAGAAGAAGCAAAAGAGAAGAATCACCACCAAGAGAGAGGAGGAGTAGAGATGATCGTTATGAACGAAGACCCTCACGGAGAAGCAAGGATTCGGAAAGGAAAAACAAGTCATCAAGGAGCTACACAAAACGAAGACATCAAGCTCATGTTGGTGAATGGGTATCCGGCTCCGACTCCAAGAATCACTCTGAGAGAAGCTATCACTCCGACTCCGAATATACTCAAGATGAAGGTGTTGCCGGTCTAGCACTTGTGTCAACCAACTCCTATGACATATTTGACTCACCAAATGAAGGAATTGGAAGATGCTTCATGGCCAAAGGTCCTAAGGTAACACATCCCGAGTATGTTGATTTCAATAGTGATGAAGATGACTTGCTAGGTGATGATGATTTACTTGTTGACAACTCTAGTGATGAAGACTATGATGAAACGTCAATTAATCATGCTAATCAAGATAAAATGGATGACAATGATAAGGAGAAGATTGAGCTTCTAACTAAAGAACTAAACACTCTTAAGTTAGCTCATGAAACTATCTTCGAAGATCATTGAGAACTTTTAAGGCCTCATGAGAAGTTATACTTTGAAAAGCTCAATCTTGAGCAAAAGCATGAGTTCTTAAAGGCAATCAATGATGATCTCCGTAAGAAAAGTTCTTCTTACATTGCCAAGCGTTTACTCTTATCTACTTACATGCCTCAAGTCAAGTCTAGTAACAAGTACAAGAAAGATCCTTCCTCTAGTAGTAACAATAACAATGCCAAATTCAATATTGTTGCTTCTAGTAGTTCTATTGATTCCACTAATGATTCTCTTAGCCAAGTTACACTTGAGCAAGAAAATAGCTTATTGAAGGTAATCATAGAGAAAGGTGTATACAAGAGCCTTGCCGGGAGTAAGCAATTCGAGGAAATTGTACGCAAGCAAGGAAGGCACCGGAAGAATCAAGGTGTTGGTTTTGAACGAAAGTTCAATGCCAATGGAGTTGAGTGGGAAGAAGATCAATACCCCAAGACGAAGTTTGTTCCTCAACAAGAGAAGTATGATCCTGCTTCCTTCAAGGGAACACAAGCACAAGATGATCTTCCACCACAAGACCACAAGAACAAAGGCAAGGACAAGCTTCAAGAGGAGATTGATGCATTTGAAGAAGCACCTAAGGCCTTGGTCAAGTGGGTTCCCAAGACTACGTCAAGTTCTACTTCATCAAGTACAACTACAACTCCAAGGATTCCCATCAAGATGATGTGGATCCCAAAGAAGAAGAACTAGAGAGTTCTTGAGGGTCACTCCGCCAACATTCTTCACTCATATCATTATGGCAAGGACAAGTGCAATCAACTTCCACATCTTGCACTAGTTCAAGGAGTCACAAACCCTCTTGTTGGTAAGGCAAGGGACAAGGTAACCTAATGATTTCATGGACATCATCTTGTGTGTGCATCACTCTATGTCTATGGATATTCTTGTTTGTTCCTTGTGGGACTAACCCATGTAGGTATGTTGAATGTGCAACTCACTCCAAAGGATTGCTCCAAATGATCTACATCAACATTGAGCATCCACATCTTCAACACCTACATGAAGTCATCATCGACAAAACCCAAGGTTACTTCATCCCTCTAAAGGGGGATCTCACATCTAGGGGGAGCTTAACTCTAAGAATTGAGTCAAAGCAACTCTAATGGTGTGAACACATCAATGCATTATGTAAAAGTGGTAACCCCACTTGAGCTTAAACGATGAGTATGACCTATGATCAAATGTTCTCATTTGACTCCTTAGTCAATATACTCATATATAGATGACTTAGTCATCGCCAATTGTTTGATAGATGCTAGAATTGGTTGTGGATGCTTTTCCACATATTTCATTTGCCATTTTATTGTGTGAGCATGTTGGTTGCATATTTTACTCATTCAAGGACATCCACTTGTTGCTTTGATTGATTGGCTTCTTTTTCTTTTTGCCAAGTGGATGGACAAGAATGCCTAAGAACCTTCTCTAGCTATCTATGCTTTTCTCGTCTCAAACTCTATTCATGCTACATCACAAAACTTGATCAAGTCAGATTTGAACCACTCTGTGTGAGGAGCACTCGGAGTCCCCGATTCGTCATAGACTTAAACTTCCAAAACTTCTTTGTGATTCTCGGTCTGACCGATTCCTCCATTTCGGTCCTACCGAAATCACTTAGTCGATCTAGGTTTTCAATCTCGGTGCAACCGATTTGAACTTTTCGGTCACACCGAGTTGCTGTAACTATATACAGTTATGCATCTCGGTGCCACCGAGTTGTTCCACTCGGTCACACCGACAGGGTCGGGGTATATATGCTCACGGGCAAAATTTGGAAAACTTTCTCCTAATCTCTTCGCCCGCGCATAGCTCGCTCTGCCTACCAGGTCTCCAGATCATCTCCTCGTCGCCAGCCGCCTCCTGTCGCTGGTCTCCGCTGCCGTCAACGGAATTCACCCCCGCCGTTGCCGCCGTAGCGAGTTCATCGCCAAGCTAGGGTATGGACTCGATCACTATGCTATCCCTGTCCGATTCCTAGCACATTGTGTTCATTATGATTCTTGCCACGATTGAAACACTCCTATCCAGTCAATACAATCCTTAGAATAGATGCAATTTGAAAATTTAGGGTTAGGTTTCCGCCTAAACCATATCAGACCCACTGGGTTGAAAAACTCGGTCCCACCGATTTGGCTAACGCCATTGCACTAGTAACTCTCGGTCTGACCGAGAATTGCTAATCGGTGTGACTGATTTTAAAACTTTGTGAAACCCTAGCAGTCTCGGTGCCACCGAACTGTGACTTGGTCCGACCGAGTTCACCAGTTTAGGTTCCAAAACTGCTTCGGTATCACCGAGTTTGGAAATCGGTTGATCCGAAATGCTTTCTGTGGAAAACTAAAACTGAGTTTTTCAATCATTCTTTTGCAAAAATCTCTGCATTTTGTGATGCTCATCCACTCTATCTCATCTATAACTATTCACAGGGTCAGCAGTCAGAGTTTGCAGCATGTCAGACCAAAGTGATAGTCAGAACAAGTCAGAAGAGCACAATCACATGAGTGAGGGCACTAGTCCCTCTAGCACTTTAGATGATGGCAGCAGGAGCACCCCAAGCAATTTGCCTAAAGCTGCCACCAGGACAAGGAAGAAGAGAACCTCAGAATCTGAGGATAAGGATTATATGGCAGAAGAAGATGAGGCTACTTCCAAGAAGGTAGTGCTCAAAAAGGAGTATGCCTCAGCAAAGAACACAAAGCCTGGACTCAATAGGAAGGTCCCTGCCAAGAGGACACCTATGCTGAAGGTCAGAAGATCAACTCAAGTACCTGAAAAGCCTGATCCCAAAGAGGCACCTGCTAGAAGAGTTACAACTTCCAAACCCAAGAAAGTTCCCACTGGAGAAACTATGAAGTTTACCATTGAGTCAGAAGATGAAGCTGCTGGTCAAGATAAGAAGAAGAAGAGAGTCAGAACCACTACTGCCAAGGTTCTTGGCAACCCCTCTATGAGGAGAGACTCTGAAGAAGAGGAAGAAGAGGTTGCTGCACCAGCACCCAAGGCACAAAAGCTGATGGGTGATGCTATAAAGTCAGGGGCTGCATCATCAAAGCCCAAGGAAGCACCCAAAGCTGCCCCCAAGCCCAAGCTTGCACCAAAGAGGAATACCAGGAGTATTCCAGCTGCTGAGAAGAACAAGGCCCCATTGCCTGAAGTTGGTGATGAGGAAGATGATGAAGCACAAGTCCTGAGGAAGCTAAAGCCCAAGATTCCAGACCACAATGATGCTCATCCTGTGGCTGAGAACTTGAAGTTAAGAAAGGATGCAGCAGACTGTGGAGGCTGTCAGATCCATATGCTATTAGAAGAAGGACTGCTGTTGATTATAGGTTCCACACTAAGGAACAACAGGATTTCTATGAGACAGTGTTCTTGGACAAGAAGCCTATAGTGTGTGATATGAGGTGGGTCGACTGGACCTACATGAAGGAAAATGAGGAACACTATCCTGGAGTGCAAGACAGTTTCATTGCTTGTGGAGTTGCAGACTTTGTTGGGCAGAAGCTCACAAAGTGGAATGATGAGCTCATTATGCAATTCTACTCCACAGCACACTTTTATCCAGATGGCAGGATAGTTTGGATGTCTGAAGGTACAAGGTACCAGTCAACAATAGAGGAATGGGCCAATCTGATCAATGCCCCAAAGGAGAGTGAAATGACTTGGATGTCTATGCCAAGAAGAAGATGGATCACAATACCATGGCTCATATGTACAAGGAAATCCCAGATGCTGCAGTTGAGACACATAAGTTTGGGTTAGTTCATTTTCTTCTGTAAGGGCTGCCAACAATCAACTGGATCCTAAGGCAAACTCTATTGCCCAAGTCAGGTGACCACAACATGATTAGAGGGCATGCTATCAACTTGCTGCACTTGTTTGATGTGCCACAAAAATTCAAGGTCATGAGCCTCATTGTTGAGACCATTAAGAGGACAGCAGCAGACCAAAAGAGAAGTTCTGGGTATGCCCCACAGATTCAGGAGTTGATTAACTCAAAGATGGGCACAGGCACATACTTGCTGGACAAAGAACATTTTGCTATCTATCCAGACTTTGAGTACAATCAAGTTGTGACGAATGAGAATGAACCATCATCAGTGCAAGCTCAAGAGAAGAAGGAGAAAGCAAAGAAAGAGAAGGATGCCAAGATGCCAACTCAAGAGGAGGCATCTGAGTACTTTTTGAAGAACAAGCAGGAGCAGCTTGGTTACTTGATAGCATCAACACTGAGGATTGAGAAGGGGTTGGCCACCCTAACTCAAAACCAGGAGAGCCTGGAAAGAATCATGGAACAAAATTCTATGATTTAGATGTCAAAGTAACTGAGATTCAGTCAATTGTGGAGCAGCTACAGGATGACATGCAGGAGAGGAAGGACAAGACAACCACTGATGCATTTTCCAGAGTGCCTAGAGCTCAGAGGTCAGCTGCAGTGCCTGTGACAGACACCAGAGCCACATCATCTGCACCAGCTACAGCTCCTACAGCTCCAGTGCAACCAGCTCCAGCACCAACTCCTCTAGCTCCATCCACATCAACTGAAGCCTTCGTCCAAGGAGCAATCTCTACACCACCACCTGAAGATCAAGCCTGAGAGTCGATCTAGCACTATGCATTTTCTATGAACTTTTTGGTAACTTGTTGCCAAAGGGGGAGAAAAATGTATAGATCATAGGCTTCGAGAGAGAGAGTGTTGCTTTTTGTTCTCTATTGCTTTGGTGGTTAAACTTTGTTTGCTTTTGATTGCTTGAGATACTATGCTATTACCTGTGAGACATTGATGATCATGTGTTTGATCATAAGCTACACTTATGCTTGTTAGATGATATTATCTTACCTATCCTTATATGATCATTCACTTTGCTTGGTGATGAGTGCATGTATTCAATCTTTATCATTTTGAGCGCCCCACCAAGATGTATGTGACATGGAAGAGTAACCCATGAGCCTAATTCCGTGTGCATTTGCAGTCCAAAGCAAATCTCAAACTATGCACAAATTTAGGGGGAGCTCTTGCTTATCACATACTTCTCAAAGCGACGATGTTTTTCAATCTTATTATCATTTGTCGAAGCTTTGATCTATATGTTGTCATCAATTACCAAAAAGGGGGAGATTGAAAGTGCAATTATCCCTAGGTGGTTTTGGTAATTCATAACAACATATAGCTCATTGAGCTAATGCTATTCCAAGACTATTATTTCAGGAAAGCTCAATGAATGGCATGGCATGGATGATGAAAGTGGATCCCTCAAAATACTAAGGACAAAGTATTGGCTCAAGCTCACAAGCTCAAGAATTTTCATTTTACATTTTAGTGATCCAAGATCACATTGAGTCTATAGGAAAAGCCAATACTATCAAGGAGGGATGAGGTGTTGCTTAATGAGCCTCTTGCTTCAAGTGCTTAGTGATATGCTCCAAAAACCCTCATCTACTTTGTCGCATCCACATATGACCTAAACCTAAAGTCAAATTCGGTCCCACCGATTCTTTCTATCCGGCGCCACCGAGTTCATATGTCATAGCCACTGCCACAAACCCTAGGCAAATCGGTCTTACCGATAGGGATCTCGGTCTCACCGAGATGGGATTGTAATCTCTCTGTTTCCCTTCGTAACGTTTCGGTCTAACCGAAGTGAGCGATCGGTCCCATCGAGATTGCAATGTAAACTTCCTGTTTCCCTTTCATAACATTTCGGTCTCACCGAAATGAGCGAATCGGTCCCACCGAGTTTACCTGACCAACTCTCTGGAAAGCTTATTACCAAAATCGGTCTCACTGAGTTTGTGTAATCGGTCCCACCGAGATTACGTTATGCCCTAACCCTAACCATATCGGTCCTACCGAGTTGCATGTTGGTCCCACCGAAAATCCTAACGGTCACTAGGTTTACTAAATCGGTCCGACCGAGTCTGTTGAATCGGTCCCACCGAGTTTGGTAGATTGTGTGTAACGGTTAGATTTTGTGTGGAGGCTATATATACCCCTCCACCTCCTCTTCATTCGTGGAGAGAGCCATCAGAACAAACCTACACTTCCAACTTACTATTTATGAGAGAGAGCCACCTACTCATGTGTTGAGGCCAAGATATTCCATTCCTACCATATGAATCTTGATCTCTAGCCTTCCCCAAGTTGCTTTCCACTCAAATCTTCTTTCCACCAGATCCAAATCCCATGAGAGAGAGTTGAGTGTTGGGGAGACTATCATTTGAAGCACAAGAGCAAGGAGTTCATCATCAACGCACCATTTGTTACTTCTTGGAGAGTGGTGTCTCCTAGATTGGCTAGGTGTCACTTGGGAGCCTCCGACAAGATTGTGGAGTTGAACCAAGGAGTTTGTAAGGGCAAGGAGATCGCCTACTTTGTGAAGATCTACCGCTAGTGAGGCAAGTCCTTCGTGGGCGATGGCCATGGTGGGATAGACAAGGTTGCTTCTTCGTGGACCCTTCATGGGTGGAGCCATCCGTGGACTCGCGCAACCGTTACCCTTCGTGGGTTGAAGTCTCCATCAACGTGGATGTACGACAGCACCACCTATCAGAACCACGACAAAAACATTTGTGTCTCCAATTGCGTTTGAATCCTCCAAACCCTTCCCTTTACATTCTTGCAAGTTGCATGCTTTAATTTCCACTGCTCATATACTCTTTGCATGCTTGCTTGAATTGTGTGATGATTGCTGGACTTGTCCAAAGATAGCTAAAATCTGCCAAAGTCTAAAATTGGGAAAAGGTTAAGTTTTTAATTGGTCAAGTAGTCTAATCACCCCTCCCTCTAGACATACTTCAAGGTCCTACACAGATCTCAGCGGGATCGTCTTCGCCACCGTCATCAGTCGGGAACTGCTCGGCATCAGAATCTGTCCACGGGCAGTGCTGCTGAATCCACTCCTCCTCCTCAATAAGCTGGTCCTCAGATCCACTGATAACTGTGGCACCCAACTGACGCATGAGATCCTTGTGACGACCTCGGGCCTTCTTCTCTGCCACATGAGTCATGTACTGACCGTGAGACTCCAAGCAGAACAACTTCCTCATCTTGAGCTTGAGCTTCTTGGCCCAAGAGGGCTCTGCCCCAGAAGGCACATAGTCATCATCATCCTCAGCCTCGGCCTCCTCTTCGGTCTCCATGGCAGTAGCAGATGAAGGACCTCCAGATTTAGGGACCTGAGTGCCCCAATTGTCCTTCTTCCTCAGACGCTTAATGTCATGAGAGACCAACTCTCCAGTCTCTAGCATCACCTTGGGATAGACATGATCCCAGGCCTTCTCAATAAGCAGCATGATGAACGGACCGTAAATCGGGCACTTGCGCTCGGAGATAGCAGATAAGAGCTCAGACCACATGACATGAGAGATATCCAAGGACTCGTCGGTGTTTTCTTCTTTCTCACGCTGGCAGAAGATAAGCATGTCCACCAGATAAGAATGAACCATATCCAAATTCCCGATGCGAGGGAAAGAATGTCCAGAAAGGCAGGCATCTCATATGTTTCCTTCTTCATCTCAGGGTTGATCTTCAGAGTGCAGTAGGGCCAGAGTGCTTGCTTGTGAGTGGAGGTGGTGTTGCGGTGTGGGCGAAAGCCGACAGGAGACGCAAGCCCGTGATCTTCCACCCCAATCAACTCCATGAACGCCTTCCACTTGACAGAAAGCAACTTGCCATTGGTCATCCAAGTCAGTGTCCTGTCCTCATCAGTCCCGAGATGAACCGTGGCATAGAATTGGGCCACAATGTCAACATCATAATCTTTGTTGAATTGCATAATACCAAGAATGTTCAGTTGAGTGCACATCTGAAGAGCTTCACCAAAGTATTCAGGATCCTTCTCCATATGGTCGATGTCGATGGAGTGCACGTTAACAAAGAGGTTCTTCTTGGCCTTGAGCACGTCAAAGAATATGGCAAACTGAAACCTGTTCCAGAACGGACGGTTGACCAAAGTGGGATCTTGGTATGCCTCATAGGGGTTGCGGCGACGCCTTGCCCAGAACTCCTTGGCTTGCATTTCCGGCACGGTTTTGCCAGATTGCTTCGGCTTGACAGCAGAGTTCTTCTTGAGTTGAGGTGGAGGTGGAGCACTTGAGGAACCTCCTGCAGACTCAGTTGTGCGGTAATGCTTTGAAGTGGCACGACCGGGGTTGATACACCAAGCCTGATGCTCCGGATGTTCATCACCTGGAACCACACACAAGAACACGCAAACGACCAGA
The DNA here is from genome assembly GCF_002162155.2 of Triticum dicoccoides. Classification (NCBI taxonomy): domain Eukaryota; kingdom Viridiplantae; phylum Streptophyta; class Magnoliopsida; order Poales; family Poaceae; genus Triticum; species Triticum dicoccoides. The sequence continues at coordinate 295,900,474 of NC_041389.1, forward strand.
AAGAGCGAGCATAAGCCACCAAACACTACAAAAAGATCACTGAGTGGTAAGAGTAAGATGGAACTTGGTAGAGGGCGGTAGTACCGTGACCCGTGAGCGGCAGTACCACTCCAAGCGGTAGTACCGCTCTAGATGGAGTGGTAGTACCGCTCGAAACGGGGAAACAACAGTTTCCTACTGCCGTGGTCAGATCCGGCACTACCGTCCTACCAAATTCAAAAATACTTCTACCAACCACTAACCAAACTGCCTAGATGCCTTCTCCATCCTACTCAAGCCTAGATTTGGCCAAAAATCTAGAGATGCAACTACTATTGCACCTAAGATGCTAGATTGGAAATCTAGACAAGAAGAGAGAGGGAACGGGGGCAACACCGACATTCATGGCAAGAGGACAAGGTGGGGATCGACTCCACCGAAGGGAATGGAGAGGGACGCACCGGATAAGGAGATCCGCCAGAGCCCTCCCGCGGCGTCGGTTGCTGGAGAGACGAGACGGAGTGAGGGGGCGAGCGAATGGGTATGGGGAAGGGAAACCTCCCCTGCCCACGACTTAACCCCCTAACCCCGCCCCGCAGCGGTAGTACCGCGCTGGTGGGCGGTAGTACCGCTTAAAGTGGTAGTACCGCGCACCACCAGCGGTAGTACCGCCTAGCAACAAAAGCACTAGGCAGAACGGCTAAGCTCAAAAAGAAACGGAGAAACATAGCCAAGAAGGAGGAAAGACCAACACGGCCACAAACACACTAACAAAGGGCCAAAACACACCTCTTCAAGAGAGGGCGGTGGCCGAGGCCACCTATGTTTGAGTCAAGAGGTATGGCATCGCGAAGATTTTAACCTTGGACCCATGACCAAAACTCGTCCTTAAAGCACAAGTACCATCAAAAATGGTTAAAGTGAAAGACTAGATCAATTTATGCATAATGGGGGGAGGGAGAGTTCATTGAGAGAACAACACTCCCCCTATGTCCATGCCTACATCTAAACTAAACAACAAGTTGAGTGAGGTGGGGTGTGCAAAGGTTCAAGTCACATTGCTCGAATCAGTGATATTTAGCTCATGCCTTAACTCGCGAAATATTGCTTCATCCAAGGGCTTCGTGAAAATATCTGCAAGGTTATCATGAGTGTTGACATACTTGAGCTTGATCTCCCCTCGCCTAATGTGATCCCGGATGAAGTGATACCGAATCTCAATATGCTTCGTCTTGAAATGTTGCACCGGGTTGAGAGAAATCTTGATGGCACTTCCATTATCACACCAAAGAGGCACTTTGTCACAAATGACACCGTATTCCTTTAAAGTTTGCCTCATCCATAATAGTTGTGCACAACAACTACCGGCCGCCACATATTCCGCTTCGATGGACGAGAGAGACACACAACTTTGCTTCCTGGAAGACCAACTCACCAAAGAGCACCCAAGAAATTGACACCCTCCGGAAGTGGACTTCCTATCCACTTTGTCTCCCGCCCAATCGGAATCCGTAAATCCTTCAAGCTTGAAGTTTGCTCCTCTTGGGTACCATAGACCAAAGTTTGGGGTATGAGCCAAATATCGAAAGATTCGCTTGACCGCCACATAGTGGCTTTCCTTTGGTGCGGCTTGAAACCGTGCACACATTCCCACACTCAACATGATATCCGGTCTAGATGCACAAAGGTAAAGCAAGGATCCAATCATAGAGCGATATACCTTTTGATCCACCGCTTTACCATTGGGATCAATGTCAAGGTGGCACTTGGTAGGCATTGGAGTAGAAGCCGGCTTGACATCACTTAGCTTGAATCTCTTTAGCATGTCTTGAGTGTATTTGGCTTGGTTGATGAAGGTACCTTCTCTTCTTTGTTTGATATCAAAACCAAGGAAGAACTTCAACTCTCCCATCGAAGACATCTTGAACTTAGAGGTCATGAGAGCGGAAAATTCTTCATTGAAAGCTTTGTTAGGGGAACCAAAGATAATGTCATCAACATATAGTTGGCATACAAACAACTCCCCTTTGACCTTCTTAGTAAAAAGAGTGGGATCGATTTGTCCAACTTGAAAACCACGATCTTGTAACAACTCGGTAAGGTGGTCATACCACGCACGTGGGGCTTGTTTAAGGCCATAGAGTGCCTTATCGAGTTGATACACATGATCCAGGAAGTAAGGATCCTCGAACCCGGGGGGTTGCTTGACATAAACCAACTCATTAATAGGTCCATTAAGAAAAGCACTTTTCACATCCATTTGTTGTAACTTAAAGTTGTGATGGGAAGCATAAGCAATCAACAAACGAATGGATTCAAGGCGAGCAACGGGAGCAAAGGTTTCACCGTAGTCGATACCCTCGACTTGGGAGTAGCCTTGTGCTAACAATCTTTCCTTGTTGCGAATGATGTTCCCATGAGCATCTTGCTCTGAAAATCCACTTGGTTCCAATGACGTTATGGTTCCCCGACGGCCGTGGAACCAATCTCCACACCTTGTTGTACTCGAAGTTGTTGAGTTCTTCATGCATGGCATTGAGCCAATCCGAATCTTCGAGCGCCTCATAGACCTTTTGGGGTTCAACACAAGAGACAAACGCGTGATGTTCACAATAGTTTGCTAATTGTCTACGAGTGCTTACCCCCTTTCTTAGGCTTCCAACCACATTCTCCATGAGATGCCCTTTGATGATGAGCTTGGAAGCAATCTTCGCGGCACGATGCTCTAATTCCTCCTCGGATGTGGAGGAGGAGGATCAACTTGAGTATCTTGAGCACCGTCTTGAGCTTGTTCGAGATCTTGAGCTTGCTCTTGATCGTGAACTTGATTGAGGGGGAGAACTTGATCTTGGGCTTCATTTGGTGGTTCACCACCATCTTGAGGTTGATCTTGCCCTTGGTCTTGTTCATGAGGTTGAGGACCTTCACTTTGTTCTTCGGAAGCGTGTGGGTCTTGGGGAGGTGATGGCTCCACATGAGTGGAGCATTGTCCTTCTCCTTCGGCCACAAGGGGTTCCTCAATGGGTAGAATATGACCAATACCCATTCTTCTTATGGCTTGGGGAGGAATTTCATCACCTATATCACAAGTACCACTTTGCTCCACTTGGGAGCCGTTATTTTCGTCAAATTCCACGTTACACGTATCCTCAATGAGTCCGGTGGACTTGTTGAGGACACGGTAAGCATGAGAGTTTGTAGCGTAGCCAACAAATATGCCCTCATAAGCTCTAGCCTCAAATTTGGACAAACGAACACCTTTCTTGAGAATGAAACACTTACACCCGAACACCCGGAAGTACTTGAGATTGGGCTTGTTACCAGTGAGAATTTCATAAGGAGTCTTGTTCAAGCCTTTGCGGAGATAGAGCCGATTTGATGCATGACACGCGGTGTTGATGACTTCGGCCCAAAAGTTGTATGGAGACTTGAACTCCGCCATCATGGTCCTTGCCGCATCCATCAACGCCCGGTTCTTCCTCTCCGCAACACCATTTTGTTGAGGGGTGTATGGAGTGGGATATTGATGTTTGATCCCTTCATAACTAAGGAATTCATCCAAGGTGTAGTTCTTGAACTCGGTGCCGTTGTCACTTCTTATTGTCAAGATCTTTGCATCATGTTGTCATTGAGCTTCATTTGCAAAGTCGATGACGGTTTGTTGAGTTTCACTCTTCCTCTTGAAGAAATATACCCACGTGTATCTTGAATAATCATCCACAATCACCAAGCAATACTTTCTTCCCCCAAGACTATCAAAGGATGGCGGCCCAAAGAGGTCCATGTGAAGGAGCTCCAAGGGTCTCTTCGAATAGATGATAGTCGTGGGAGGGTGAGTCATCTCATGAAGCTTTCCGTCGATACAAGCACTGCAAGCACGATCTTTGGCAAAACTAACATTTGTTAGTCCACGGACATGGTCCCCCTTGAGAAGACTTTGCAAAGATCTCATATTGACGTGGGCTAAACGGCGATGCCAAGCCATCCCACGTCAACTTTAGCCATTAGGCATGTTGCGGTCTTAGTGGGTCGCTCCGAAAAGTTAATCACATAGAGAACGTTCTCGACATGCCCAACAAAGGCTACTTTAAGAGTCTTGCTCCACAAGAGGGCCACGGTATCAATGTCAAAGAAAGTGGCAAAACCCATGAGTGCAAGTTGACGAACGGAAAGTAAATTGTATGCAAGGGACTCAACAAGCATGACTTTCTCGATCGTCAGATCATGAGAAATGACAACCTTGCCAAGACCCAATACCTTAGAATGCGAGGCATCACCCCACTCAACATTGGTGGGCATAGATGGAATCTTTTGCACGTCCACCACCAAGTCCTTGCTCCCGGTCATATGATTTGTTGCTCCACTATCGAGCAACCATGATCCCCCACCGGAAGCAAATACCTACAAGAGATCAATGCTTGGTTTTAGGTACCCATTTAGTAATGGGTCCTCTGATGTTAGTAACAAGGGTCTTAGGAACCCAAATAGACCACTCAATGTACTCATAAGAAGAACCAACAAATTTAGCATAAACATGTCCATCACTAGCACGACACAACACATAAGAAGGGTTAAAGTCGCCAGCTTTGTTGAAGGAGGGGGAGGTGGCGTTGCCCTTTTTGACATCAACACCCTTCACATTGTTCTTCTCCTCCTTAGGAGCACCCTCTCCCTCTTTCACAAAGGTTTGCTTGAGAGGGGGAGGTCGTTTGGTCTTTTCGTTCTTCTTCTTGCTCTTGGACTTGGGTGCGAATCCAATTCCTTCCTTGGCCACAACTTACTTTTGATTGCTCAAAAGTTCGTTGAGGTTCTTCTCACCTTGAATGCATGTCACAAGGCCTTTCTCAAGTTGATCCTTAAACTTGGCATTCTCCTCCACAAGATGCACATGCTCACAACACGGGTTAGTGGCATATGCATTATAAATTAATACCATATGAGGAAAGGTGGCCTTTTCCTTGGTTAGCTCAACTTGGAGTTGAGAATGAGACTCCTTGAGGTTTGCATGTTCACCCTTCAAGACCTTGTGGGCCTTGTCAAGTACATCAAACTCCTCCTTGAGTCTAGCATGATCAACCCCAAGTTTAGCCTTCTCGGAAGTTAGCACACGAGACACAACAAGAGCATGATCAAGATCTTTCTTTAACTTGGCATGGTCACCGTTGTGTGACTCCTCAAGAGCCAAACAATGCCCACGATCTTCCTCAAGAGCATTGGAGAGATCCGATATCTCATCGGCATAGTCATGACTATGACCTTCCATCTTAGAGATGGTTTCTTCGTGAGCCTCGATCATGTCATTGGCTTCACCAAGTTGTTCCAAGAGAGCAACAAAGTGCTTCTTGGATTTGCCCTTTAGCTTACTCATAAAAGACTCAAATTCATTTACTTATTAATTAGACCCCTCACTTTCATCGATGCCATCCGTCAAAGAGGGATTAGTAATAATGGTGGTTTTGATGTTGGGGGTTACCTTGTTGGTGGCTTTAGCCATGAGGCACTTGGCGGTGATGTTCTGGTTGGGTGAATCAAAGAGAGACATCCGGGGAGATGTAGCAATGGCAACAGATGCCATGGCCATTGCTTCTCTTTCTTCACCATCATCGTCAACCTCATGGTATTCTTCTTGAACCACCAACCCACGAGTAGGAGTCTTCTTGGTGAAGTTGTTCTTGTTGGGGAAGGACTTGGCTTTGTCTTTTTGGATGAACTTGCCATCATTGTCTTCCTGCTTCTCGTAAGGACAATCCGCAATGAAATGGCTCACATTGCCATAGTTGAAACAAGTTCTAACTCGTTGCTTGCCCTTGACGCCACTTGAGTTGTTCTAGTTGAAGTTGGGTCTTGAATTCTTCTTGCTCCAAAATTGTCTTGAAGCAAGAGCCATGTGCTCATGATAATCATATTTTGTATCTTCGGGGTTGCTCTCCTCATCCTCCTCTTCTTCATCTTCTTCTACAATAACCTTGGCCTTCAAGGCAAGGTTGGGCTTCTTTGCCCTTTGAGAATGGAGCACCGCATTGTCAGCGGTCTTGTCCAAGATGCTCATTGCAACAAACTCATCCAACACTTCGCTTGAGGTCATGGAGTGGAAGTCCGGTCTTTGATGAATGACGGAGGACATGGCCTTGTTGTAGGGCATCATGGCCTTAAGGAACTTGCGCTTGATCCAATTGTCATCCGTGTCCTTGCTCCCATGATCTCGGAGTGAGACCGCGAGTTTGGTCACTCTTCGAAAGAGCTCACGAGGTTCTTCATCTTCTTTCATTGCAAACTCATTGGCTTCATCTTGCACCACTTCATAGTTGGAGCGTTGAATGCTAGCACTTCCTCGATAGAGAGACACAACACATTGCCATGCGTCTCTGGCCATGGCATGGGGTCGAAGATGAGGGAGATCTTCGGGAAGGATTGCATCTTGGATGATGAAGAGAGCACTCTCATTGAATTGATTATCCACCACTTCTCTCGGGGTGAAGTTGCTTCGGTCATGTGGATAGAAACCTTCTTCAATGATTCTCCAAAGGTTAGTATTCACATGATTTAAATGACGCTTGAAGCAATACACCTAAGAATCAAAATCCTCATTTTTCACAATCTTAGGAGGAGGACCGGCATGATTTAAATGAGTAGAGGGAATCGGTCCTCCATAAATTGGAGGTTCCACATGGGCAAAGATGCCGGTGCCATTTCTACCACTAGTAGAAGACCCTTCTCACTATTAGCTTCCCCCTTGTCGGAGTTAGCATCCGTCACCTTGTTAGCGGGATCACCCACTTTCAATGGCGAGGTAGGTAGTTTAAGTCCTTCTAAGAATTTATTAAACATGCTTTCAACCATGGTTGTCATGGAGGTTTTCAATTTGTCCAAGGCCACATTGAATTCCTCATGGGACACCGCGGTTTCCCCATTACCCGTAGACGAGATCGGATTCACACCGGAGTGCTCCTCCTCCCCACCGTCTATGGTGTCAACCATACTCTTTAGACGGCAAAGTCCTTAATAAAGAGACGATGCTCTGATACCAATTGAAAGGATCGATATAGTTGACTAGAGGGGGGGTGAATAGGCAACTAACAAATTTTAAACTTTTCTTTACCAAATTAAACTTTGCAACAAGATATGTTGTCTAGATATGCAACTATGTGAGCAACCTATATGATGCAATAACAACTAGCACAAAAGCAAGCAAGGGATGCAACACAAATAAGCTAGCACAAGTAAAGGCACGAGATAACCAAGAGTGGAGCCGGTGGAGACGAGGATGTGTTACCGAAGTTCCTTCCTTTTAAAGGGAAGTACGTCTCCGTTAGAGTGGTGTGGAGGCACAATGCTCCCCAAGAAGCCACTCGGGCCACTGTATTCTCCTCACGCCCTCACACAATGAGAGATGCCGTGATTCCACTATTGGTGCCCTTGAAGGTGGCGACCGAACCTTTACAAACAAGGTTGGGGCAATCTCCACAACTCAATCGGAGCCTCCCAACAACAACACGAAGCTTCATCACAATGGACTATGGCTCCGAGGTGACCTCAGCCGTCTAGGGTGCTCAAACACCCAAGAGTAAGCTAGGGATTAGTGGGGGGAATCAAATTTCTCTTGATGGAAGTGTAGATCGGGGCCTTCTCAACCAATCCCGAGCAAATCAACAAGTTTGATTGGCTAGGGAGAGAGATCGGGCGAAAATGGAGCTTGGAGCAACAATGGAGCTTTTGGGGGAAGAGATAGGTCAACATTGGGGAAGAATACCTCTTTATATAGTGGGGGGAACAATCGAACCGTTACCCCCCCAAGCAGCCACACACAGAGCGGTACTACCGCTTGGGCAGGGCGGTACTACCGCTGAGCCAGCGGTACTACCGTTCCCTACCAGCGGTACTGCCGCGCTCACGAGGATAGCGGGGACCTGGGCCCAGAGCGGTACTACCGCGGGAGTATGGGCGGTACTACCGCTTGGAGCGGTACTACCGCCACTATTGCCACTACTAGTACCGCAAAACCCGACACGAAAAATAGGGGTCCCGAGTCGAGGCGGTAGTAGCCCAGAACCACAGCGGTACTACGGCCAAAGACAGCAAGCGGTACTACCGCTTGGGGAGCGGTACTACCGCTTGACGTGCTTCGGCGGTACTACTGCTGAGGACCGCGGTACTACCGCTGGGGCAGGTCAAGGCAGGCAAGGAGAGGAAAAGGTAGCTCCAACGAAGCGGAAAGGAACGTCGGGTGTGATAAGGATGTGTACGTGTTGATTCCACCCTAGCCTTACCAAAGCGGATCCCCTCTTGATAGTACGGTGACTCCAACGAAACTAGTCCACCAACAGAGAAACGAAGGAGCTACACCATCTTGAATAAAAACACCGAGGGGATGGAATCGTCTCGTGCCAAAGGATGAATCTCTGAAAATCTCAACGCACACGATTAGTCCGCAAAAGCATTGTCATCAATCACCAAAACACTTTAGGGATAAATATGCCCTTACAGCTAGGGTTACACAGAGTCGGTTATAGAGAAGAAAATCTACACATCCGAATATCCAAGCTTGCCTTCCACGCAAAGGAGACTCCCATCCGGACACGGGACGAAGTCTTCAATCTTGTATCTTCATAGTCCAACAGTCTGGCCAAAGTATATAGTCCGGTTGTCCGAGGACCCCTTAATCCATGACTCCCTCAGTAGCCCCTGAACCAGGCTTCAATGACGATGAGCCCGGCACGCAAATTGTCTTCGGCATTGCAAGGCGGGTTCCTTCTCCGACTCCATAGAAGATTTTGAACACGAGAATCATGTCCGGCTCTACAAAACAAATTCCACATACCACCTAGAGAGTATAATATTCCACAAATCTAATCTGCTGACAGCTTTTTATGACATCACGCCACTATACGCGTTGCGAGGCGGTTTTACTGGCACGTCTTGTCGAAGTAGAGATCGTGTCCCCCCTCATCATGGGATTGTGTGGGTAACCCAACCGTGCTTGTTTAATATGACTCCTTGATTTTAGGCAAGTCCCAAACGGTCACGCGGGGGGTGCTTGAGATTCGTCCTCTTTATAAAGGGGGCCAAGGCATGTCCTTTTCTTTCCACGCTTGATCCTTCCCCTCCCGCACCTCGAGTTCCAACACCCAAGGCTCAAGCTAAAGCACCCCGGTCTTTCGACCATGTCCGGATCCAATAAAGGCCTGTGGATGGCCTCCTCCATCCCAGAGGAGGACATCCGGAAGCTTAGGGAGGCTAGGTATCTCACCGCCGAAATTCCGCACAGGGTGCCTGCTCAAGGGCAGGTCATCCCCACTCCCGAACCCAACGAGAGTGTCGTATTTACTTCCCACTTCCTCCGAGGGTTAGGTTTTAGCCTCGATCCCATCGTGAGGGGGCTTATGTTCTATTACGAGCTAGATTTCCATGATCTAGCTCTGGATTTCATCCTTCACATCTCGTTGTTCCTCGTCGTGTGTGAAGCCTTTCTCCGCATTACCCCCCACTTCGGCCTATGGCTCAAGACCTTCAATGTGAGGCCGAGGGTGATTGACGAGCATCACACGGAGTGCGGGGGTGATATAATAGGCAAAGGCGCTGACGCCCTGTGGCCAAAGGGTTCTTTCGTGGAGACTTCTGATTTATGGCAGCGGGAGTGGTTTTACATCACCGCTCCCTGAGGTACAAAGTGGGTGCCTGCTCCAGCGTTCCGCCCGGTCCCTCCACCACAACTGGCATCATGGGTCAACAAAGGGCTGGACTGGGGGCCGACAAATGATGTGCCGACATTACAGAGCCGCATCCGAGACCTTCTCAAGAGGGATATCAGTCTTGCCAGGGTAATGCAAGTGATGTTGGTTCATTGAGTCCTGTCTTGCCAACGCCGTCCTCTCCGTATGTGGGAGTTCAACCCGGAAGGACCGTGAACCATTCAACAATTCTTTGGCATGACACTCGAAGAGATGTACGAGTTATTCTTTGGATCACGAATAAAGTGTCCGGACACCACCGAGGACCTGGGTCTCAATTGTAACCGCCCGGATACCCCGGTAAATACTTCTCCTTCCGAACACACCATCCTTTATATTTAGTATAACATCATTCTAAAAAATGTTCTCTGCCAGGACTGGCTGAAGAAGGCGGAGAGGATTAGGTGTCCGGCCCCTCTTCCCGAAGGCTCGCCTAATCCTTTGTTGAACAGGATGCTTGAGCGCGCGCCGTATCAGGTGCCATTAGGAGACGACGAGGGGAGGAATAGAGAAGCCACAGGCGGGCCTCATTTTTTACACATCCAGATTGGAGGAGTAAGTGCCTCCACGAAGGAGGATAATCGGGGAGGGGAATCTAAAATCCCCTCTCCCCAAGGTAATAAAAGGGCCACCTCTGAAGATTTGAAAACGGAGGCTTCTAAACAAGGAAAGAAAACCTCGCAAGAGGACCCTGCACCAGAGGGCGTCCTTACCGCGCAGCTCCCACAAGGGGGCCAGCCCTCCAACGAGCCGTAAGTGAAACATACTTTGGTAAACATATCCTGTTTTATCTCTGAGGATAATGACCGAAACATATTTGTTACAGTCCGGCTCGCAGCCCTTCCCCATAGAGTTTGTCCTCGGAAGATCTTCCTCCGGAGATGATGGAGAGCGAGACGCCTCCCCCTGCCTCCCCGTCACATGGGGCGGACGACCCCGAGGTGTCGTCACGGAGGATTTCTCCTGATCTACCAAGGCCAGAAGTTGACACTTTGGCTGCCCGGAGTCTCGAATATCCGGCTCTCAAAGAGAGCGTCAGGAGGAGTCCGGGATTGTCTGGCATACAGCCGGACACACTAATGGGCCTACTGGAGCGAGCGGCCATCTCAGAGACACATCGTGCCTTGATGGCTACGGTGGTTGAGAGAATTTCATCCGCGAAAAGCGGTTTGAATGAAGCTTTTATGAGTCTACTGAGAGGCTTTGAGGTACGCAAAAAATGTATTTTTGATGGTACCGCACATGCTAAGTGTGCTCTGTATAGATAGTAGCCCCTGAGACTCTGTTTGCCATCGATGTGGCAAACAGAGGATCATAATCTCTGTTAATGCGCCCGCTGCTTTATGTGCAGGTGGCTGAAAGTCCGGCGGCCGACCAATCTGCTAATTTTGCTGAACTAAAGCGGCAGCTGGACGTGGCCGATGCCGACATCGCGCTGGTTAACAAGCGGCTTGACGAGGCCCAGGGTATGTATATTCAACTTGTCAGCAAATGTTTAAGAGGAGCCTGATGCTAGTATCTGTAATGCTGTGATTGCAGATGGAGTTGCTGCCGTGGAGACCCTTCAAGCGGAGCTTGTCCGAGCCAAGGAGCAAGCCCGAAAAAGTGATGCGGCCGCTCTGAAGGCGGTCGAGGAGTTAAGTGCCGAACAGGTTGCTCATCGCCGAAGCAAAGAAAAGATAGCCCAGATGGCTACCCAGCTGGAAGATGCCGCCAACCGCTATGAGCTCCTTGAAAAGGATAATTAAGCAAAAGCGGTTGACCTAAATAAGGCCCTAGAGGCAACCAAGGAAACCCGCTCTGAAATGAGGGGGATGAGGGAGGAGCTTCGTGAGGCCGGAGATATCGTGGCTGGGAAGCCCTATCTGTTGCGGATGAAATCGGAGATCCGAAGTATGCCCCTCTGGATCAGTTGTGGAGTGCGGCAGACTCGTATGCGGACCTGACAAAGAGTGTTGCTGATGCGACCGAGTTTTTCAAAGATCAGAAAGACCATAAGGTTGAGAGGTTATTCTGGTCGCAGTTCAGTGCCCCAACGCGTCCGCTGCCATTGAATGAAAGGATGGCCGCATGGGCCGAACTCCACAGGTTGTTCTATCATGGATCATCTTTGGCCACAAGGACCAAGGCCGGACAACTATTTTGGATTGGTGCAACAATTCCTTGGTGCTGTGCCGCATATCGATGTTGTGAAGAAGTCGGCATGCATAGAGGGTGCGGATGGCTCTTGCCCGTGTTAAAACATACTGGGCTGAGATGGAAACCACCGCTATTGCAACCCAGAGTGCAGCGGACGGCCAGGACCCGGCCGAGCACTTGTTCGAAGAAGTTTTAGAAGGCGCCCGTTTAATAGAGGCTCAGTGCTCGAAGAGTGCTATGCTCGAATGACATATATCGCGATTGTAAAGACAATGCTGTTTTGATTCCACTGGGTCATCGAGTGGTTGACCAGTCACGCACTGTATCGAGTGGTTGACAGTCAGTTTTCGGCTTTCTCTGCTGAGGTGCTTGTCTAGGTGAACCGGGGCACAATCGCAGTAGTTCTCCCGGTGCCGCCTTAGCCGATAGAACGGAATGTAAGGTAGCAAAACACGGGAGCCGGGCAAACCCAACATTTGACCAAAGACATGATTCGGAGCTGATGCATATAAGGCCAAACTCGCGACATCGAACACTCCCTAAGGTATTCGGACTTTATAATGTATGCTGGGCTGAATAACGCCCTTAACAATGAGCCCTGAGTTTCCAGGTATGAGCAGTAGTCTGGTGTGACAAAAATGCCAAAAACGCCAGTATCCCTCTCGGTTGTATAAAATTTCCGGAGGGGAAGAAGCAACAAGAGATGTTAAAAAGGTTTACGCAAGGTCTTAATCTAAAGCGAAACCTTTGTGCGGGGCCCTGCTGCACGTCTGCGCCTTTATCTCCGTTGTGCCATATCCTGGAAGGGTGTAGCACGATGATCATCTGTAAAAGAAAAAACCCAGGTGAAAGACTTCGTACGAGGTGTTCGTTAATCTAAATGAATCATGAAAATGCAATATGCTATTTTTATTGATAGGGCCGAGACGAACTACATGATCTTTTTGCAAGTAGCCCCTAGCTTTTGTGGGGAAATCCCAACTGGGCTGTTACATTAGGTGGAGCGCCGGACTCGTCTAACTGTGTTCGTGGTCTTGACGACCGGCCATTAGTCCTGGTTGGAGGGACCGTTCAGTGTTCGGCTGCTAGAGCCGCCACATATTCTTCCGCATGTAAGGAACGCTCCGTGTTTCCGCTAACTGTGATGACGCCGCGTGGACCGGGCATCTTAAGTTTGAGGTAGACGTAATGCGGTACTGTGTTAAAACGAGCGAAGGCCGTTCGTTCGAGTAGTGCGTGATAGCCACTCCGGAATGGAGCGGTGTCGAAGGTTAATTCCTCGCTTCTGAAGTTGTCGGGGGAACCGAATACAACCTCTAGTACTAGAGAGCCCGTATAGTGGGCCTCCACGCCTGGTATTACTCCTTTAAAGGTAGTGTTACTTAGGCTGATCCTTGAAGGGTCTATCCCCATTTTGCGGAGAGTGTCCTGATATATCAGGTTTAGACTACTGTCGCCGTCCATGAGGACTCGTGTGAGATGGTATCTGTCAATTATTGGGTCGAGTACCAAGGCAGCCGATCCTCCGTGTCGGACACTAGTCGGATGTTCCCTGCGATCGGAGGTGATCGGGCAGGCCGACCAGGGTTCAATTTGGGGGCAACGGGCTCAACAGCGTATACGTCTCTGAGTGCGCATTTGCGCAATCTCTTTTGAATGTGAGTTGCGTAAATCATATTTACTGTTTTGACTTCTGGTGGGAATTTTTTCTGTCCTCCAGTGTTCGGCTGACGAGGCTCATCCTCATCCTCACTTGGCGTCTCCCTCCCCTTTTGTTCGGCGTTCAGCTTGCTGGCCTGTTTGAAAACCCAACACTCTCTGTGGGTGTGGTTTGCAGGCTTTTCGGGGGTGCCGTGAATCTGACACAATTTGTTTAGAATCTTGTTTAGGCTGGACGGTCCGTCTCTGCTACCTTTAAATGGCTTCTTCCATTGACCAGTTCAAGAGCCCCTGAATCTGGCATTGACTGTCGTATTCTCTAGGCTGTCATTATTGTTTCGACGCTTGTTTTTGTTGCGTCGTGGCTTCCCGTTGCCATCCCTCACTTCGGATGTGCTTGGGTCGCTGGTGCCGCTACGGGCCAGCTAGCTATCCTCGCCCATGCAAAAGCGGGTCATAAGGCTTGTTAAGGCTGACATCGTCCTCGGTTTTTCTTGGCCGAGGTGTCTGGCAAGCCATTCGTCCCAGATACTGTGTTTGAAGGCCGCTAAAGCCTCGGTGTCCGGGCAGTCGACTATTTGATTTTTCTTAGTAAGAAACCTATTCTAGAGCTTTCGGGCTGACTCTCCGGGCTGTTGAATTATATGACTTAGGTCGTCAGCGTCCGGAGGCCGGACATGAGTCCCTTGAAAATTGGCCCTGAAAGCATCCTCGAGCTCTTCCCAACTTCCAATTGAGTTTTCGGGAAGGCTTTTCAACCAGTGCCGAGTTGGTCCCTTTAATTTGAGGGGTAGATATTTGATGGTGTGCAGATCGTCTCCACGGGCCATATGGATATGAAGGATAAAGTCCTCGATCCAGACCCCAGGGTCTGTAGTTCTGTCGTATGCCTCTATATTCACGGGTTTGAATCCTTCCGAAAATTCATGATCCAGCACCTCGTCGGTGAAGCACAGGGGGTGCGCGACACCCCTGTATCTGGTTGTGTCGTGGCATGCTGTCGATGATTGTTGTGTTCGGTTCTGATTCCAAGCTGGTATTCGATCGATGTGATCGTTTCGGTAGTTCTGATCTTGTGCTGGAGCGCGCTTCATAGATCCGTAGATGGATCTGGCCATACCGGACTTTCTGTCCAGGAGCTCACGTAAATAGTGTGCTGACTTGTGGGTGGCATCATTAGCCGTCTTGTCACGGCCACGGGGCAGTCGGTCTGGCTGATCGGTCATTTTCGGCTGGGTGGGCTCTACGGCCTCGTCGTCGAATTTGGGCAGCAGCTTGCGCTTTGGATAGCTCTTTATGTGGTGATCGTCGCTGTATTTTTCTCTAGTGTCGAGCATTTTGTTCCTCCTGCGGTTGAGTGTATCCTACGCGGCCTTAAGCCTTTGCTTTTGCTTCTTTAGGCTCCTCGCGGTGGCGATAAGCCTTCTATGGAGGTTCTCTTGTTCCAAGAGTTTTTCTGGGATGATGAGTGTATCATCGTCCGGGCTGTTCTCCTCTCCGAAGACAGGTTGTTGAATTTTTCCCTCGAGATCGGCGTTGTCTGACGTTGGCTCCGGACTGTTTTCACCGTCCCCTGGCTCATCCTGCTCCATCGCTGGGTCCATGGGGTCGTTGTTTCCTTTGGAATCAACCGGGGTATTATTATTTTTTGCGTTGTTGTTGCTGTTTTTACTGTGGCGGGATTTAGAGCGGCGTCTACGGCACCGCTTTGGTGGTTTATCGAGGGGATTATCCCTGGTTGTATCGTCACCATCACCTTCTTTAGGTGTGTCCACCATGTATATATCGTATGATGAGGTGGCAGTCCAGCGCCCAATGGGCAGTGGTTCCTGATCTTCTCCTGTGTCGTCGTAAATACTGTCGACGTCTTCGGAGTCGAAATCGAGCGTGTCGGTTAGGTCGTCGACAGTGGCTATGAAGTGGGTGGTGGGCGGGGAGCGAATTTCTTTGCCGTCCGCTTCCCACTCGAGCCGGACATAGTTCGGCAAAGAATATTTTGACAAGGACAGAGACCTTAATGAGTTCATCACATCACCCAAGGGTGAGTGGTGAAAAATATCCGCGGTGGTGAACTCCATGATGGGTGCCCAATCTGATTCAATAGGCACGGATGCACGCGGTTCGGATCCTGCAACCGGGGAAGAGTCCGGGGGTCCGATGACACCAACCTCACAGGAGGCGGGTTCAGTGTTTGGCTCGGGCGCCGATGAGTGTACGGCCTCTGTGGAGGGGTCCATCCACCCGTCCTCGGAAGGCATGATCTGCTCTGGATTGATTCCCGGCGCCAACGCGGGTGCGAACTCCCGAATAATGTCCGACGACAAATCAAGATCATGTCCGTCGTGATTGTTCGGCACACCCATCATGGGCTCGAATCCGTCGAAGATCTAGTCTCCGCGGATGTCAGTAGTATAGTTTAAGCTTCCAAACCTGACCTGATGGCCAGGGGCATAGCTATCGACCTGCTCCAGATGGCCAAGCGAGTTGGCCCGCAATACAAAGCCGCCAAATACGAAGATCTGTCCGGGGAGGAAAACCTCCTCCTGGACCGCGTCGTTGAAGATGATCGAAGGGGCCATCAGGCCTTACAGCGACGACCCAGTGGAACTCTCAATGAAAGCACCAATGTCGGTGTCAAAACCGGCGGATCTCGGGTAGGGGGTCCCGAACTGTGCGTCTAAGGCTAATGGTAACAGGAGGCAGGGGACACGATGTTTTACCCAGGTTCGGGCCCTCTCGATGGAGGTAATACCCTACTTCCTGCTTGATTGATCTTGATGGTATGAGTATTACAAGAGTTGATCTACCACGAGATCGTAGAGGCTAAACCCTAGAAGCTAGCCTATGATTACGATGGTTGTTGTCCTACGGACTAAACCCTCTGGTTTATATAGACACTGGAGGGGGCTAGGGTTACACAGAGTCGGTTACAGAGAAGGAAATCTACACATCCAAATATCCATGCTTGCCTTCCATGCAAAGGAGAGTCCCATCCGGACACGGGACGAAGTCTTCAATCTTGTATCTTCATAGTCCAACAGTCCGGCCAAAGTATATAGTCCGGCTGTCCGAGGACCCCTTAATCCAGGACTCCCTCAATGGGTGAGGTTAGATATTATTCTTTCATAAGTCCATCCAAGTGAACTGACCAAATCCTTGGTCAACACGTAGATTGATAATATTTTTGGTTAAATATATAAAAGAAAAATGCTTCACCTTCCTATATTGTAAGTATATAGATGAGCCTCACAACATCTACGAAACCAAATAAACAAGATGAAAGTGTATTTCATGATGGATCTTAATATGCTATTTATATTTCCTAAATATTTGTACGCTCTCCTCCATTGCGGGTGCTTGTGGGCTAAATTTCTCTCAACTTTAGGGCATTTCTAACCGATACCCAATACAGCCATAAGGGAGTAAAATTTTCGGTGTACTCCCTTACGGCGACCGATCCCCTAAAAACGTTAACGGAGTATAGTTTTTACTCCAATTCCCTATTCCCCCAAGATTTCCTAAATATACTCCATATTGCGGCGACCGAGTAAAACTCCCTCTCGCCCTCCCGTGTTGCACTGCCTCCTGCCGCCACCAATGACCTCTGAGCCGGCCGAAATGGAAAGCCAACCCCCCCCCCACACACACACACACTCACCCCGCCGACCACCGGCGCCGGCTTTTCTCCGCCGGAAACCACCCACACGCCGCCGCCGGTGCCAAAAAAAAGCTTGGGGATGACAAAGAACCACCGGGTCCAAGCTCCGCCTCCAACCAAGCCAATGCTGTCTGGGGTGGCCCCCGCATCTCCGGCAACAGTATGCCACCCTCCCGCCGCACCTACCGGAGGCAAACGGGCTCGAAAGCTGATGGCGGCGTCGGCAACGCTCGCCGAGGCAGCTGCCAAGAAGAAGATGAAGAAGACCGCGGCGGCGCCTCGTCCAAAGCCTAAGCCTCATGAGTCAACTCCGGCTACCCCTACGGCGACTGCTCCGACACGAGCAGTGCCGCAGCCGGCAACAAAAAGCGCGGCCACCGAGTGCTCGATGAAATGCCAACAAGGTAAAAATAAAACATCGTGTCCCATTGGTATTCGATAGTGATTGTTCGTGATCGGTAGTGATTATTTATAGTGCTTGCTTTGACATTGTAGAGCGGAGATGAACATGGCCGAACTCGTTTTGGGATCATTTGGCCACCCAAGACACAGAGGAGGCCGAGGAGGAGGTCCAAGAGGTGGTGGCCGAGGAGGAGGTGGTGGAGGTGACCGAAGCAAGCACCCAAAACTACAACCAAAGGGAGGACCTTGCGCTTCGCGACGCTTGGTGTGCGATCTCCATGGATGCAATGATCAGAACGGATCAAACCAAGACCATGTTTTGGGAGAGGATCACTGACTACTACAACATCTCCATGGACGTGTGATCAAGCTGTACACAAGGTTCGCTTGGGCATCGCTGGAGCACCATCCGTGATCAATCCAACCGATGGTCCGGTTGCATCGACCAAGTGAACTATGCTCCACCGAGTGGTGTGCAAGTGGCGGAGTATGGCCCTTACATCCAAGAGCTATTCAAGCATCGGAACACCAAATTTGGCCACAAGCCATTCACTTTGCATCATTGCTACAAAGAGCTATGCAATAATGAGAAGTGGGTCCAAAGAATTGTGGAGACCACTCCGAAGAGGTCAAGGTTGTGCATATCTGTTGAGGATGACGACGAGGTTGATGAAGATACCAACAATAGACCGGAAGGAAACAAGATTGCAAAAGAAAGAAAGAAGAGGAATGCATTCGGTGGCACTTACAAGGATGAACTTGTGGCAATGATCGAGACCAAGAAGGTGTTGGCGGCCGAATGCAAAGAAGACAAGATAGCGAGGTGGAATGAGATCAAGGCCTTCAAGGATGAGAAATGGAAGACCAAGTTGGCGGCCGAAGAGAGAAAGTTGAAGACCGAGGAGCGTAGGCTTGCACTTGAGGAGGAAAGGATTCATGATGCGAAGAAGGCCTAAGAGCGTGCTATCATGTTCATGAATCCAAACACAATGGATGAAATCATAGGAAAGTATTGGGAGCACACTCGTGGAGAAATCTTGGCCTCTCTTCGGAATGTTGGTGGTGACTGAGGGGGTGCTGGTGAAGATGGCCAAGGGGGTGGTGATGGTGGCTGAGAGGATGGTGATGGTGGCCGAGAGGATGGTGGTGGTGGTGGTGATGGTGGCCGAGAGGATGTCGAGGTTGATTTCTTTGCCGAGGACTTCGTTTGAGTGGTGGTGGCCGAGAGGGTGGTGGTGCATGCCAAAGATTGGCTCGATCCACAATATATGCACGCTATGTTTGTGGTGATTTTGAATCAAACATTGTGCTTGAAGTGATGTTCAAATTTGAAAAACACGGTGATGAAACTTTATGTTATGACGATTATTGCTATCCATGCTTTAATTTGAATGATTTTAAGATGTGTATTGTGTAGGGATTGTGTTTGTGCGGCTAGTATACAAAATGACCACAAATTTGATTTTACTCCGCTAACTATAGGGCATCGAGTAGGTGCGGCCACCGTTAGTGGAGTAAAATTTTACTCCACTAACTTTACTCCAACTTCTACTCCACTAACTTTTAGGGGATCGGTTAGAAATGTCCTTAAGCTCACAACTTTATGTAACTAGATGGCACACCTTGTTGCAAGAATATTTTGAAATATATTTCAATGAGAACTGATTGTGTGAAAAATGAATATTTGGAGTAATGACATGTAAACTAAAAACTAAGAATACATATGATTATGTGTTTGAATATTTCATATGATATAAATATCATAATAGAATGGAAATTCTTGAGGTGTCTTTTTCTTATTCATGGTCGCAAGTTGAGATGATCATTTATCCATACATGTTGAATGCTGAGATGACATGCTTGCATGTTGAGAAAAATATGTTGTTATGAGCTGACTATTTAGATATACAAGGTATAAGATACTTATATAGAACACTTTTTCGCGTGAAAAGGAGATATACCGAACATGTGAGCAGCGAACCAACCTGTGGTTGGATGGTTAGAGGGATTGTGGTATCTCCAGCCCACCAGGGTTCAAATCCTGGTGCTCGCATTTATTCTTGGATTTATTTCAGGATTTCCGGTGATGCGCATTCAGTGGGAGGAGGAGATGCTCATAGGAATAGGATGTGCGTGTGTGCGTTCATATGGGTGAGTGTGTGCGCGTGTATATGAGCTTGCGTCTGTCAGGACCCCGACTCGATGTCACATCGATCTAGCCGGTAACACCTCATATCACTTTGCGGCCTCACGCACGGTATCCCCACGGGTGTCGCCTTACCTTTGCCCGGGACCGTTTGCGCCTTTTGGCTCACGTATATGATAGTGTCGCTAGCATCCATATGATAAAGAGCCCGGGCTGACATGACTAGTCGTAAACCCAAAGTGGCACAGACTTACAGGGACAGGCATCCATGACCCAGCTTCGAACGTGTCGGTCATCAGCAAGTGGGTCCGGGCTGTAGCACTGGGCTAGCAGGACTCCGGTAAACCAGGCTGTAGCGGGCTAACAGGACTCCGGTACTCAAAGCGTGACATTTCCCAGAAGGGACAGACACAGGAACGAAGAAGGACACATGCCGGCCAGCCTAAGTGTTCCAGAGCAGTAGCAAGCTACCATGGCTCAGCGGTAACACTAGGAGACATTTCCCGGTAAGAGAGGCTACTAAAGATAAACAACTAGATAGTCAGATCCCACACATACCAAGCATTTCAATCATACACACAATATGCTCGATATGTGCAAATACAACGAAGCATCACAACATGACTCTACGACACAAGTACTTTATTTAAGGCTCAGGGAGCCATACATAACATACACAAGGTACGGGTCACACGACCCAGCATTCAAGTCATACAGTCATACAAACCAGCAGCGGAAGTAACTTGTCTGAGTACAGACAACTAGTAAAATAAAAGAGGCTTGGAAAGCCTGGCTATACTACGTGGTCCTTCACAAGCTCAGGGTCACCACCTGGGCCTTTAGCCTACTCGTTGATGTCAACGTCTACATAGAACCCATCAGAAGGGGTTGCAGCGTCTTCTGTAAAAATGTAGATTATAGCAACATGAGTACAAAGGTACTCAGCAAGACTTACATCAGATCCTACATACATGCATATTATCAAGAAGGGTTGGTGGAGTTATTGCAGCAAGCCAGCTTTGACTCTTGGCTAGGCTATCCTACGATACTCCAACTTGAAATGGTTTTGCGCACACGAGTCCACTACTCACCACTTCAATACACTACCGAGGATCCACCTCCGTCTCCCTACGGAAAAGCCATCCTCGGCACTCACACTTATCTTGAGGCTTTTAGTAGTTCCCATTTACTTGTCTATGAACTGTATAGGCAACCAAGTAGTCCTTTACCGCGGACGCGGCTATTCGAATAGATCATGATAACCCTGCAGGGGTGTACTTCTTCATACATGTTTCCACCACTTAGCGTCTGCACACGACATGTGCTCGGCAGACTTCAAGCGAAAGCCGACGTGGGTGTAGACCACGACCTACCTAAACACTTAAGCCTCTAGTCCAGGTTTATCGCCTATTCAGGTTCCATCCGCAGGGAGTCCGGCCGAGGTTTCCCATACGGCCCCGAACGATGTGAACAGGGTTCCCGAGATACCTAACGGGTATTCGGTACACCCGGCCACGTACCTACCGCATCACAGCCCACCCCTACGGTCAGCGCTGTCCACGGCCTCCAGTAGGCTACAAACACCAGAAACTACTTGCAACTCCTGGACAGAGAGCTAGGGTGAATAAGAAGCCGAGCGGGGTCATATTTCAGGGCCCAATGCATGGTAGTAGCTGTATCTTAAATCACACATACAGATCTCAGTGCTTAAGGTCGGCTTCAATGAAACAACCCACCATGTACTCCTACATGGCCTCTCATCGATACCTTTACCAAATCGTGTTCACCACACCACTCTCATTACCGACATAATCATTTCACTCTAGCCCATCACCCAGATGAACCAGACCTGACACGACTCTAAGCATAGCAGGCATAGCAAGGTAGGAACAACACATACATATGGCTCAATCAACTCCTACACATGCTAGTGGGTTTCATCTAGTTACTGTGGTAATGACAGGTCATGCAGAGGAAATGGGTTCAACTACCGTAGCACACAGCAGTTTGAAACGCGTTGTCTTAATGCAGTAAAAGAGAGCAGGAGCGAGAACATGGGATTGTATCGATATGATCAAATGGTTGGTTGCTTGCCTGATGGTTCGATGCACTGATACGGTTCTTCGTTAGGGTAATCACGGTACTCCTCGGAGGCAGAACCTGTCGCAAAGTACACCGATACACAACCATCACCAAACAATGTGCAACAATATGATGCATGCATGAAACATGGCAATATGAGTGTGTTGGGCTAATGCAACTAAAACCAGAAGGGTTTGAGCAAATTTGAATCAAGGATTCAAATTTCAAATTCAAATATGACCTTTTAAAGTGCTTTTCCTTGTTCTGCTTATAACATCAATTTAACTTGTTTGATCATGCATGAAAATAGTACAGATGGATAGATTGGATTTTTCTGATCATTTTTCATATATAATTTGTCCAATTTGGAGTTACAGAATAAAAGTTATGAATTTTTGAAGTTTAAATTATATTCTGGAATTTCCTGATTTAAATTAAAACCAGAAATTATAGTTATTGCGCCAGCATGACGTCATCATGACGTCAGTGGTCAACTGCGGCTGGCTGAGGTCAAACCTGACGTGTGGGGCCCACACGTCAGTGACAGGGGGGTTAAACAGGGTTAAATTAATCCTAATTACTAATTAGTGGCGCTGGGGCCCACTGGTCAGTGTCAGGGGGTTAACTAACAGTGGTTAGCGCTAATCCTAATTAGCTACAGGGCTGGGCCCACCTGTCAGGGACTCAGGGGGGTCCTGCCGTGGTCAAGGTGGGTCAAACCCACCGGCAACGTGACGCCGGCGAGGCCCGAGACGGCGGCGTGATGCGGGATCGCGCTACAGGGCACGGGCGAGGCCGTTCTTGGGCTCGTTGGAGAGCTCTTGCTCCCGCGCGTCGAACGGTGGTGGTGGCCGAGCCTGGGGTGGCCGGTACCGTCGACGGCGAGCTCGTGAGCGGCGGCCGGAGTTCGGGTGCGGTCGGAGTTGGCGTTGCAGGGTGTTTGGGGAGGCGTTGGTGCGTGCTGCGTGCTCCTAGTGAGGCGTGGAGCACGATAGTGTGCTCGGTTGGGCGCTACGGTGACCGTGGCCACGACGGCGACATCGCCGGCGGCGTGGAGCTCTCGGCCAAGGTGGGGCTAAGGCTTAGAGGTCGAAAGAGACCCGGGAAGAAGGGGGAAACGACTCGGGGGCTCACCGCGGTTGCAGTGGGCGTCGAAGCGGGCTCGGAGACGCGCTGGAGATGGCGAATTCGTCGGCGATGATGGTCGGAGCCCGAAGAGGGGAACGGCGACGTGGCGGCGATGCAGGGCTTCCGGAGGCCCGTGGAGCGGTGGGGAAGAAGAGGGGGTTGTGGCGGAGCTTCTGAGCTAGTCGGGGGAGCGAGGGGTGGCCGGAGATGGCTGCTATGGCGAACGGCGGCGACGGTGGTGTTCGGCCGTGTGAGAGAGAGAGCGAGGGAGAGGAGGGGAGAGCCG
>NC_041389.1:295925516-295926541 GCF_002162155.2 Triticum dicoccoides
ACCACGACGAAAATAGCATTATTCCCTCTCTTGGTCCTGGGAAAACCGGTAATGAAATCCATACCAATTTTATCCCATTTCCATTCAGGAATAGCTAAGGGTTGAAGGGTGCCAGCAGGCCGTTGGTGCTCTGCTTTTACACGACGACAAACGTCGCAATTAGCAATATACTGAGCAATTTCTCTCTTCATCCTAGTCCACCAGAACCTCTGGCGTAGGTCCTGATACATCTTAGTACTACCGGGATGAATAGTGAGAGGAGATTCATGAGCCTCCTTAAGGATCAACTGCCGTAGATGCTGGTTCTTGGGAACCACTAGTCGGTTCTCAAAGTACACAACACCATGATCATTTGTGGAGAAACAACTAGCACCTCCGCTAGCAATGTTCTCCTTGATCTTAGCTATTCCCTTATCTCGCTTCTGGGCAGCAATGATTTGATTCGTAAGAGTAGGTTTCGCCACCAAGGTGGAAAGAAATCCTTGAGGAACAATGTGAAGGTTAAGCTTCCGAAATTCCTCATGGAGAAGCGGTTGACTTTGTTGTAACATCAGATTGTTACAATAAGATTTACGACTGAGCGCATCAGCCATGACGTTGGCTTTCCCTGGGGTGTAGGTTATTCCTAAGTCGAAATCTGTGATCAACTCGACCCAACGTCTTTGCCTGAGATTCAAATCCGGTTGGGTGAAGATGTACTTCAGACTTTGGTGATCAGTGAATATTTCGCAACGATTACCGAGGAGGTAATGTCGCCAGGTCTTAAGTGCATAGACTACGGCTGCAAGCTCTAGATCATGAGTAGGATAATTCTCCTCATGTGGGTGCAATTGCCGTGAAGCGTAGGCAATTACGTGTCGATCTTGCATGAGAATGCAACCTAGTCCTTGTCGCGAGGCGTCGCAGTAGATAACAAAGTCCTTAGAGAAGTCTGGCGGTACCAGTACGGGAGCAGAAGTCAGGCGTCTTTTCAGTTCCTGAAAGCTGTGCTCACATTGTGGAGTCCACTCGAACTTCTTATCTTT
>NC_041389.1:295935055-295936476 GCF_002162155.2 Triticum dicoccoides
ATGACCCAGATAGGTCACTTCTGACAACCAGAATTCACATTTAGAAAATTTGGCATAAAGGCGATGCTCTCGAAGTTTCTGCAACACTAGCCTTAGATGTTCGGCATGTTCTTCCTCGTTCTTGGAGTAGATGAGTATATCATCGAGGTAAACCACGACGAATTTATCCAAATACTCCATGAAGATTGAGTTCATTAACCGAGAAAAGGTGGCTGGAGCGTTGGTTAAACCGAAGGACATGACGGTGTACTCGTATTGGCCGTAACGAGTAACAAAGGCCGTTTTAGGGATGTCCCCGTTTCTGATTTTGATTTGATGGTAGCCCAACCTCAAATCCATCTTGGAGAAGACTGAGGATCCAGCGAGCTGATCGTACAGGTCGTTGATCCTGGGAAGTGGATATTTGTTCTTGATTGTGACCAAATTGACAGGTCGGTAATCTACAACCATCCGGTCCGTACCATCCTAGGTAAACAAGACAACGATTTAGTCAGGATGATAAGATTCCGACATAGGATAAAATGTAAGGAATAACTCGAAATGCAAGATGATCATCCGTATGACATGGTAGATACAGAAACTGCTTCTTTATTCCATCATCATACACACCATACAGGGTTTAGTACAAGACCAAACAAAGTACTATTACGGTGAAAAGAGGATTACATCTCATCGGAGGCATTCCAAGCTCCTATACATTATTTTTCTACACCTCCGGAAGGAGTACAAACTAGGTCATATCCCACGAGTCACGCGGGACGATAGACGACACAGCTAGTGCGAACTAGTGATACTACCACTAACTCAGACCGATCCGTAGTAGTCCTCGTAGAAGTCACCTCCATAGCCTGGAAGCTCAACATGATCATCCGGAAACAGACGATCTCGCGGAGCTTGTGGACCATAGGGGCTAGGATGAGGCCTTGGACCAACAGACGGTGGCCTGCGGGGACCGCGAGGTGGGGTGATGCCTCCTAAATCACGCCAAACCATCACGTCTGGCAGAGCAGATCTCACAGGATAGAGATCGCGCATATCTGAACATCCAGCTTGCACCGCCGGTGCGAACCGAGTCAAAGTGGCCCAGTGGTCAGCACGGGTATTGAAGAGCTCTAACCTTAAGGCCCGATTTTCACGGTCCTTATCCTCGAGCATCTCAGCAGTGGTGCGAGTCCGTGAATCCTCCTGAGTGGGGTCAGCATAGATAGCCTGGAGATACCCTTGTGCTCCCGGAAGTGATCCTGGCATATACCGGAAATCAGAGTCCCGAAATATACCAGATCTGACTCGCATAATGGTCATCATAGAGTAGGCGGCGTCCTGCACAGCCATCTCAATGGTAACCCCGAGTCCATAAGAGCAGTGAAGAGGCTCGGTGGATCCAGGATAAGATGGAAATATCCTGACAGTGCAGAGATACT
>NC_041389.1:295940479-295973033 GCF_002162155.2 Triticum dicoccoides
TGGGGAAGAAGAGGGGGTTGTGGTGGAGCTTCTGAGCTAGTCGGGGGAGCGAGGGGTGGCCGGAGATGGCTGCTATGGCGAACGGCGGCGACGGTGGTGTTCGGCCGTGTGAGAGAGAGAGCGAGGGAGAGGAGGGGAGAGTCGGGGGAGAGTGAGAGAGAGCAGGGGGGGAGGCGTGGCGTCGTCCGGGGCATCGAGCGAGGAGGGGAGGGCAGGCAAGCAGGGAGAGAGGTGGCGTGGCGCGGTGGCGCGCGCGCGCGCCGGCCACACTCCCCTCCCTCTGTCGGGACGAAGACGACAGAGGAGGGAGACGGGCTGGGCCGCCTGCTGGCTGGGCCGGCCAGCTGGATGGGCTG
Source organism: Triticum dicoccoides (assembly GCF_002162155.2). Classification (NCBI taxonomy): domain Eukaryota; kingdom Viridiplantae; phylum Streptophyta; class Magnoliopsida; order Poales; family Poaceae; genus Triticum; species Triticum dicoccoides. Next base: position 295,940,836 of record NC_041389.1, read on the forward strand.
CACAGGGAGGAGCCCAGGTAAGCTTCTCCCTTTTATTTTTTTCTGTTTTCTAATTTCTGACATTTGTTTTGATTTAAATAATATATTAAATCATTTATTTAACTTATGCCAATTTTTGCAGGGGCTAGATATATTATTCCAGAGCTCCTTTAGAAATGGCATAATATTTGGACCATATTTCATATATATAGAAATATATTTCCAATGCAAATATTTATGCATTAATTCCAAATGCCCAAAATAAATGTCCATGAGCCACTAAAATATTGGTTTGATTTTTTATCTCTGTCCAATATTTTCAGAGAGCAACATGAGCATTTTCTTGGACCTTCTTGGAGAAATTTTTATTTGGGTTATTTTCAAAATGATTCAGAGGGTTTCACAAATCCCCATTTCAAGTTAAATGGAATTTTAAACATGATGCACACACTCTAATGCATGACTAGCTAGGGTGTGACAACTCTGTACTGTGTTAAAAAAAAAGAACATGTGAGCAAGATCACCTCAGTGTACCACAAATATTATATTAGAGATATTAGTACTTCTTAGTACTTGTCATGCTGATAAGCTCAATAAAACACACACATACAAATACATACACCATATTCTATCTTGGCAATCGCACGCATTCTCTCGCAATGCACGGCATGCATGTCTGCATGCATACTTATATATACTATACGTTGTACATGTGTATGTCGTACTTTCTTTGCCTTCAATAATTAGGTCAGATCGGGTCCTGTTGTCGATGATGGACGACGGTCGGACAGCCTTGTCGCCGTGAACTTCAGCTGCACCTCCGGCCACCGCAGCCGCCCTCCCTCTGGCAGTTGAAGTAGGCGGCGGCGACCGGCGCGCCAAGGCAGTAACACGACGCGAAATCCCTGGTGTTGAAGTTGGGGCGCCACCCCGGCGCGTAGATCACCTGCCTCACCGTCTGCCGGAACACGATGAACGCCAGGCGGTGGATCCCCGCCTTGGGCTGCGGGCTCTCGTACGCCACCACCTCAGTTCCTGACACGTTCGATGGATCGGCGGAGTAAGAAAACTTAACACATAATAATTCAACACATATAGTAGTACTACTGTATACTCCCTCCGTTCCTAAATATAAGTCTTTGTACAGATTTCATTATGAACTACATACGGAGCAAAATGAGTGAATCTACACTCTAAAATGTATCTACATACATCCGTACGTGGTTCATAGTGAAATTCCTCCAAAGACTTACATTTAGGAACGAAGGGAGTATTACAATGCGAAATCCACATGCATGCATGTTCAATCCTCTTAGTGAACGTGGCAGCAGCTGGTTAGTGCACGCATGGAACTTGTCCATATTAATTTCTGCCAAGTCGCCCGCTTACCATGACTGACATCACCTCCTTCGGGTATGTCCATCACTAACCTGCACAGCAAATAAAAAAAGGCGTATTTGTGTTAGGAGTATGATGAGGCATCAACTGATACAAGAAATTAGGGTTGACATGAAAAAAATGAATGGTTGATTAATGATTAGCTCGAGCTTAGCACGTACAGTACGTACCAATGGAGGTACTCCCTTTTGGAAGGGTTGCTTGGACTAGGTGCGTCAGGATCCACCATCACCTAGTAACAGAACATGGCAGCAACATACGTGCATGAGAAGGAGCAGCAACGACGACAGCAGTTTCTTTTTCCTCCGAAAAGGACGATAAGCATCGATTGATGCAGTTTGCCGGTGACTCACCAGCGTGTATAGTGCTGTTTCATTGCGCCCCCGGGAGCCGGTTATCTGGACGGTCGGCTCCCTGGCCACCTGCGACGGCCTCAGCCCAGACCCACTGGTCATCTCGCGGTTGTTATAGAACAGCCTCAGCACCGCCGAAGCATCAAAGGGGTCGATGATTTCTCCGACGATGTTCCCGACGACCAGCGGATTCCTCGACGTGCTCATCGCCGGCTCGATCGGAAGACTTGGCACTAGCTAGCTAGCTAATTTTCCCGCAAGGAAAATAAAAGCTAGCTAGCTAATTAAGCTCAAATGTGCATGGCAGTGAGAGTTTGCATTGGTGAGCTACGTATTTATATGCTTGAAGTGGATACGATACGATCGATTCCTTGCATTGGAATATAAACTTTCTTTAAAGATCCATCTTAATCCTCTGGGCATAGACATACACCAAGTGGAGAGACCATTTCGGAGTGAATAAAATCTTGAGGTTACCATGCCAAATCCAGTTACGGATGCAATGCACAAGTAACAGGGAGACGGAGAAAGGAAGTGCTGACGCCTTAGAAAGCTCTTTGACCCCAATGTGATGACAACTCACAGGTAACTATATACTTACTTAGTTTTCAGGCACGATCGATACCCCAGCAGCAATAGCCTGGACACCATTGTTTTCCCTTCTGCTTTCTTTCTTTCTTTTCTCTCTTATTATTAGCTTATTACTCCCTCCGTTCCGAATTACTTGTCTTAGATTTATCTAGATACGGATGTATCTAGCACTAAAATGAGTCTAAATACATCTATATCTAGACAAATCCAAGACAAGTAATTCAGAACGGAGGGAGTACTAGCTTATTACTAGCTAGCTAGGTGAATCCAGTCATCGTATTGGATTCTTCACGTAAAGTTGATGCGGAGGCAAAAAGGCGCAAAGCAGATATGGTGGTGTACTTGTTGAGAAGAACATGAGTTCAACAAGTGAATTACGAAAGCAACAAAGTTTATATCCCCATATATTCCTTTTTCAAGTATCATCCACGTATGTTCTTCTGTACCCCTGCACTATTTTCCTGCACAATTGATTTCTAATGACTACTATGCTAAGCAAGCATTGTCGATCGGTGAATGGTAGAGCCTGTTTGATTTAATCAGCTGCCTAGGCCTAGCTATATCATTTTAGCTAGCTCACAGAAAATCTTATGGCTCCTGTGTCAAAATAATGCACCCTACGACCAACAAGATAGTCCAACTCGAAGTGACTTCTCCTGAAGGTTTTAGCAGCGTCCAATACATATATTAGGAATGAATTTAACTTGTTTTGTTTTGAGTTTATATTGCAGTGCAACTTTGACAATATAATTCTATACTCCATGTTAAATTGTTAATGCAAGAAAATAGTACTTACATTAAGTACAACCCCCTGACACATTGAGGTAGTAGTTCAGCGGTACATCCTCATTATTCACCACTACAAAATTTAGCTCTAATTTCTGTAAAATAAGTGATAAATGTATGTACATCTCTTTTTGCTAATTAAATGGAATAATGGTTCTGATTGTAGTATATCTAGACAAATCTAAGACAAGTTTCTTGGAACGGAGGTAATAGTAGTTATTCTCCTAGGGCATACATAATTCAGAGGGTTGTGTGTGCCTATTCACTCCAGTGGAAAATGTAAAGCGTATTTTGAGTGTTCAAATTTTCAGTTAACACAATTTATTTCAGACTATTCTTCTTACTGTTAATAAGGTCATAATCACAGTAAAGAACTTTGGAAGGTGGATGCATTGATATCAATTTTGTGTCACATAACCCGTATATAATATTGAATTCAAATGTTGGCTAAGGCGTGGATTTGTTAGATGATCAAAATACCGCTTAATTTCAATGGAGAGAGTAGTTTAGAAAGAAATAAATGAACCTTTTGTGAACCATGCCAATCATTTCCCTAGTTAACCTCAAAATGTGTTGCCTATCACATGCAAGGTTTAAACTTTTAATAACACAAAAAAATCAGGCCTCACCGACATATTCAAAATTTGAGATTTCTTTTAGATTCAGTATATTAAAATCGACTTAATTTTAACGAAGTATCACCTACTTTAAATTTGGTTCTTAAGGGCATCTTCAATGCGGAATATCAAACCGCCCGCATATGTCCGGACCGCGCGATCCGGACGTGTGTTGCCATCCAACAGCCTTTATCGGTACGCTCGACGGCCTAGACGCACTTTTCCCCGCAAACCGGGGATAAAGTGTGTGTGGGGGGGAGGGGGTTGCGGGCGTCCGGACCATTGCCATGGCCGCTTCTGACGGCCTTGGCCCACCCAAACCCCCTCCTCCCTCACACGTGCGCTTTCCCGTCCGGTGCCAGCTGCACGCTCATTCATGCCGCTGTGAGCGGCCGCTCTACATTGACGCCGGCCAAGAGCGTTGCCTGCTACACGCCCGGTTGAACACCCTCCTTGTCTGCATTCATTAAAGTCGCATGTGTGTTGAGGAACCTACTCCGTACACATGTCCGTTCGTAAGCCGAACGACATTAAACACAACGTCTGTTGGCTCTTCGCGTCCACCGGCTATTTAAACGAGACCAGGCGCCGGGCAAGAACCGCACCACACCTCCGCTCCCCGTCTCCTCCTTGCACCATATTCTCCACACTATCCATGGCATCCAGTGAGTAGGAAGAGGGGTTCTCCGGCATAAAAGTCGGCTAGATGGCCCACCGAGCCCGCCGGATACGAGCTAGACAACTCACTGCTCGATCTCCCTCGCCGCTCGAGGCCGTCAGTACCAAGGGCGAGGTTGCAGTCTTGCGCGCGGAGGAGCAAGTGGCCGCTCCAAGCCGACTCATGGAGGAGCATGGCGGCATGGGCAAAGATGCTGTCGTGGACGAGGAAGTGTCGTATCGCTCCTCCCACACCATCCGCCATCGCGCCCTGCCAGGGGCGAAAAAAGTCGGTGTCGTGGAGATCAACAAGGCGGCCAACAAGTCTGCGGCCGTTGCCGACAACGAGGAAAGGTATATCATGGGAGGCCGCCACCGCTATGATCCCTTGAAGGCTCCCGCCAGCATGCACAGCCGGTGTCTTGCCCTCTTCGCAGGCCACCATCGTCACAACCAACCCTGCCTTCTTTCATTTCTGAATTTGCTTGCGAGTGAGTTCGGAGATACCGTTGTAGGAAAACAAACAAGTGAAAGAAGCCCTCGATACTTGCTTCATGGAAGCGGAGGCCACTCCGATGAGCGGCGCTGTCGGACATAGGGAAGGTACGAGGGAAACGGGGGTTATTCTTCCCTGAGTAATGCTACACCTACGTAAACAATTTTACTTAACTTACGTAATGACTTGCGTGGCATTTTTCTGTTGGATGAAATTAGGGGAGGGGGCCCACTCACTTGAAATCAGGGGGTGGATAGGTTTGTTAGGAAGGTTACGTGAAGGAAGCACGTAGTACTACCTAGGTCTAGCATTTTCGATTCTCCCCATCTAGCTGAAGCATATCCCTCGAGGGCATCCGGCAATCCGATGAGCGGGCTGCTGGACATGGGAAAGACATGTCAGCGAAGGGACTGGGGAGGGGCCGGGGCTTCATTGTTTGAGGCTCATGGCCGGCTGGAGATGGGGAAGAACGGGCACAGGCGGTCGTTTTAGTCTAGTTTTAGAGTCTAGTCTGGTAGAAAAATGTCTAAATGTAAAGAATTTGTCCAAGTTTAGATGAAAAGCATCCGGTTTTATCTAAAAAAAAGTTCGGTTTGTTTTAATTTAAATCAAATTTATTCGTTTTTGTTGAATTTCATTTGAAATGTAACCGGGCATATGCGGATAGCTTTGGATGACAAGCTTTCACATTCGTGCCTACGAACTGGTCCCTCTATCCACGGACGGATGTCAAAGCAAACTTATAGGTCAGCGCTGAAGATGCCCTAATTGTTTTGATTCTGGCACGAAGTTTTGGGGTTACAAACATTGTTGTGCCCAGTCCTTTGTTAGTACGTATATTTAGAAAGATATCCATTTGGATGGAAGCGGGACCATGACATGCGTACTGCATGTTCAGGTTACAATAGCAAAACAAACTGTGGTTGGTTGGTTAGGAGGACGGTGGTATCCCGAGCCCACCAAGGTTCAAGTCCTAGACTTGACATTGGTGTCGCATTATTCCTAGATTTATTTCAGTCTTTCGTCGATGCTTGTACAATGGGAGGAGATGTTCTCGTCAACTGCGAGACGTCTGTGGTGACTTCGTAACATCTCAATCCTATGCTGGCTTAGTCTATGCATACATGCGTTCATAGAGGTGGGTGTACGCGAGTGAATTCGATTGTACTGTGTTTAAAAAAATGTTCAGGTTACAATATTACGTGTCATGTTAGGTTGAGTATGCATGTGTGTGTTCCGTTCATTGAGATGGGTATACGCGAGTGAATTCGATTGTACTGTGTTAAAAAAATATTCAGGATACAATATTACATGTCATGTTAGGTTGAGTATGCATACGTGCATTCATAGAGGTGAGTGTATGCTCATGTATACGAGTAGCTTCGATTATACTGTGTTAAAAAATGTTTAGGTCACAATATTACGTGTCACGTTAGGTTGATTTTTAATTGCATAAATGGGATCATAATTAACGGCTCCCATGAACTAAGCTTATCTTTTTTTTTTCTTTTTTCTTTTTTCTTTGTTTTCTTGCGGGTGAACTAAGCTTATCTTCTTTAGTTAAGTTCCTTATGGCAGGATCAGTCCATTGGATTTTAAGTACTAGACTTGCGCATGTGCTCGCATAGACATATTTTGGGTCTTCCGACGGCATTCTATCAGTGGTTTCTAAAGAAAATAATTAACTGCTCTCGAATGATGCAATGTACGTGCCCTGAAAAGAAGAACGTGAGGAAAAGAAAGGGATCGAGACGTGGGTTTGCCTATGATACTCCTTTGTACGAAAGAGGCATTTATAGGATTACCCTGTCCCACTGTAAAGAGTTGTTTGCGCGTTCTAAAAAGCACTTCGTGCTCGTGACAAAATGATGTGCACCTTTTTCTTCTGAAATATCAAATGTAATGTACCTTTCGATCCGGTGGACCATTTTTACTTTTAGCTCCCCGGGTCCATGAAGGTGCAAAGCCCATTCGGCTGCAGATTTTAGTTTGGCAGATGCCTAATTTACAGTCAGCATTTCACCGTATGTCACAATTCCATATCCGACTATATGAGTTGGTAGAAGGTGAACCGACGAGCTTTGCATAGTTAAGATTTGGGACTCCCTATTGGTCAGGTGTCTGCGTCAGTCCAAATTCTGGAGCGTTAGATTTACATTCAACGACTATCAACTGAGCGCACATTGTTCTTCTTCCTCTCCTGCGCCGCCAAGCGATGCCGGCCTAACAGCCGGTACCCATCACCCGGGCACTACCGCACTTCTCTACCCCACTTGCTCATGAACTGTCGCCCACCGCCATGTTGCTGTTGTCCTGGCTATCCCTCTGAGTCCCCAGTTCTCTAGCACTAACAACGACCCCACACCCCCCTGACCCGAACGGTCAACCATCGGACTCGCTCTCACTGCCAACGTTTGGCGTTGTCGGATCCCGCTCGCTCACAACTCGCAATCGCCGTGGGGTCCATAGCCATCTGCGGCCTCCCCCGTCTCGCGCTAGGGGGAAAGCTGAAATCGACTGACGCGTGGACAACTTTCAGGCACATGATGTTTAGCAAAAGCATTAAAAATAACCAGTCCCGTTCATTCCCTCTCCTCTGCCCCGCGTTGCCCCCGTCTCGGGCGACTCGGGCGACTCTTCAAACCCTAGCCGCCAGGGTCACCACCACCTCCCTCCCTTCCCTCCGCCACCGCCAGAGGACGCCACTGGGCTAAGCCCAGGGGCGGACGGCGGTGGTGGAGGCTCTCCTCCCTGGATTGCGTCGGAGGGGGTGGGGCGGGACCTCCACGCGCGTGACGGCGTAGCGGCGATCTGATCCATGGTGGCGCGACGGTGTGCTCCGGGCAGAGGCCTTGGGCGGCGGCGCGGTTGCCTGGTGGCGAGCCGCCGCTGGCGGCAGCGTGAAGAGGGCGTCGTGGAGGTCCGGGCTGGCCAGATCAGGATCCTAGGGCGGCGGCCCTAGACCGGCGGCGGGAGGTGAAGCTCAGGCTTCCCGCGGCGGCCTGGCGTGGTGCAGTCCATATCCAAGGCGGATCTGCGTCGGGCGTTCTCGTGGTTTTGCCACGGATTGGTTCCGATCAGAGACGGTGATGAGCGTGCGGGATCGATCTCGGCGGCTCTCGCGGTTTGGCGAGGTGGGGTGGGAGTCCTCCTCCCAGGCTTCAGTGGTGGCGCATTCAGGCAGTGGCGGGTGTGCCAGGGCTCCTACGGTGGCACTGTTGTTGCCGTCGGTCGCGTGATCTAGGCGGCTAGATTTGGGGCTTTGAAGGCGGTCGAGATAGTGCACAGGTTGTCGGGTGGATTTCTTGGGACGAATCCGAGTGAAAAGTTGGTGTTCAGTCATTGGCCGGAGCCGGTGATGACGATGCTCTTATCATCGTTTCCTTCATGAAGGCATCATCAAGGTACAAATCCTAAACACACGCAATACCTCCGGGGAAAACCCTAGATCAATTGATCGGATGACGGCGGCATTCATGTGTCCTTACCCCCTTGGGGCGGCATTCTTGGAGATGCACTCAGGCTCGAGGGATCAGCGGATGGCTTCTTCGGTGGAGCAGTGTTTCTTTCTACATATTGATGGTGCGGCTCTTGGCGGCATGGAGCAGCGGAGGCTTGGCGTCAGATGTGTGGTGATGGACACGCGCAGGAGGACGATGCTGTCTGGCGTCGTGGTGGCGTCGGCGGCAGCTAGACCGGGCAAGGTCGATGCAGCAGTACGGCTCTGAAGATGGATTGGTGGCAGGTGGCTGTGGCGGCCTCATACCCGGCAGGCGTCCTGGTTGAGGAGCACGCCGGACTGGTGGGTGCCCATACCCGGCACGCGTCCTGGTTGGGACCTCAGGTCTTAGATGTTAGGTTTGGCTGCGAGGTCTGTTTGGTATTAGGCTTAGACTATCAGCGACCCTTCATTAACAGGATAGGAGTGGCGACAGATGTTGCTTAGATGGTGGCTTTGGGCTTACTGTTGTATAACTTTGTAAGATCTTGTGTTAATAATTAATAAAATGGTCGTATGCATCGTCCAGATGCAGAGGCCGGGGGTATTCCTCCTTTTCTAAAAAAAAAAGATATTGTTGAGTAAACGCTGGGCCTGAACAAAATTTGGAAGCTGAACTGAAAATTAGTCTAGAGCCATTTTTCTCTTTTCGCGCACAAGTAATTGAGAAACTAATGGAATGACAAGTCCAATATGATCTCTAATCGAACGGATCAGTGGATATCTAAGCAACTCCAAGAAATTAGGATAGAATGCAAGTTAGAGTAGGCAGGGAGTGACATGTGTACTGAATTAAATTCCCTGAAAGGAACTAGTACCCTTGCTATCAAATTTCCATGGTTAAGAGCAACACGGAGGGTATCATCGACCAATTTGCCTCTGCTACCGTCTCATGGGACTTGAGAGACAATTATTGGGCCAATTAGGTATCAAATCTTCACTTTTCGAGAAGACTAATCTTACCCGGTCTAGTTATACTATCACTACTATATGTCGTCTATGCTAACTAGTCGTCCTGGAAACCACATCCTCTTAGTGCGGATTACCTACGGCAAGAATGAGAATATCTAGATGCTCTTCCGGAACAAATCAGAATTACATGAGTGAGTTGTCGGTGTGAAAGGGGAGCCAACAACTTCCAGTAAAACTTTGAGATTTCACGAAATGGATATGAATATATGATTATCAACTGGATATGGAGACGCGTGGCTTCACACATGACTATATGATAGGCATGAAAAAAATTGAAAAAAATAAACATTTGAAAATACTATTTGTAGATCGACTATGATTCAGTGCACATTACCGGGACAAGTGCACTGTGTTCAGTGCTTTTATTTACCCTTTGATCTGATACTATGTACTCCGTAGTTACTTTTGACGTCTGCCCAATCCATGATTATTTTGTACCGATATGCTAATTAACCACGTGCTGTTTGGCTCAGAAACACTCTTACAGCTGGAGACAGTGCGGCTCCTAGTGACTAAAATGGTCACTGTCTTGGATGAAAAGCTTGGAGTTCGATTGTGCACATGAAAAAAAGGAGTTTCTGCTTCGCAAAATCCTGTGGTAAATACTGAGTAATAGTATAAGAGAGTTTCTCATGGTTTAGTTGGGCCAAAAAAGTTGTGTTAGATCTTGAGGGCGTTTTGATTCTCTTTAGAATTGCTTGAGTTTATTTGCCTAATTTTTTTCTCTCTTATTACCACTTTCATTCAAAACAGTGTTAATAGTGGATGAGTTCTTTTTTATTTGAAAGAAAGTGTTAGTTCTATCAGCTAAAGAAATATCTAGGTCTTTAATAACAAGTGCAGCGACGTGTTGGGCATTCTGCATAGGATCTGTTGGAGACGATTCCTGCAGATCCCTCGGTAGGGTATCCCGGAGAGGTGAATAGACTCGATGGTAACAGGAGGCGAGTGTTTACCCAAGTTCGGGCCCTCTCGTCGGAGGTAAAACCTTACTACTTCTTGTGTATATTCTGATGGAGTGTGTATAAAGTACAGGTAAAGTCCAAAGGGATTGTCTTGTATCTATCGACTATCCCGGATCACTGCTTATATTCTGATGGAGTGTGTATAAAGTACAGGTAAAGTCCAAAGGGGCCCTAGGTAAAGACAACCTCGCACGACGCAACTGGTCAGGAAGTAAGAAGTGTTGTTTTTGTACTCATGACAAGACAATTAAACACCTCTTTTTTCACTGTAAGTTTGCGCGTTCTACGTGGTCAGCCATCCAAATAGCGTCAAATTTGTATCCACCCACAAGTGTTGCCAATATTTTTGGTCATTGGCTGGACGGTATTTCAAATGCATACAAAACGCTAATAAGGGTGGGAGCGTATGCCTTATTATGGTCGCTTTGGCTATGTAGAAATAATGTTGTTTTTAATGACAAAACTGTTTCTCCTTTGCAGGTTATTTTTCGTTGTACGCACTCGCTTCGTACGTGGTGTACGCTACAACGAGCGGAGTACCAACCGCTATTCAAGGCGGTGTGTACGCTGTTGGAGCAGGTGGCTACGGAGGTTTTTACCCAACATGGATGGCAGCGTAATCTCCGGCTCGGTCCACCATCTCTTTCGACATAGGCATAGTGTCGGTCTATGGACTCTACTGTTGCCGAATTGTCGGTCTTTTATCTTTTTGTTTATCAGACTACTGGTGTTTGGCTGTGTGCATCCTAGTTATGCAGAGGCCGGGTGATACTCTTAATGCTTTGCATCACTTTGATGCTACATTTTGAGATAATAAAAGCGCCCTTTATCGAAAAAAGGTTTACATATCCTAGTCGGTTATGTCGGTGGAGATAGACTCTTCATCTTGTACTGCAAGTCATTCAGAGTCTTTGTATAACGCGTTATGGGTCACCCAACGTGGTCTGGGACGAATCAACCTAGGGATCCTCAACCCGACCAACCAAGCCGGGAACCAATGTGGTGAGGGAACCCTAGGCCGTGACACCACATGTAGCCCCTGAGGTGGTCTTCAAGCTCGGCTGCACCTCGAGTTGAACGTCGTCTACGGTCGCGAGGTTGAAACGGGTTTAACGAAGCTTCCCCAACACCATCCGCTCACTATCGGCCTTCATGCCGGACTTCATCTGAAGTGGTGCGAGCAACCTTAATCTTGAGTTGTCGATGAAGATAGTCGACCTGCACCGCAAAGTTTTATGTGCAATTAGCCTCCTCGTGGGCCAAATTCCTGCATGATGTCTTGAAAGTCCAACTTGTTCGTCCTCTCAAACCATATTAGTCTAATCAATAGGTCACATTGGACCACGTGCCTGACGTGGCCGGACGGTCAACATGACGTGTGGAAGTGGGCATGGGGTCCACCTATGCCACGTCCCATCAACACCTTGATCCCCGCGCGGGATTAACTAAGGGCCCCTCAATCCCTGCGCCCAATTAACACCGTCGTGGGGATATGAAGGGATATGATACCACGCGGTAGCGATTCCCTGCCGGCGTTTCACACTCCCACCCCCCTATATAAGGGAATGGATAGAGCAGTAGAAGGCTTTACGCTCTCACCTCTTAGCTCCCTTCTTATTTGTCGCACCACAGCTCCACTATCGTCGCACTCCACTGCTCGTTGGGTGCTCTACCGCACCATCGCACCACCATGGGCTGTTCTAGCTGCCTGATGAAGGATGGCCATGCCGTCAACACCGGCAAAGGCGGCACCGCCCCCCTCCAAGGGGAAGGTCACCTCCAAGACGAAGGGAAAATAGATGCCCTACATGGCCACATGCAAATAGCTATACTGCCTTGCCGACTCCCACCATCGCCATCATGCACTCGTCGGTCATCGTGGCCAACAACGACGATGTTCGAGCGGAGGTGCTACCACAGCCAGAGCCTCATGAAAGGGCCAGCTTCATTCCCTTCCATATCCTTGTATTCCACAGTCCTATACACTTTTATTGTTTGCAACTCCACTACCTTCCTCCAACTACATTCTGCACATCGCGTGCTTCATCACCTTGTATGAGGCCTTCCTTTGCGTTGAGACGCACTTCGGCTTGTGGAGGAAGTATTTCTGCGTCAAGCTGCAGACCAATGTCCACGAACCTGGGAGTGTGGCAGAGCCGACATCAGCAAGAAGGCCGGCTACGGGTATCTGCCCTAGGACTTCGCGGAGAAAAATAAGAAGTGGCAACAAGAATGGTCCTACATCTCAGATGTAGAGCTTGATAACCGTATCCGGCCTGGGATTGTCACACCCTTTAGGTCGGCTACCCACTTCAGGCGTTATTCCTGGAGCCTTAGAACAATTCGGCAGAGTCCAACTCGACCCAGAGTCTTCACCGCAGGGTGACCAAGCTAGCCGACCAGGGCCAAACCTTGGTGCGCGCTATGCACGTGGCTCCCAGCCAGGTATCCAGGCGATGCAAGCTTGGTCACATTCAATGTGGAAGTACACCAGGGAGAACGACTCGACGAGGGCGATCCGGGGAGCTTTCTTTGAAGACAAGCCCGTACAAATGCAACCGAGAAGTTAGGTGAACTATTTGAACGATGTTTTTCGTGAATTGTATGCAACTAATTATGTTCATATTGTGTTTGTATTTGTGTTGTATTTACAAATGAAAAATAATGATGATCACTACCCATGACTTTCTTTGGCGATACATAATCATTTTCTTGAGCGGGTGAATGTATTGTAAGAAAAATAAAATCATGCTCCGGTGCTTCTTCATTTCAGAACTGTGAAAATAATCATGAGTTTAAATGTGACTATCACTGCATACTACACCCTTATCTACAATGCTAATCCTTTACACCTTGATGCAAAAAAATGATATCACTACAATTTTGGGTGTATTGCCGGTGGACGATGAGCAGACCGCTCAGCAGGGCATCGCCAAATAAAACACAGTCATCGAGGATTGGCCAAGGGAACCCAACAACCTGTTAATTGAAAACCCGGCCACACCCCCACGGAAAATGACCTGAGCCATCAAAACCGGCCACTCCCACTCAAAACCACAAGAGCAGAAGGAAACCAAACGAACCGGCCAGGCGATTCACGGGCACGGGGAAGAGTGGATCAACAAGGATCTCTCGCGTGTGTGGTTGAATTTTCTACTAATAATTGACCGCTACACTTGTGGGTTACTGTCATTAATACTAGAAGAACGCCCGTGCGTTGCAACGGGGCCACATTAACTTTAAGAGTTCAATATTACGACATTGACAACCTTTTTTACCATCAAATCCTCACACACACAGTCACACACTCTCCCTCCCTCTTCCTCACTCTCTATCCCCCTCTCCCTCTCTCTCTAACACACACATATCCATCTTATTGGGTACGGGGCCATAATCCATCTATTTCACACATACACGCTAGTGCATAACAATATGGATTATGTGTATTATATTTGCCACCAGAACTGAGGGAATTAATTTCATGTAAATCGACCAGCGACAGTTCCAAGAATACGCGGACAAGGTGGCTCGGGTCGGTGTCGGCGCCGTCCAGCGCGGGCCACGGGCCCGCTTCCAAGTGCACGTGCAATGCACGTCTTCACAAATATTATAACCAGATGTGAGAAATCACATGCATAGAAAAGACATTCTGATAGCAATCCAAATACCATACTCAATTGAATACCTAACCTGGACAATACTCTTATTTCTATGCGCCAGAAAAAATGGAATAGCAAAGCTAAGTATGCCTACATACGCTCAGATTATATATAAGAATCTTGGGTGAACAATTGCCACAAAGCACTAAGCAGCGATAAATTTAAATAAAAAATCTATTAACTATGCAGGCAGCAGGCTTGTTACAACATAGAGAGATAGGAAAATGTCACCTCCAGTAATGTAGATCAAAGGAGTGGAACGAAGCATGAATGAGCGGTTGTCTGTTCTTCTCCATGTACATGGATCAGCAGTAGAGGCCAAGTATATAAGTACTTGACTGAACTCCACTCTTCGTGTACGGAGAGCCATGTCACCTTCTCGCCGCTGCAGCATGGGAGGACAGCTGGTTCACGTGACCCTCCAGCTGGGGGATCCATGGTGGCTGACCGTCGAGCTCGAGGCAGAGAAGTTGAGGGCAACAGTGGTGAGATCCATGCCGGCCAACCGGGCGAAGAGGAGGTCATCGGGGAGGGACACATCGGCAAGATCCGGTCACCACGCGACCTGAAGAGCAACAGTGATCTCCACAAGCTGTAGGCCGACGGCGTGCTCCATCCCCTGCGATGGGGTGACCATGGCGGTGGCCACAGCTCCTCATGCTCGCCTCGATCTCGGCGACACACCCTGAGTGTAGGAGGCAGCAACGACCTCGACGAAATCATGGCCTCCATCCCGGAACGCATGAAGGACCTCGGCCCCGTTGCTACTCCTCCCACCGTAGCCGCACGCGGCAACGGACTATGGGTAGGAGGGCAGGCGGCGTCGCCTCGGCTGACGGCAGGGAGCAGCGTTGATTTCGGGTAGGTGGCATCGCGAGGACGGCCGCGGCCGCGGGGAAGCACCCCGATCATGCTGCCAGGCCAATCCTTCTCCTCCGATCCCCTATCCCCGAAGATTGCGCCGCCGCCCCGGTCGTGTTGTTTCCATATATTATGCCATTTTTTCATGTACCTAAACAAACGTGGGCGAGCGGATGGCAGAGTTTTGGTCCGCCCTCTAAAATTGCTAAACGCACTTTTGGTGAGGATTATTGTTAATAAATGAATTCAATCATGTCGCTCTAAATAAATGGATTCAATCATGTGACTCTAATTACTTCGGATTGTTATGTGCACACTAAGCGGGGTGCAGTTAGGAAAGAAAATGTTTTCTAATTAAAGTGATTGAGTGATTTAAGGTAAGGTTAATTAATTTAGATTTGATTTTTAGTGATTGTTAGTAAAGTATGATGCGTCTTTAAAATCTTTTATTTGTTTCCTTAAAATCTATTATTTGTTCCCTAAAGAAATTTGCAATAATGGAAGGTATCGATTGATTTGGATAAGTTAGTAAATTTAGATCCGTGATTGCGTGCACGTTTGGAAATTGCTGATTTGCAAGGAAAGAGCTGAGGGGTAAATAAACTGGTGAATAAGAAACCAGCATCGAAAAAAATCTACGATGGTTAACCTACGAAAAAAACCCGGACGAAAGTGGTGGGACAAAAAAAAACCTGGAAGAGAGACTACCAACTGCTCCATTAGGAGTAGACATTAATAATTCTTGCAAGCAAGTAATTGTCACGGGTGTGGTTGAATTGACAACTAAATTGCTAAAACTTATACTACCTCGATTTCAGTTTACAAGTCCTACGCGTGTACCTAGGTTGCCAATTTTATCACCTTAATATAAACTATATAACTCAAAAATTATACCTTTTGAAAGTAGAAACTCCGAAGTTTATGTTGGTATATTTTTGTAATATATGACTTGTATTAGGTTGGTCAAATTGACGACCTAGGAATACGTGCACGCCCTGTAAACTGAGAGAGAGGTAGTAAATAATATTTGGCTCTCCTTGTGTTGAATCAATAAATTGTGATTGTTTTACTTTTCTTAAAAATTGTTGTGGTCCCTTATACTAGTGAGTTATCAAGACTATTTTCTGGCGCTGTTGCCGGTCTACCTATTTGTCCATTTACTTGTTGCAGTTATTATCCCTGATGGGGAAGGATCAAAATCCCAAGCCAAAAAGTGTCTCGTCCACTACGAGAAGAGGTACCGCTCTTAGGTTAGTACCCAAGCTCCTTGCGATTCTTCTACTGTTTTGAATCAACTTATGAAAAAAAATCTTTTGGCTCTCTCCAAGCTGGCATGCCGGTCATTTTATTATTGATCCGCCACTAGTGTGAACCATTGATATTGTTTAGAACAAGGGTTTGCATTTGCATAACACAACTGAATACTTTCTTCTTAACTTTTCGCTACCTTTTATTTCGAAAAGGTGAAAATGAGAGAGGTGTTGGGGAGCGCGATAATTTCAAAAAAAATCTACGATCACGCAAGATCTATCTAGGTGACGCATATCAATGAGAGGGGAGAGTGTGTCCACGTACCCTCGTAGACCGAAAGCGGAAGCGTTAAATAACGCGGTTGATGTAGTCGAACGTCTTCGTGATCCAACCGATCAAGTACCGAACGCACAGCACCTCCGCGATCTGCACGCGTTCAGCTCGGTGACGTCCCTCGAACTCTAGATCCAGCTGAGGCCGAGGGAGAGTTCCGTCAGCACGATGGCGTGGTGACGGTGATGATGAAGTACCGGCGTAGGGCTTCGCCTAAGCACTATGATGATATGACCGAGGTGGAAAACTGTGGAGGGGGCACCGTGATGGATTCATGTACCTAGGGTAGGGTCATCGACCTGATCTAAGTACCCTACCCAAGGACACCCTTAGAAGAGATCACCTTCCAGTCGACCTACGAGGAACCCACTCGACTGACTTGAAGGACTCGACCATGAAGACTCACTCGACCACCAGAAGGTCAAGAGGCACTCTGCACTGCAACGGCCTGAAATTGAATAGACTTTATGGTAGTTAAGACACTTTATGTGGGGCGTTACCAGTAACGCCCCCGACTTAATGTACTTTAAACCCTTCATTACGTGGGCTGGTAGGGGTCCTGGCGCACTCTATATAAGCCACCCCCCTCCACAGGCAGAAGGGTTCGCACCCCTATAACACATACATACATAATCCACTCGACCGCCTCCGGGCTCCGAGACGTAGGGCTTTTACTTCCTCCGAGAAGGGCCTGAACTCGTACATCGCTTGTGTTTACAACCTCTCCATAGCTAGGACCTTGCCTCTTCATACCTACCCCCCACTCTACTGTCAGACTTAGAACCACGACAGTTGGCGCCCACCTTGGGGCAGGTGTTTTAGCGATTCTGTGGAGAAGTTGCGATACTTCCGAGTACTTTCATCATGATGACTGCTGGAGTTTTGGTCGAAGGGCGCGAGATCCGTCTCGGCGCTCTCACCTTTGTCGCCGACGACTCTAGATGGCTCCAGGAGGCTCCACTCGACGTTGATGCGCTCCCCGTCCGCGGTGCGATGCATTTTCGCGCATGTGTCCGCGGTGTTCTGCTGCGGCAACCGTCGACCTCGTATCGGTCGACTCCCCAATCGGTCACCCGTCCGGTCTCCCACCAGCGCAAGCGCTCTGGTCGGTCGAGGCTCCAGCGGTGGGTGAAGCACGCGGTGGCTCGCCAGACGGCCACCGCCCAGGTCGCGGCAATTGAGCCCGACGAGTCTCTCTACGGCCTGTTCGATCTATCGACTGGCTCCGTAGAGACTGCATCCGAGTGTGATAGCAGTGATCCGGCGGCAGAAATCCTGATGGTCAACGGACCCCGCAGTCCTCCTGGCTTCGCCCACGAGGGCGGGGCAGGCGGCGGAGGCGACCCCGTACGAGACCACGAAGAGTACCAACCCGAGACACTCGACTCTCTGCAGAGGGAGGAGCTTCGCCGCAGGAACATGGATGCCCTGCATACTCCCATCGCGGGAGAAACCCCCGAGGCTCGTGCCTTGGAGGAGGTACGTTTGGCCAACCTGGCTGAACGCGCTCGTCTGGAGAACCTCCAGCGGGCACTCGACGAGCGCGCGCGGCAACGAGTTCCCGACGCTAATCGACGTCAACTCTTTCCGCCGACTCAGGTATATCGAACCCCAATCCAGAATTTAGCCGCTGCAACCCGTATAGCAGAGTCCATCCAGCCCTCTCAGTCGGAGGCTGGCAGAGGTTTGATGCAGATCAGGGATTTGCTCCGGGCAGTAGGGGACCAGAACTCAGCCGTGTCGCAGTCGCGCAACAGAATTCACAGTCGATCCGTCGCTGCGAATACGGTTCAGTCAGCTCACAGTCCCAGATCGCCTCCGCGGCGGGAAGGGCGCGACAATCGGCGAGATCAGTATGGAGACCGACACGACCGAGATGACAGGCGTCGAGTGCCCGCTTCCCCTCCGAGGGATGGGTCATACGCTCCTCGGCAGCAGGATGACAGGCATCAGTTCAGTGTGGGGCGAAGAGCTCCAGTCAACCCCAGAGAACCAGGCTTCGACGCGCGATCCATCATCGTGCAGGGCTTGGTCGACCGGAACAGAACCCATCGAGGCGGACCCGAGAGAGATGCTCCCACGAGCAGTCGAGTGCATGTTTCTGGTCCAGAATGTTTCAGCAGGGCTATCAGAGCCGCAGTGATCCCCCCCAATTTCAGATTGGCAACGGGAGTCAGCAAGTTCACTGGTGAGTCTAAGCCCGAAACTTGGCTTGAGGACTACCGAGTGGCTGTTCAGATTGGTGGTGGGAATGACAAGGTGGCCATGAAGCATTTGCCCCTCATGTTGGAAGGTTCTGCCAGAGCATGGCTGAATCAGTTACCTCCTAGCAGTATCTACACTTGGGAAGATCTGTCCCGAGTGTTCGTCAGAACATTTGAAGGAACTTGCAAGTGACCAGCTGGATTGACGGAGCTGCAAGTCTGTGTGCAGAATACCAATGAAACTCTCAGAGAGTATATTCAGAGATGGATCACTTTGCACCATACTGTGGAAAATGTGTCTGATCATCAGGCAGTTTGCGCCTTCAAAGATGGCGTCAAGAACAGAGAATTGAGTCTGAAGTTTGGTCGAACCGGGGACATGACCTTGAGTCGGATGATGGATATTGCTACCAAGTACGCCAACGGCGAGGAAGAGGACCGACTCCGAAGCGGCAAGTACAAGCCAAGTCAGTCGGAGAAGGGAAACTCCAGTCGGAAACAGAAGCGGAAGGCCGAACCAGCAGCTCCTGGAGAGGCCCTGGCCGTGACTCAGGGAAAGTTCAAGGGGAAGCCAAAAGGATCCTGGAATCCTAAGAAAGTAAAGGATAAAGAAGGAAACGACGTGATGGATATGCCGTGTCACATCCACACGAAGAAAGATGAAGAGGGCAATATCATTTACCCAAAGCATACCACTCGCCAGTGTCGAATCCTGATCCAGTAGTTTCAGGGAAAACAGT
The DNA here is from genome assembly GCF_002162155.2 of Triticum dicoccoides. Lineage (NCBI taxonomy): Eukaryota > Viridiplantae > Streptophyta > Magnoliopsida > Poales > Poaceae > Triticum > Triticum dicoccoides. The sequence goes on from NC_041389.1 coordinate 295,960,197, forward strand.
CTAAGGACAAGGAGAAGGAGCCGGACAAGGCCGAAGACAAAGAGGACAGTGAGGAAGGATATCCGCATGTCAACTCCACTCTGATGATCTTCGCAGATGTGGAAAGCAAGAGTCGACTGAAAGTCATTAACCGTGAGGTGAACATGGTTGCCCCAGCAAAACCAAGTTATCTGAGATGGTCCCAAACACCCATCACATTCGACCAATCTGATCACCCGACTCATATTGCCACCCCTGGGAGGCAAGCTTTGGTGGTCGATCCAGTTGTCGAAGGCACTCGACTGACAAAAGTGCTGATGGACGGTGGTAGTGGGCTGAACTTGTTGTATGCAGACACACTGAAAGGAATGGGCATTCCGATGTCCCGACTGAGCACCAGTAACATGAGTTTCCATGGAGTCATACCAGGGAAGAAAGCTGAGTCACTCGGCCAAATAGCTCTGGACGTGGTGTTTGGTGATTCAAAGCATTTTCGCAAGGAAAAGTTGACGTTTGAGGTCGTGGATTTTCAGAGTGCGTACCACGCCATTTTGGGGAGGCCAGCCTACGCACGGTTCATGGCTCGACCATGTTACGTGTACCTCAAACTGAAGATGCCCGGTCCCAAAGGAGTGATCACTGTCACTGGTGATCGGAAAAAGGCAGAAGAGTGCTTTCAGAAGGGCTCGAAGATTGCCGATTCCCAGGTGACAGCGGTCGAGTTTGAAGAGTATAAGCAAAACGCAGATCCGAGTGATTTGTTGCGATCCAAGAAACCCGCCACAGAATCTGCATTTCAGTTGTCCGGTGAGACGAAGCCTGTCCACATTCACCCGACCGACCCCAATGCAGCTCCGACCCACATTTCCACAACGCTCGACCTGAAATAGGAAGAAGCGCTCATCCAGTTCCTCCGTGAGAACTAGGACATTTTTGCATGGAAGCCAGCTGACATGCCAGGTGTTCCCAGGGGACTGGCTGAGCATCGCCTCAGAGTCGACAAATCAGCAAAACCAGTAAAAGAGCATCTTCGGTGGTCCGCCGTCCAGAAGAGAAAGGCTATTGGTGAGGAAGTGGCTCGACTGTTGGCGGCCGGATTTATCCGAGAGATATACCACTCCGAGTGGCTCGCTAATGTCGTCATGGTTCCTAAGAAGGACAAGTCGCTCCGCATGTGCATTGATTTCAAGCACATCAATCGGGCCTGCCCGAAAGATCATTTTCCTCTCCCTCGCATAGATCAAATTGTTGACTCGACCGCGGGATGTGAGAGGTTGTCTTTTCTAGACGCATATTCCGGGTATCATCAGATCCGTTTGTATGGACCCGATGAGATAAAAACAGCTTTCATCACTCCATTCGGGTGCTTCTGCTGATATCACCATGCCATTCGGCCTCAAGAATGCCGGAGCCACATTTATGCGAATGATTCAGAAGTGTCTGCTCACTCAAATCAGTCGGAATGTGGAAGCGTATATGGATGATATCGTCGTCAAGTCACGAAAAGGTTCCGACCTGCTCGCTGACCTCGCCGAAACATTTGCCAACCTCAGAAGGTATGATATCAAGCTCAATCCATCAAAGTGCACATTCGGAGTTCCTGGCGGAAAGTTACTCGGTTTTCTCGTTTCCGAGCGAGGAATCGATGCTAATCCAGAGAAGATCGGTACTATTCTCCGAATGAAACGCCCTGTGCGAGTGCACGATGTCCAGAAGCTTACTGGATGCTTGGCCGCATTAAGTCGATTCATCTCACGACTCGGTGAAAAGGCATTGCCTCTTTACCGACTGATGAAGAAGGCAGACAAGTTCGAGTGGACTCCAGAAGCTGATGCAGCGTTTGCCGAGCTAAAAGCTCTGCTCTCCACCCAGTCGGTGCTTGCTGCTCCAATCAGCAAAGAGCCTCTATTGCTTTATATCGCAGCACAGGACAAGTCGTCAGTACAGTGCTAACGGTCGAGCGGGAAGAGGAAGGAAAAGCCTTCAAAGTTCAGCGCCCAGTGTATTATTTGTCCGAAGTCTTGACTCCGTCCAAGCAGAGACATCCTCATTATCAGAAGCTTGTGTATGGAATATACATGACCACGAAGAAGGTTGCTCATTATTTCTCTGATCATTCCATCACAGTCGTCAGCGACACCCCACTATCAGAGATTCTGCACAACAGAGATGCAACTGGTCGAGTGGCGAAATGGGCGATTGAACTTCTTCCCCTTGATATCAAGTTTGAGGCAAAGAAAGCCATTAAGTCCCAGGCAATAGCAGATTTCCTCGCCGAGTGGATTGAACAACAGCAGCCGACTGAAGTTCACTCGGAGCATTGGACCATGCTCTTTGATGGGTCTAAGATGCTGAATGGTTCCGGTGCTGGGGTTGTTCTGGTTTCCCCCAGAGGAGATAAGCTTAGGTATGTGCTCCAGATTCACTTTGATTCCTCCAACAATGAGGCAGAGTATGAGGCCCTTTTATATGGATTGCGCATGGCCATCTCACTCGGCGTCCGTCGCCTGATGGTCTATGGCGATTCAGATTTAGTGGTCAACCAGGTGATGAAGGAGTGGGACGTGAGAAGCCCAGCCATGACTGGATACTGCAATGCAGTGAGGAAGCTGGAAAAGAAGTTCGAGGGGTTAGAGCTCCATCACATCCCCCGACTGAAAAATCAGGCAGCAGATGATCTGGCAAAGATAGGTTCCAAAAGAGAAGCCATTCCGAGTGGTGTGTTCTTGGAGCATATACACGCTCCGTCGGTCAAAGAAGATCCTTTCACAGAAGAAGCTCCACAGCCCAAGAGTGCCACAGACCCGACTGAGGTTGAGGTCCCAGCAGTGGTCGACTTAGTCATGGAGGTCTTAGTGGTCACTCCCGACTGGACAATTCCCTATATCGCGTATATCCTGAGAAAAGAGCTCCCAGAGGATGAGGAAGAGGCTCGGCAGATCGTCCGTCGATCCAAAGCCTTTACCGTTATCAAAGGACAGTTGTATAGAGAGAGCGCGACTGGAGTTGGTCAAAAATGCATAACGCCAGAAGAAGGTCGAATCATTCTCAATGATATCCACTCGGGGACCTGTGGTCACCATGCGTCCTCTCGGACCATCGTAGCCAAAGCATACCGAGCCGGATTTTACTGGCCTAGGGCGAATGAGATGGCAAAGGAAATAGTGGACAAGTGCGAAGGATGTCAGTTCTACTCCAATATGTCACACAAGCCTGCGTCGGCTCTGAAGACCATTCCACTCGTCTGGCCTTTCGCAGTATGGGGGTTGGACATGGTCGGTCCCTTGAGAACAGGTCGAAGTGGTTTCACGCATGTGCTGGTAGCAGTCGACAAGTTCACCAAGTGGATTGAGGCTAAACCAATCAAGAATCTTGACGCCGGTACTGTTGTTACCTTCATCAGGGAGCTGACGTTCAGATATGGAGTCCCGCACAACATCATTACGGATAATGGGTCGAACTTTGACTCGGAAGAATTCAGGGATTTCTGCAACTCTCAAGGCACGCGAGTCGACTACGCTTCAGTCGCCCATCCGCAGTCGAATGGACAAGCAGAACGAGCCAATGGCTTAATCCTCAAGGGTTTGAAGCCCCGACTGATGCGTGATCTCAAGCATGCGGCTGGATCATGGGTCGACGAACTCCCTTCGGTGCTTTGGGGATTGCGGACCACACCCAATCGGTCGACCGGAAGAACTCCATTCTTCTTGGTCTATGGAGCTGAAGCAGTCTTGCCGAGTGATCTTCTTCACAATGCTCCTCGAGTTGAACTCTACAACGAAGCAGAAGCAGAGCAAGCGCGTCAGGACGCAGTCGACCTTTTAGAAGAAGAAAGGGAGATGGCTCTGATCCGATCGACCATCTACCAACAGGACTTGCGTCGCTTTCACGCCAGAAATGTGAGAGGTCGAGCCTTCCAGGAAGGAGATCTAGTTCTCCGAGTGGATCAGCAGAAACAACATAAGCTCGCTCCTTCTTGGGAAGGACCTTTCATCGTCACCAAAGTTCTCCACAACGGGGCATACCGTCTTTACAACGTCGAACACAATATCAAAGAGCCCCGAGCTTGGAACGCGGATCTGCTCCGCCCATTTTACACTTAAAGTTTTTCACTCGGATGAGTTGTAATAAAGTACTTCTGTAGTTCATGGATTTCGAAATAATAGTGTCATAATTCCTTCATAATTTTTGTCACTTTTTATTTTTGTCCAGTAAAATTTTCCCCCCAGTGGGTGGCTTAGCCGCGAATCCGTTTCGCCTAAGTTTGTAAAAATCCTACCGAGTGGTAAGCCAGACTTCCACTCGGAGGCTTAGCCGCGAATCCGTTTCGCCTCAGTTATAAAAAATCCTACCGAGTGGTAAGCCAGACTTCCACTCGGGGGCTTAGCTGCAGCCCAGTGCTCGCCTAAGTTATAAAAAAAATCCTACCGAGTGGTAAGCCAGACTTCCACTCGGGGGCTTAGCTGCAGCCCAGTGCTCGCCTAAGTTATAAAGAATCCTACCGAGTGGTAAGCCAGACTTCCACTCGGGGGCTTAGCTGCAGCCCAGTGCTCGCCTAAGATATAAAAATCCTACCGAGTGAGGAGCAAACTTCTCACTCGGAGGCTTAGCTGCAGTTTAAATACTCGCCTAAGTACAAGGTACGCTCGCAAGGAGGACGAGGTGCAGGTCGACTGCGACCCTCTCCTCTGAGCTACGCCTAAGTACAACGTACGCTCGCAAGGAGGACAAGGTGCAGGTCGACTGCGACCCTCTCCTCTGAGCTATGCCTAAGTACAACGTACGCTCGTGAGGAGGACGAAGTGCAGGTCGACTGCGACCCTCTCCTCTGAGCTACGCCATAAGTACAATGTGTGCTCACAAGGAGGACGAGGTGCAGGTCGACTGTGACCCTCTCCTCTGAGCTATGCCATAAGTGCAATGTGCGCTCATGAGGAGGACGAGGCGCAGGTCGACTGTGACCCTCTCCTCTGAGCTTCGCCACAAATACAACGTAAAAATCCTACCAAGTGAAGAGCAAAACTCTCACTCGGGGGCTTAGCTGCAGCCCAGTGCTCGCCTAAGATATAAAAATCCTACCGAGTGAAGAGCAAAACTCTCACTCGGGGGCTTAGCTGCAGCCCAGTGCTCGCCTAAGATATAAAAATCCTACCGAGTGAAGAGCAAAACTCTCACTCGGGGGCTTAGCTGCAGCCCAGTGCTCGCCTAAGATATAAAAATCCTACCGAGTGAAGAGCAAACCTCTCACTCGGAGGCTTAGCTGCAGCCCAGTGCTCGCCTAAGATATAAAAATCCTACCGAGTGAAGAGCAAACCTCTCACTCGGGGGCTTAGCTGCAGCCCAGTGCTCGCCTAAGTTATAAAAAATCCTACCGAGTGAAGAGCAAACCTCTCACTCGGGGGCTTAGCTGCAGCCCTGTGCTCGCCTAAGATATAAAAATCCTACCGAGCGAGGAGCAAACCTCTCACTCGGGGGCTTAGCTGCAGCCCAGTGCTCGCCTAAGAAATCAGTCGACTGCAGTGAGCGTCATGCCTTGAACCTGCAAAGGACATTTCGAGCCAAAAGCAATCGTATTCAAACATCCAATCCAAGTTCAGGACGATACCAAAAGGAACCGAAAGTGCTCAGGCGCTAAGCCTGTTAAGGTTTATCGGTTACAACTCCACTCGGCATACCGAGGCAAATTTAAAGTGTCGGACTTAAAAGGAAGTTTTTTACCCCTCCCGTGGAGGGCTGGAAGGTGCAACAAACTCATCAAGGTCGATTCCGTCTGCGATCCGAGTGGCAGCGGCGATGAAGGTTTCCATGAAGGACCTGAAGTCGTGTTTCTTGGTGTTGGCCACCCGGAGAGCCGCCAGCTTGTCTTCTCGCGCGTCTTTGCAGTGGACTCGGGCCAGACACAGAGAAACATCTGCACCGCAACGAGCCGAGGATTTATTCCACTCCTGCACTCGATCAGGGACCGCATTCAGTCGAGCCATCAGCGACTCGAGATCGTTCTGAAGTGTCGCCCTAGGCCAGAGCGTCGAGTCAATGCGAGACGTGGCGACCTTCAGTCTTGCAAGATAGTCCACGACAGCTGCAACACGGGACTCCAGTCGGAAGACATTCATAGCAACTTCATCATTCACCGGAGAATTGACGGGATCAAGGTTTGGTTCCAACTGGCTAGTCTCTTCTTCAAAGTTTCGACAGAATTCTGCAAGGACAAACACCGAGTCAAGATAGTGCTCGAATGGAAGCATCACAGTTGAAAATGTTTGTCGAGTATAAAGGGTCACCTTCGAGCATAAGAAACAGCTTCTTAGCAAGTCCACCCAGGAAGGCCTCCAGGTCATTTTTCTTCCCAGTCAACTGGTTGATCTTGTCGGTCAGAGCAGTCTTGTTAGTTTTCAGTCGACTGACTTCCTTGTTAGCAATCCCAAGAGCAGTTTTCATATTGATATTTTCCTCTTCGAGCTTAGTGACTGAAGCTAACTTCTCGTCATCAAGCTTGGTCTTCTCAGCTAGCTCAAGGTCTTTTTTCTTCTGGGCCTCCTTCACCTTGCCTGCAAGTTACAGCAAGGTCAGATTTTGAAACAAATGAAGGGAAAAAGGAGTCGTCGAAGTCTCACCGAACATACCTTTGGTCTCCTCCTTCGCCTTCGTCAGATTCTCCTGAACCAGCTTCAGATCCAGTTCGAGCTGAATATGCTTCTGCTCCAGCTCGGTATAGCGAGCCGCAAGGTCACAGGATTTCTGCGAAAAACCAGTCAACAAAATATCAAAGATGATTCACTTCCGAGTGGATAAGAGAAAATTATACGTTCTTAAGACTACAGCCGAATGCAAGCATTCGACCGTAGTCTCGGGGACTACACCCAGTGGGTGCACTCAGCGTGCCCCCACTAGTTCTATTGAAGACAGAGTCGACCAGTCGACCCAAAAAAAAGGGGGATGTATTCTTCAGACTGTAATCGACTGCCAACAGTCGACCACAGTCTCGGGGACTACACCTAGTGGGTGCACTCAGTGTGCCCCCACCGGTTTCGGAAATCCATTCGCCTCAGTCGAATGACGGAACGACTTTACTTATAAAGCCTAAGGCCAACTGCCAGCAGTCGACCTTAGCCTTGGGGACTACACCCAGCGGGTGCACTCAGCGTGCCCCCGCTAACACGGAGTTTTCTAATCGACACACCCAGTGGGTGATTGCTATGGATTCCAGAAAGAAAAGTTTTGATAGCATATCCTAACAGAACAGGCGATGGTCGACTGACCTGAACATTGCTTTGAAGGGCGGAGCTGGCATCATAAGCTGCTTGGCTCGCATCCCGGATGGTCTTCACCTGCTCCATCATGATCCCTACTTGGCGTATCGCTTCCTTAGCAGCGCTGGCTTGGTCCTCTGGGACGTGGTGCGTCGTGAAAAGAGAAGTTTGTGCGGCACTCGACGAGGCAGGATGAGCACTCGTCAACAGCACCGTGAAGGACACGGTGTGTCGAGTGGTATTCTCCTCCCCCGCGACCAGAGTCTCGGGCGCCGTCACATCCTGGGCCACCCTGCCGGCAGATGCTTTCCTGCTCCTTCTGTGCTTCAGTGGTTCCTCATCCTCATCATCATCAGGAAGAGTGATGACGACATTGGATGGAGCTACAGAAAAGAATCAGAATTAGAGATCAAGAGTCAGTCGACTGAAGACGGAATTAAGAGTACAGTACCAGGATTTGAAGTTGCTGCGTCCTCCATCTCATGGTCGTCAGCCTTGCCTGAAGTCTCAGAAGTAGCAGCACTGCAGTTTCAAAGAGTCAGTCGGCCAACTCAAGTATCAACTAGAGATAAAGTTTGTACAAAACAAGAAGACTCAAGTAGCATGTTTACCCTGATATGGTGGGGATGGACACCTTCATCTTCGGCAAGAGCTTGGTTGGCTTTGACGGAGCCACCTTGGACTGCTTCGGCGCCTTTTCAGTCGGCGCCGGAGAAGTGGTCCGAGGGCGTTTGGTCGACTGCGAGGCAGTCGCAACCCCCTTGCCACGTTCAGTCGCAGGGTCGTGGACAAGTTTTGACCGCCTTTCCGAGCGCGGTGGAGCAACCTCCTCCTCCTCCTCTTCCTCGTCCTCATCATCGTCGTCGTCATCATCGTCATCTTCGGCAGCGTCTGAGTCCCACTCCTCCTGGCTCTCACCCCCGCTTGCTTCTTCCTCTTCAGTCGGAGCCTGAGCTCCATTGGGCATCGAGTACAGCTCGGTGAGGGCATGAGAGACGTCAAGACAGAGATCAATCGACCGATTTGCGAAACATACAGAAATAAATACGACAAGTATACAATGGAAGGCAGAGCAAACGTACCTTGTCTAGAATGCTGTGATGGTCGAGTGGAGGAATCCTCTTGGATCCACGGGGATTATCCTTGTTCCCAGTGACCGCGGCCATCCACCTTTCCACCGTGGCGTCGTCGACTGCTTCCGGGTGGATCCGAGTCTCGTCTTTAGTTCCGCAGTACAACCACATGCAATGGCTCCGGAACTGAAGAGGCTGGATACGCCGCCTAAGAAAAACCTCCAAAAGGTCCATGCCAGTAACTCCGTCTCGAACCAACTGCACCACGCGATCCATCAACATCTTCACATCAGCTCTCTCCTCCGGAATCACCTTCAGAGAGGAAGGCTTGTTCACTCGGTCCATGGTGAATTGAGGAAGTCCACTCGACTGCCCCGGCGTCGACTCGTTCTGGCAGTAGAACTAGGTCGACTGCCAGCCTCTGACCGACTCGGGAAACGTCATTGCTGGGAAAGTGCTCTTGTTCCTCACTTGGATTCCCAGGCCCCCACACATCTGGACAACTTGGGTTCTTTCATCGCCTGGGCTCGCCTTCTTCACGGTTTGAGAGCGACACGTGAATATGTGCTTGAACAAGCCCCAGTGCGGTCGACAGCCCAGAAAATTCTCACACATGGATACAAACGCAGCAAGATATGCGATGGAGTTCGGGGTGAAGTGGTGAAGTTGGGCTCCAAAGAAGTTCAGAAAACCACGAAAGAAAACACTCGGTGGCAAGGAAAATCCGCGGTCGATATGGGTGGCCAGAAGCACGCACTCACCCTCTTCCGGCTGGGGCTGCCACTCTTTCCCCGGAAGCCTTGCGACGCCGTGGGGAATCAGCCCGTCGTTGGCCATGTCGAGGAGATCCTTCTCCGTGATGGTCGACTGAATCCAATCTCCCTGGACCCAGCCCTTCGGCAGGCGAGATCTAGACAAAGACCCGCTGCGACTGGTGGATCTCCCCTTCGCCTTCTCCGCCGCCGACGCCTTCTTTGCGCGCTCCAGCACCGCCGTCTTCTCCTTGACCATGGCTGCCGGCGAGATGCGCGAAGAGAAGCTTTGCGGAGGCGAAAGCGGGCGCGGTGGGCGGAGACGAGGAGAGCTGAGAGGAAATGATGAAGCACTGTTCAGAAAACCCTCGCTGGCCACATTTATAAGATCCCTTCCGAGTGGATGACGGGTGGGCCAGGTCAGTCTAATCATATCCCGAAACAGTTGCATTGACGTGATACGTGGCGGAAAAAGCGGCGCGGAGATCGAGGCGTCTATGTCCTATCCCATCCGAGCGCCGCGGTCCGTTCCGCTCCGCGCGCTTCCCCAAATTTCGTATCCCGTAGAATCCGCGAACGGCAGATCGATCTGTCAGACGCGGGATTTCCTGCGATTCGTCGCTCGGGAACCGGCAAAGTCCAAAAGATCACTCGACGAAAGACAAGAATGGATCGAGTCGACTGAAGAAAAGTTGCTCGTTATCAACAAAGAGGGTCTTGATCCAGAACGACGCATAACCAGTATGCAGAAATCAATCGGAAACAGCATCAACTCCTTCCCCACTCAAGCCTCAATCCATTCGGGGGCTAATGATGGATTCAGGTACCTAGGGTAGGGTCATGGACCTGATCTAAGTACCCTACCCAAGGACACCCTTAGAAGAGATCACCTTCCAGTCGACCTACGAGGAACCCACTCGACTGACTTGAAGGACTCGACCATGAAGACTCACTCGACCACCAGAAGGTCAAGAGGCACTCTGCACTGCAACGGCCTGAAATTGAATAGACTTTATGGTAGTTAAGACACTTTATGTGGGGCGTTACCAGTAACGCCCCCGACTTAATGTACTTTAAACCCTTCATTACGTGGGCTGGTAGGGGTCCTGGCGCACTCTATATAAGCCACCCCCCTCCACAGGCAGAAGGGTTCGCACCCCTGTAACACATACATACATAATCCACTCGACCGCCTCCGGGCTCCGAGAAGTAGGGCTTTTACTTCCTCCGAGAAGGGCCTGAACTCGTACATCGCTTGTGTTTACAACCTCTCCATAGCTAGGACCTTGCCTCTCCATACCTACCCCCACTCTACTGTCAGACTTAGAACCACGACACACTGCACACGGCTAAAGATCAACTTGTGTCAACTTGTGTGTCTATGGGGTGCCCCCTGGCCATGTATATAAAGGAGGGGAGGGAAGAGGTGGCCGGCCCAAGGAGGGCGTGCAAGGTGTGGGGAATCCTACTAGGACTCCCCAGTCCAAGTAGGATTCCCTCCTCTTTCCTATTCCTAGTAGGAGAAGGAGGGAAGGAGGAAGAGGGGAGAAGGAAGGAGGGGGGCGCCGCTCCCTCCTAGTCCAATTCGGACCAGCCCATGGGGGTGGGCACGCGGCCACCCCTTGAGGCCCTTCTCTCCTTTCCCTTATGGCCCATTAAGGCCCATTACTTCCCCCGGCGAATTCCCGGACCTTTCCGGTACTCCGAAAAATACCCGAATCACTCGGAACCTTTCCGATGTCCGAATATAGCCTTCCAATATATCAATCTTTATGTCTCGACCATTTCGAGACTCCTCGTCACGTCCATGATCTCATCCGGGACTCCGAACAAACTTCGGTCATCAAATCACATAACTCATAAATACAAATCGTCATCGAACGTTAAGCGTGTGGACCCTACGGGTTCGAGAACTATGTATACATGACGGAGACACATCTCCGGTCAATAACCAATAGCGGAACCTGGATGCTCATATTGGCTCCTACATATTCTACGAAGATCTTTATCGGTCAAACCGCATAACAACATACGTTGTTCCCTTTGTCATCGGTATGTTACTTGCCCGAGATTCGATCGTCATATCATCATACCTTATTCAATGTCGTTACTGACAAGTCTCTTTGCTCGTTCCGTAATACTTCATCCTGCAACTAACTTATTAGTCACAATGCTTGCAAGGCTTATAGTGATGAGTATTACAGAGAGGGCCCAGAGATACCTCTCTGAAACACGGAGTGACAAATCCTAATCTCGATCTATGCCAACCCAACAAACACCTTCGGAGACCCCTGTAGAGCACCTTTATAATCATCCATTTATGTTGTGACATTTGGTAGCACACAAAGTGTTCCTCCGCTATTCGGGAGTTGCATAATCTCATAGTCTGAGGAACTAAGTCATGAAGAGAGCAGTAGCAATGAAACTGTAACGATCATAATGCTAAGCTAACGGATGGGTCATGCCCATCACATCATTCTCCTAATGATGTAATCTCGTTCATCAAATAACAACACATGTCTATGGTTAGGAAACATAACCATCTTTGATTAACTAGCTAGTCAAGTAGAGGCATACTAGGGACACTATGTTTTGTCTGTATATTCACACATGTACTAAGTTTCCGGTTAATACAATTCTAGCATGAATAATAAACATTTATCATGAAATAAGGAAATAAATAATAACTTTATTATTGCCTCTAGGGCATATTTCCTTCAAGAGGGAGGGGGTAAGGCTTCTTGCTACGAGTCAAGGCTCCGCTTAGCCACGCAGCTCCAGCGCTCGCAGCTCTCCGCTATGGTTTCCCTCCGCCGCCGCCGGACCCTCCCGCCGCCGCCGGCCGTCGGGCGCGCGCCTCCCGGCCCCTCTCGCACCCCCCTTCCTCCTCCTCCCTCCTGGTCCCGCCCCTGCGCCGCCTCCCCGGGAGGTGGCCGGGGCGGCGCACCCCCTGCTCTCCCTCTCGGCCATCCCCGTCCTACAGCTCCTCCCTGCCGCCGCCGGCGGGCGCCCCCGGCGCTGGCTCAGGTGGTGTCGGCGGCGGCGGGACCTCCTGTCCCCGCGCGCGTGGTTCCCCTTCCGGGGCAGGTGACGGCGACGGTGCTACTCGGCTAGGCGGCGGCCCGGTGACTCGGCGGCGGGGGAGGTGGAGGTGCTGCCCCTTGGCGGTGGGGCGGCGTGGTGACATGCGGTGGCCGACAGCGTGCCCCCGCCCAGATCTGGCCCCTCCCGGCCCCATCCGGGTCCTAGCGGTCGAGCCGAGAGGAAGAGCCGACACCGACGCGGTGGTGCCTGAGGGTGCCGCCGGACCTTCCTGGAGGGCGTCGGGGGGACCCTTCCTCTCTCCTCGTCGCGTATCAGGGGAAACCCTTGGCAGCAGCGTCGTCATTGTCGCGTCCCTTCTTGGAGGTGTTGATTGGTGTCGACGCTTCGGAGTATAGGAGCTTAGTGGAGGATCCTCGATGGGCGCGGCGGTCGTGAAGCTTCTTCGTTTTTGTTGATCCGCCGGTGTCGGCATTTGTTTCTTTTCTTTTTGTCTTTCGTTTCTTTTGGGCGTGCATGTGCTGCTTCCGTCCCAGCACCTATCTGGTTGTATCGATGATGTTTGCTTTGTAATACAAATCAGGGAAACCCTATTTCGCCAAGGCTTTGCTACTATTGTGCTTCCATTGTTCATATGTCATTATATAGGTTCTTATATATTTATCCAAAAATTGAATTCAAACTTTGCTTCAGATTTGGCAGAAAATTGCCTCACGTTACCGTAGTAACCATCAATACCCC
>NC_041389.1:295973422-295995746 GCF_002162155.2 Triticum dicoccoides
AAATATTTAACTGGTAGCTAAGTCCTTAATGTTGATGAGTGAGCGGCTTAATTACCTCTTTAATACCAAATGAAGATAAGAGGAAGCATAAGACATAATCTTGGTGGAGGCATTTCAACGTAGATAGGAACATGTTGTGCAAGTGGATTTATTAGACTAGAGAATAGCAAAATTTCTTGCTTGATTTTTATATTCCCTTTACAATGTATTTTTACTACGTCATCAAATTGTAATGGATGATATATCACAATCAAGTTTGGAATTACTCTACGTCAAGTCATAACATAGTTGTGATTGGTATCCATTACATTACATTACATTATGTTACATCTTTTGCATCATTAAGCGCCTTTTTTGTTCAATTTCTTTTACCACTTTTGTTTTATATTATATTTATTTTTCGCTCATACTCTCTTCAGTGAGAAAACCGTTGAATCATACGCCCCCTTGACCTAATCCCAAGTAATACTTTTCAGTGTTGGTCAGCTTCCATACGGTGGCTATGTTGCATGCAACCTTCGTGAGTCCCTTTTCCGTCGGTTTTTTTTTCTTGCGGGATTTTTCGTCGGATTTTTGAATGCATGATTTTTCGTCGGATTGTCGTGGTTTCCTTATACGTGTTTGATTGAAGCATTAGCCAGATGTGTGTTGCACGTGTGAAATATGCACCCATTGTGGGCATTATTGTCGCTATGCTCGCGTTGCCTGGTGGATGGGCCGAGCCCAATAGGGGTTCCTCGGCTATATTTTTTATTTGCTTCTTCTTATTTGCCTAACAAAATGCTTCTTTTCTTTTCTTTTGATTTATTTGTTCCTTTTTCACCATCGTTCTTGTCTCCAATTTTAGTTTTTCTGTTCTTGTTGGTTTTTATATTCGTGTCATTTAACTTTTCCCTTTTTATGTCAATATCTGAATAGTTTTTAGGAATATAAGAATATTTTTATATAGATTAACATATTTTTCATGTACATGAACATTACACGCCATAAACATTCAAAACAAGTATGGGCATTTTTAAGAATATAAAGGGATATATTTTTTCTACTGCATGAACATTTCTTTTCAACCACAATATTTTTAATACGTAAACATTTCTATTTTTACACATAATGCTTTTCTATTAATTACAACATTATTAGAAAGTAAATGTAAAAGGAAAAAACATCACTTTTAGTGGACAACGCTAGTGCCCGGCCCATTAGGCTTTCCTTTAGGCAAAGCTCCTGGTATATCTGATGGCACAACGATATACCTGATGGTATATCTGATGGCACAACAAGTTCTCAAAAATGAATCTGATTTATTTAGCCAAAAAAATATCTGATGGCACAACGATACGTAAAGGTAAAGTTGCTTACAACAAGCCCAGCAAAAGCCGCATTTTTCCTTTTTTTCTTTTCTTTTCACTTTCCTTTGTTATTTTGTACTATTCATTAATTTGAAAATACATTTTGCTTTTAAAAGATGATAAATTTTTGAAAAGGGATCTTGCATTTTTTAAATCATGTATTAAAAATATCAATGTATTTATCAAAAAATGGTTATATTTATTTTTAAACAGGGAAAAAGAAAGACATGAAGATATAGAAAAGAGAAAAATGAAAAGAAAAGGAAAAATCCTTTGAAGATTGGATATAAAACTGTCCGCCAAAAGGTTAAAGTAAAAAAGGCACACAAAATGTCCAAACATCGCCTCGACGATGTGCCCATAGAAAAGAGTTGGCTCGGGACAAAGAGTCCACCTATTTGAGGCTTTTTATGATGGTGCGTCAAATAGTTAGGATTTTTCTTGCGAGAAAATAGTCAGGATTGGGACCTCCTATTTCCCGTCTTCAACGCCGAGCTGTCGTTATAACAGGTTCAACGCTCACTCTACACCCTTTGACCACTATTTTTTTAGCGTGGCGCTCACTCATCTAAAAAACAGCTATTGGTGGCTTAGTAAAAAATTATATTGAGAAAATGTTTTATAACAACTTACAAAATTGAAATAAAAGACTAAAAGTGTATTTCAAGAATGTTCATTGTGTATCTAAAAAATGTTTATCATGTGTTAAAGGTACAATGTATACTGAAAAACCGTCATTTTTCCTTCAAGAAGTGTTGTGTACACAGTAGAAAATCGAATGAAAATTTAAAAATAATGGCTAATTATAAGATGTTCTATACTTTTTATGAATCGGATGTTTATAGACGCGCTTTAGTGTGTTTGTTCACTCATTTTAGTCTGTATGTAATTCATATTGAAATATCCAAACATCTTATAATTGGTACGGAAGGGATATAATGACCTGAAAAAATAAAAGGGAAAATAAGACAAAAAATGAAAACCGGCGAATGAAGCTGGCCCAGAGTATTTACCGAGAAAAAAAATAACATTTTGCGTATAGGAGCAAGTAGTCCAATTTGTTGAAAAGTTGGGCTTTTCTCAACGATTAGGCCGTCGGCCGTGTGTCATCCAGCCCAGTTCGAGAAGAAGAACACGCGGCTGGACATCATCGTCTCCACACACCTCCACCTCACCTTTCTCCGGCTCAACCGCGCTACCATGACTTTCCCCATGGCCACCTCCACCGCCTCCACGGCCGCCGCCGCTTCCCTCCGCCTCCTCCCGGTGCCAGCCACCCCATCCTCCAGCACTCTCCGCTTCGCGCCCATCCTCCGCCGCGCGCCCCGCGCCCTCTTGTCCGTCTCCGCCCTCAGCAAGCTCTCCGAGGCGTCCCCCGTCCCCATCCCGCAGGAGCCCACCCAGACTTTGCCCGACGAGGACGCGCTTCCCCCTAGGCCCGGGGTCTACGGAGTCTTCGACCCCGCCGGGGACCTGCAGTTTCTCGGGATCTCGCGCAACGTCAGGGCCAGCGTCGAGGGGCACCGCAGAAAGGTGCCCGCTGACCTCTGCGCCTCCGTCAAGGTATACACAGTTACGCATCTCCCATTCAGTAGGATTTCATTTACATCATGGAACTGGATTGCGCAAAGGGTGTCCTGTAGTGTTTGATGATGAAGGCTTCTGAAGTGATCATGGTTTCTTCTCAACAAGTTTACCTTAAGGGTTGATTGCTATCCCACGGTCTTGCTATACACTTCTGCAAATGATTGCCCTGTCCCACGGTCTTGCTATACACACTTAATCACTAATGACTACGTATCAACTCCCAGTTATCTCTCTACACGTTTTGACATTGAGGGTGTGGCTAGGTCTCAGTCGACTGAGAAAAAGAAAAAACTGAAAAGAAAATTTTGCACGAATCTTAATGTAAGATCTCACAGATATAGCATCGACTGAGACTTTATTAAGTTTCAATCGACTGAGACTTAGCAAGACTGTTTGACATACTACTTGAGGATTTGATAACACTTATTTCTACAGGTTGCAATACCAGACGAGGAAACACCAGATAAAAGTGTCCTGACTAATGCCTGGAAATCATGGATGGAAGAATACATAGCAGCCACTGGCAAGGCGCCACCAGGGAATGTTGCCGGGAACCACACCTGGATCGGTCCTCCACAGAGACCTGCAGATTTGCGTTTGACTCCTGGTCGCCATGTTCAGCTAACTGTGCCACTTGAACAGTTGATTGATCGGTTAGTGAAGGAAAATAAAGTGGTTGCCTTCATCAAAGGATCAAGAAGTGCTCCCCAGTGTGGGTTCTCGCAAAGAGTGGTGGGGATCCTGGAGGCACATGGAGTGGATTTTGCATCCGTAGATATTCTTGATGAGGAGCACAACCATGGGTTGAGAGAGACCCTCAAGACCTACAGCAACTGGCCAACCTTCCCACAGGTTTTTGTTGGAGGAGAACTTGTGGGCGGATGTGATATTATTTCATCCATGGCTGAAAAGGGGGAGCTTGCTGCCCTATTTCAGAAATAGCACTCTCACCTTGGAGTTTAAGTAATGTTTTGTTTTATCAGGTGCAAAATGTGACCTTATCTCTTGTACTGTTGCAATAATGCTTAACTTATTGTAAGGCACAAAGTTCTTGGCTCAGAAACACGTTGATTCAATTTAGAAGAGGCGGCATTGTACTGTGAAACTTGCTGGTTGTTTTTGAGAGAGGGCTTAGCAAAGGTGGCTGTGTGTATTTTTGTGGTCGTTTCACATCTTGCACATGATACATTGTAGCTACATGAGAAAGTATGTGGTACATGAAGTGAGAAAATCGCTGGATTGAGTTCTAAGGTTCAACTCAGAAAAGTAAAATTATGATTGAAACTTGGAATATTTTTCTAGGTTCACTTCACAACTAGCTGATAACTGAGATGTTTCCTGTTGCCTCAGCACTTCCTTTATTTTTCTTCTTTCAAATTAGAAGAAAATAAAGCTATTTGCACTTCAAGTGTCAGTTGATTTATTGTCACTGTGCTCAAGAGTGTTCACAATGTTACCGAAGTGTTTGGATCTGTACAATGAGGAGTCAAGAGAGTAGTCTTTGTAGATTTCTGGAACAGATTGATTTTCTGTTAATGAACTTTACTATTGGAATAAGTAACAGAAGAGAAGCAGCAAGCTTTCCTGTACCATATGTTGGCTGGTTATCTGTATAACTCTACCAGAAGCAAATATAGCAGGTAAGCTCAACACTTGATGCAGATTATCTGAATATTAAAGAGAAGATATGTCAATCAATCTTTACTAGTTTAGGAAAGTTTCTACTGGAGGCAAGATATCTTCCAAGCATGATTTATTCAATTAATTCCAGAATCAGGGTAAGCAATGACTCAACCTGTATCTTCTTGATTCAGTTCTGAGCACTCCTGTTTTAACTTAAATCAGAATGGGTTCTCTATTGTTGCATTTTTGCTTTACTTTCTGCCATTACTAAAGAGTGTTTTTTTCTCCAGCAGAAGCCATCATAAATTTGCTGGGCCTTATGGTTAGGAGTTGGACGGATCGATGCCATCCACAATCACCAGGAAACTTCTGATGTCATGTTGCAGCAGACTGGCCAGTCATGCTGTGAGGACGAGCACTCTGTGCTGAATGCCCTCTTTGCAAGCCTTTTCCACTTCAAGGAAATTGATGGGATTTTGGACCTTTAGGCTAATCCTCGTAAGTCTTCTCTTCTTAAACATTTTACATTGATTTGTCACTTCTGATTTTTTATGCTTCTGCTGGGGGTGATGGTCGAGTCCAGGCGGTGGCGGCGGCGGTCTCTGTTGATGCTTAAATTTTTGATATATCGTATCTCCATGATTATTACCTTTTAGCTCGGCTGAATCTTAAGGAACATTTACATCACGTGATGATATGTCCAAGATACCGCCAATGATTTCGAAACCTAGGAAACGAGCCTAGCTTATTTGGTTGGAGGAGTGGATGTACAACCCCTCCGCCTGGCTTCAAGCTCGCATATATGCAGATTTAGGTTCCTATTTATACTGTAGGCCGTAGGGGTTTGGTCCTCTGTTTTTAAGGCGTCCCGCCTTGGACGCTTAGGCGACGCTTAGGCGATAAGGCGCCCCGCCAGCGCCTTACAAATATGCCCGCCTTAGGCGCTTAGGCGTCCGCCTTAGGCGCTTAGGCGTCGCCTAGGCGATAAGGCGCCCCCCCAGCGCCTTAGATCGCCTTACCGCCTTAAAAACATAGGTTTGGTCTACCTTACAGTTTTCTTTCAGAAAGATGATTTGGAACCTGTGCAAATATGATGTATAGATCATATGGGTAGTTCAATCTCATCTGAGAATTGCTTGGCTAAGGATATGTGAAACCAAAAAGGTTTGAGTGTTTGACTACACACTACTCAAAACTGAATTAACACACTGTTCCTTTAGTAATTTCATGGAGAAAAAACAACCTGGTTGGGCGAGGTATTTGAGAAGGACGAAGGATGCATGTTTCTGTAGATGCCTGGTGGGAGTGGCCTCATCTCAAATCGAAGCACCATTGTGTAGATTAGAAGGGACGAAGGACGAAGGATGCAGGTTTGTGCCGGGAGTGGCCTCATCTTGTTCCCCACCTGTCCCTTCTCTTGCTTGCATGCGTGCCTTCTTCTTCTTCTCTACCTTTTTGTTGTGTCTGTTAGGAGATAGATGTGCAGAGGGGCATGTGCTGATTATGAAAACATCTTGTTTCCTCCACAAACAGTAAATGGTGTGGCTATCCTGAATTAATGATCCGTGTTGCTTCCTTGCTGCTGCCATCTTTGGTCGATCTGGACATATCGACGATCATACGTTAACTGTCAACATATATAATTATTATCACGAAATAATCTGTGTAGATAGTTTCGTGTGGTTAACAAATTTGAACTCCTTAAGTTAGTACCTACGGATGTGTACAAAGTTACAGCTGATTGAGGAGGGGCCTGTTAAGTGTATCCATCTAACCATTTATTCATTAGGTACCGACTTCTTTACACTCCCTCACCCCAATGTAAACACAGTAATACTGTTTTGCTGTTAGATGCATATAGGTGTTTCATTGGGAGTTACCTTTCTTCTTTTGAAACAGCGAGTGCACCTTTTTGGAGTGAGATGTGATACTGATAGTGAAGGACTGCCAGCTAAACCTTAAAACTGTAACACGCACATGCACATGGATTTGTGCCTGCTTAATTTATCCGGTGATACTTAGGTTGATTGCATCTTAATGTAATTTTACAGACTCATCTACCTTTTCTGAATCTTAGGTAATGTTTACATCATGTGATGATATGTCAAGGACATAACCAGTGGCGGAGCTTCAAAGAAAAAGTTGGGCGGGCCACACTAAAGAAAAGCACAAATTTTTTAGACATTAGTCACTACTCGGTCCCTTTTGTTTTCATTGAATTTTAACAAACAGTTACCAGCGAGCTACTCACTGGCACGATACCATCTTTTACCTTGTTTCAATAAACTTCATACACTCAAATGCATTCAACAAAAGAATATAAAGCATTAGGTATGAACATCCGCTGATTCACAAGGGAAAAATATCTTCTTCTATTGACACCTATGAATAACTAATAAAATGCGTTAATTGTGCTCAGTACAACCAATGGAATACCGTCTTCTGCGTGTGCGTGCGTTCGTGAGGATGCTGTGCGATCTGTGCGTGTGTGAGTAGGAGGGGCTGGCTGTGCGACGCGCCGATGCCTGTGCGGGATGCCGGCGGCGGCGGTAGTCATGGGCGGCTGCGTGTGGCTCATCCTGCTCTGTGCACTCGTGTGAGATTGGAGGCTTACTCGATGTGGTTGACTGGCCAAGAAGTGCAGCATAGGTATAGAAAAACAACAGAAATCCTGGGCGGGCCATGGCCCGGTTTGGCCCCAAGGAAGCTCCGCCCCTGGACATAACTATAAATTTTATGATATATAGAAGCATCATACTTACTATACATGTAGTTTATCTTTCCTCTGAGAGTTGCTATGTTAAGAATATGTGGGGACAATAAGCTTAACTATGAATCCCTCAAAACAGACGGGGTTGCAGTTGCACACCGTTTTTTCTTCGCGATTTTGTACATGAGCAAATTTAGGTTAGATCCATTCCCCACAGGGAGATGTATTATGTACTCCTCAAAGAGAGAAACTACAAGCAGATAAAAGCCTTGTGCTAGGAGTAGGAGGTATTCATAAAGGTAGAGGGATTTATTGCCACAGTATTTTGTTTCCAGAGATGGTTTAGTCGTTCTGGAGTAGTTGATGGCATCCAGAAGGCATCAAGAATATGGTGTTTGTTCTACCCTACGAGATGGATCCTTCCTGATGCATACACACACGCCTTGTTCTTATCCACCTTTTTGTTTGACCACTAGGGGTGTACTAGGAGCACGAGTTGATCAATGAATCATCTTGTTCCTTACACAAGCGGTCCAGAAAGCAGCCAATGCCGTGCCTATCTCAAGTCCATGGTTTTGTTTTCTTTCCTGCTACTGCAATCTTTATTCAACGTGGACATAAGAATGATCATATGATAAAATGTGAATAGTTATTATCGCTGTACTACTTGTAAACAGTTCCGTGTGGTGAACAGATTCTTAGGATTAACAAATCCAACATGTTAGTCCTTGCGTACGTGCACAAAGTTTTAGCCGATTGAGAGTGTCTATAGAAAGTTTGTTGGTTGTATCCATCTAGATCATTATTAGTTGCTGACTTAATATTTCCCATCCCATCCATGAATAGAGCTATGGTGCTGTATTACTATTAGATTCATGCATTCCACTTTCGTTGGTAATTAGCTTTTTTAAAATTCTACATGTACCTTTTTGGAGCGATACATGATACTGGTAGTGAGGTTATCACACACTAAGAGAAAGCTTCACGCTTAGAAAGCGACTAACTTGGGATTTGCTTGGCTTCCTTCCTAAAGCGACTAGGATTTCCCTGGCTTCCTTCCTAGTCTGGCAATATTTTCTTGTGCACACACACCAGACTTGTTACATGGATTTGTGACTTTTGGTTGCATTTTTACAGGGTTGCGTATGGGGGTTTCTCTTGTGTTTCTCAATTTAAGATTGGATCCCCGGAGGAGATATACGCACCGACAGAAAGGAGCAACTGGAACTAGAAGTACAGAAAACCTCTCACACACCAAGAGAAGATAGATATATTCGACAAAGGAAGAAGTTAGATTGCCAACATAGTTTTTTTTCCATTCCAGAGATGGATTGTCGGCCTGGAAGAGCCAATGGCGGCCAACCATAGAGGCCCAAGAATATGTTCTTGTGCTTACAGGCACGTCTTCTTGTCCATCTTTTAGGGGAGGATGGCCCGGTTTGGTTAGGGAAGAAACCATCGTGTTCCATGCACAAACAGCAAATGCCGGCCGTGCCTATCCCGAATTCATGATCTTTTCTGTTCTGTCGGTGCAATCTTGGGCCGATCTGTGCGTAGATGGACGGAGTTTTTGTCAAATGTCAACGTAAAATCGTTTTCAAATTGAATGAGCTGTTAATGTTCCTTGCAGAGGCGCGGAAAGGATCAGCCGGCCGGTGGAGGTGCTACGGAGCGAGGGGAGGGAGATGTCGCTGTTGATTGTATATATCTAGGAAGCATTTATTATTTAGTAGTTGCCGACTGGTTTGCTTCAGATTTCCCATCGAATCTGTAGGCGTAGAACTAGTGCTGTAGACAGATATAGATAGATGCATGTGTTGTTCATCGGAAAGTTGTTTTTCCTAGCTTGCCTAGGTAGCGTCCACTGTTAGGAGTGGACGTTGATAATGACGGTTTGTATCAACGCTGCAAGCAAGCTGCCGGCTGTAGAAAAAACGATGGGTCATCTCCTCTCAAAGGGATTTTAACTTAAATGGTTGGTTTTCGAATTTTAAAAATTCCGGCTCGATGGAGCCCGGTAGCCGGAAACCCTCGCTCGGGATCTCGCGTTTTTCCCCCCCTTCTTCTGAGGACATGCTCTCATCGTATCCTAAAAGGGTCCTAAACTCTGGCAGGCAGAAGCGCCATCAAAACTTGACTTTGCACGACCGATGGGTCTTTTTGGCACGAGTCTTCATCACCACGACGAGTCCCACTCCTGTACTGCAATGACTTGACTTTGCCACGGGAGTCTTCACCGCCGGACGACCAGTCTGAATTAGAGAAGTCATATGGGACGAGCAGTCTGAATTAGAGAAATCTTCACCACACGTCAAGAAAAAAAAGGAGTAGCAAGCCAAGCCAAGCCTTCACCGCGGGCGGGCGAGAGGTCCTCTGCTTTCTCTGCATGAGAGAAGAAATATGAGACACGTTTGGTTGCCCGCATCTAATTTGGCCTGTTTAGTTGGCTGCGCTTATAGTACCAACAAACACTGCACTTTCCCGCTAGACCGTTAGGGCATCTCCAGCTGTTGCCCCCCCAGGACGCATACAAATCGCCCCCTGGGGGCGAGCCGACGATGCACTCGGCGCTGGGGGTGGTTTTGCGCCCAGTCGTCGCCCCCAAGCGCCGAAATTGGCCCACTTTGCAGCCCAATTTCGACGAATAAACGGCCCATATGGGCGAGAATAGGCCCATATTCGGCGTGGTTTCGCCGTGTCTCGGCGTTTAATTATCAACACAATTATTCCTTATCACATATTTCATCACAGAAAAATCAAATACTTCAACAAAATACTACAGCAACAAATAGTTCAATACAAATTATATAGTTCAACAAATAAAAACTCGTACTTCATCACGCGGCGTCCCCCTTGAGCATTCATAGGTGCTCAATCAGATCTTTCTGCAATTGATGATGCACCTGTGGGTCTCGGATCTCCTGACGCATAGAGATAGGCAGTCCAAGTTGACGGTAGCTGGTGATCAACTTCGGCTAGAGGACCCTGCCTGTAGTATGGTTCAGTGTCAAACACTGGGTCTTCTTGCTCGCTCTCGATGATCATGTTGTGCAAGATGACACAGCAAGTCATGAACACCTTGCGCTCGGTGGGCGTGTACCCGCCGTTAAACCGTGCCTCCGCGGCCGAAAACGGCGGCCGAAAACGCCCAGCTGCTGCGGGAGGGGCTGCCGCGGCGAAGCGCTGCTATTTTCTGGCGGGGAATGGCTATCTAGCGGAGTAGGCCGGCGGCCGTCGTCGGGATATAGCTAGTGGTGACCGAGGGCGCGGGGGGTGCGAGGCGAGTCGGGGGAAGAAAACCTTGACTTTTCCCCTGTCGGTGTGGGCTAGGCGTGCTTTTCCCTAGCGCCGGAGCCCCCAACGGCTCTCCAGCGCGCCGGGTTCGGCCTGTGACCGCCGGGCGGAAAAAAGGTCCGAACCGGCGATTTTCGGCGTCCTGGGGGCGCGACTGGGCCGTTTTTTCGGCGCCGGCGCCAAAAAAGTGGCCTGGGGGGCCTGTTGGGGGCGCGGCTGGAGATGCCCTTAGGAACGGTTGAATCTGCCGTTTTCAGCGAGCTAGGATGAGTTGAGCCACATCGAACGCACGTGATGGGTCCTCTTGCAAGAGAGGATGCGAGCTAGTATACAACCTTTTAGGTGGTTTCTTATGCTACCTCCGCCAAGCTTCTTCTCTAATCTACTTTCCTTCGGCACTTTTAATGTACACAATGGTGTTTCGGTTTGAGATAAGGTCTAAACGAAAAAAAGCATATCAATATTGCGGTTCCATTTAGGCGATCGGTTCATGATTTTAATCATTGTAAGTGCTTAATTTTATGTTCATGTTTAGAGCTATTTTGGGCGAATTTTGTCAAATTCATCGCGAGTGTTTGACCACTTGAAATTTCTTTTGACCAGTAGTTTCATCTCACGGTTTCACACAACTTTCGTGTTGCATTTTTTCTGTTCCGATGATCGTAGACGACTAGATCTATATCTTGTTCACGGACTGTATATATGCATATGCGTGTGTGTTTTAATCACACTCCTTAATCTGTTTCGGCTAGTCCATTCTAATCTTTCCTCTCAGCCTCCTCGCATGCGTCCTACTACACCGGCGTTGTTCCTTTCGGTCTCCTCTCTCGCGTTGTCCTACACTGACACCGCCATGACGCGCACACTACATTTCTCCACCCTGTCCTCTACCTGAGCGCCCTCCTATTCATCCCTCCCCACGGACTTTCTCTGCGGCAGCGACGCTATCAACTAGTTCACTGCGGCCTCCGTCCACCACAGTCGCCGAGGCACCTAGTGTAACTCTGTGTCATGTGTAGCTGTTAACTTTTAATCATGTCTATGCAATCAAACACCGTGTGTTGAGTATATGTGTTGTGCATACCTGTATATTTGACCCACCTCCTAGTTGCTTTGTATAGTTGAGGTCATTGCCCACCTTTGTATATCATATATACGTGCCTTTGCACATGAGCAATACATCGTGCAATTCATACATCATATATGGTATCAATTTTCCGGGTTAAACCCTAGCTTCCGCCCCGTCGCCACCGCGCGTCCTCATCGCGCCGCCGCCGACCAGCTGCCTCCGCCTGCACGTCTTCCCGCGCTCGCCGCCGCCGCTTCCCCTCTCTCCCTGCCGCCGCGCTTCCCCTCCCCTACCCGCGCCGCCACCTACACACCTCCTGCCGCCGCCCACCCGCACCCGAGCGCCGCCGCCCTCCTAGCCGCTGCTTCCCTCCCCTTCGCCCGACCGAACCCCCTCCCGAGAGCCACCACCACCCCGCGTCGACCCTTCGCTGCCGCCGACCCGCCGCCCCCACCCGCACCAAACCCTAACTCGCGCCACCCCGAGCCGACCCTAGCCGTCATGTTGTCCGTCACGTCATCTGCGTCCACCAACTCCAACCCGTTCACCGACGACAACCCTCCCGACGTCAATGACATCCGCAACCTGAACATCTACGAGCGGGTGTCGGTTCATCTCTCCCAGACGAACTCCTCCTACTATACGTGGAAGACGTATTTCTCCCTCGTGTTCCGGGAGTACCACCTCGTCGACCATGTGGACGGCTCTGTCGACTCCAGCCTCGTCCCCGAGTTCCATGACTGGTCCACCATCGACACCACGATCATCCAATGGTTCTTCCTCACCATCTCGTCGGACCTCTTTCAGACGGTCGTGCAAGACGGTGATGACGCCCACGCCGTGTGGATCAAGCTGAACGGGCTCTTCACCGACAATCAACTCCAACGTCATGTATTTTTGCAGCAAGAGTTTTTTGGGTGCCACCAGGACAACTCCTCTGTCGGCGACTACTGTCGCCGTCTCAAGACCCTTGCTGACGAGCTCCATGATATTGGCGTGAAGATCGATGATGACCTCCTCCTCAGCACGCTCACCGCCGGGCTCAACGAGGACTTCAGCAACGCCGCGGCGAACCTCACCCTCATCCCTGAGCCGTCCTTCGCCAAGTTCGTTGCGTACCTTCGCTTGGAGGAGCGGTGGATGAAGCAGGTGAAGGCGCGGGCCATCCACACCACCCTCGTCGCCGGCACCACCCGCGGCGGGCCCCCGACGCCTCCCGCCGCCCCGGCTGCGCCACCAGGCGCCCTACCCGGCGCCATCACCGCCGTACCCCGCGCGCCCCAGCAGTTGGGCCTACTCCCGCTCTCGTATGGGCCGCCCGCACCTACCGCCCCTCCCGCCGAACGGCGCCGCGGGGGGCGGCGCGGTGGCTGCCGAGTCGGTCAGCAACAGCAACAGGGAGCCGGCCAACCCCGTTAGCAACAACAACAACAGCTCCAGGTGCCTCCCCCGTGGGCCTCCGGCTACAAACCATGGACCAGTGTCGTTCATGCCTACACCATGCCGGTTCCACGGGCCCTTGCACCGACGCTTCTCGTGCCGCGCCCGCCGGCGCATCAGGCGTACTACGCGGCTCCGCAGCCCTATGGAGGGTACCCACCGCCGCAGCTGAGCGGCGGCTACGGCCTAGCGATGACGCCTCTGTCCCCCTCGCCGGTGCCTTGGGATCCAGTGCTCCTCACCGCGCTACACATCGCCCCTACGCCGAACAACTACACTGGAGGCGGTGATTGGTACATGGACACCGGGGCAACGACTCACATGTTCACTCATCCTGGTAATCTTGCCTCCTTCACTCCCGTCATCACCCGACCGCCGCATCATTGTCGGCTACGGTTCCACACTTCCTATCACACACGTCGGGCACACTTCTTTTCCTTCTAATTCCATGCCTTTATCTTTGTCTAACATACTTGTGTATCCTCATCTTATTAAGAATCTTATTTCTGTTCATTGTTTCACTCGTGAAAATCCTGTCATTGTTGAATTTGAAGAGCTTGGTTTTGTGTTAAGGACGCTCGAACAAGGATGGTACTCCACCGATGTGACAGCCTCGACGAGCTCTATCCAGTGCATTCGCCTTCATCCACCCCACTGCACCGCTTGCTCTCTCCGCCGACGTCGATCTCTGGCATGCTCGCTTGGGTCATCCCAACCCCGTCACACTTCATCATATTATTAGGAGTTTCAGTTTCAGTTGTAATAAGATCGAGGATCACACTTGTCATGCCTGTCGAGTCGGCAAACATGTTCACCTTCCGTTTAATAACTCCACCACCATTGCTTCTTTTCCCTTTCAGTTAATTCATAGCAATGTGTGGACCTCTCTGGTTCCTAGTAATTCGAGCTACTTATATTATCTAGTTATTCTTGATGATTATTTTCATTATGTGTGGACCTTTCCTTTGCGATGAGAGTCGGATGCACTCTCCACGTTGACGGCTTTTTACTCCTATGTCAGCACGCAGTTTGGGCATCCCATTCTTGCTTTTCAGACTGACAATTGAAAAGAGTCCGACAACCTTGCTTTTCGCACCTTTTTGTCGCACCATGGCACAATTTTTGGTCTCACATGCCCGTATACTTCACAGCAGAATGGTCGAGTTGAACACGTCCTTCGCACTCTGAATGACTGCATTCGCGCGCTCCTGTTCCATGCTAATGTTCCGCCTGGCTTCTGGCCGGACGCACTCGCTACCGCTTCACTTCTCCTTAACCTTCGACCCTGCCGCCCACGGTGGAACTACGCACCTCACCACCTTCTCTCTGGTACGCCACCGTCTTATGATGGTTTGCGTATTTTTGGGTGCCTTTGCTATCCTAGCACTGCCGACACTGCTCCTCACAAACTTACACCATGTTCTATTGCATGCATCTTTATCGGCTATCCTTCTAATTCCAAGGGTTATCGGTGCTACAATCCCATCTCCCACTGTGTGTTCACCTCCCGAAACATTTACTTTGTTGAGCATGTGTTTCCGTTTCAACAGGTATCCCCGGTAGCTCCTCCCGCCACTGGTGACGTGGGAGCCTCGATGCCTCTCCCAGGGCGTTCGCGCGACGCCCTCGGCCCGCCCCTGGCTTTGAGGCGCGTCACCTGCTGGCGCCTCCTTTGCCCGCTGCGATGGTGCCCGCGGCTACGACGCCCCCTCCTCCCGGGTCCTCGGTGCCCGAGCCCACGACCTTGGCGCCCGCGGCCCCTGCGTCGGCTGCCTTGGCGCCCGCGGCTAGGGCTGGAAAAAAAGCTCGAAGCTCGCGAGCTAAACAAGTAGCTCGTGACTCGGCTCGAATCGACTCGAACTCGAAGAATAACGAGTCAAGCCGAGCTTTAGTTTAAGATCGTTTATGGACCAAGTTAAACTAGCCAATCTCACGAGTACTCGTGTAACTCGTTAGGCTCGATACAATAGATCAGCCACTCCCAATGCAAAGAAAGATCAGCCACTAAACAACCTACGTCCAAGGCACACAACCCAAGGCCAAGCAGTTGAAGGCCTAGCCTCCTAGGAGACTCACGCGTTACAAGAAAATTGCAATTATTTAGTGATATATATGTTTAATATATACATAATAATTTTTATCATATTTGAGGGCTTTATGTTTATATCTTAAACGAGCTAAACAAGCTAAACGAGCCAGCTCCCGAGTTATACGAGTCGAGCCAATCTTCGGTTTGAGCTTGTTATAGTAACGAGTCGAGTCGAGCTAGCTCGTTAATGAAACGAGCTCTAGCGAGTCGAGCCGAGCCGGCTCGACTCGGCTCGAATTCCAGCCCTACCCGCGGCCTCAGCGCCTACTGCCTCGGCGCCTGAGGCCCTCGCGCCTGCCTCGGCGCCCGTGGCCCCCGCGCCCGCCGCCTCAGCGCCCGCGGTCCCGACGCTTTCCCCGTCTGCGCCCTCGATGGCCCCGGCGCTTTCCCTGTCTGCACCCTCGACGGCTCTGGTGACTGCGGCCAAGCCATCCGTGGTCGGTCTGGTCACCCGCGCTGGTACGAGCATATTTCACCCGAGTTCACGCTACACTTCGGATGACTACGTCCACGCGGCATCCACCTCTACGCCATCACCATTGTCGTTCTCCGTTCGAGCCACTCTTCATGACCCGCTCTGGATGGCTGCGATGCAAGAGGATTTTGATGCCTTGCTGCGCAACCGGACGTGGCAGCTTGTTCCCTGTCCTTGCCACGCCAACGTGATTACCGGGAAGTGGGTCTTCAAACACAAGCTCTGTCCTCATGGTACCCTTGATCGCTATAAAGCGCGCTGGGTTGTTCGTGGCTTCAGGCAACATGCTAGCATCGACTTCACCGACACCTTCGCTCCGGTTATTAAGCCCGGCACGATTCACACGGTTCTTCACCTTGCGGTCTCCCATGCTTGGCCGGTGCACCAGATGGACGTCTCCAACGCCTTCCTTCATGGTCACCTTGAGGAGCAGGCCTTCTGCCAGCAGCCTACGAGGTTTGTCGATCCAACACTTCTCGACCACGTGTGCCTGCTTTCGTAGTCTTTGTACGGACTCAAGCAAGCTCCGGGCGCCTGGTACCAGCGCATCGCGGCATTTCTACACCAACTCGGGTTTCGCTCCACCCGCTCGGATGCATTGCTCTTCGTCTTTCACCAGGGCTCCGACACGACATAATTGCTCCTTTATGTCGACGACATCATCCTGACGGCATGTATGGCTGGTCTTCTCAGTCAGCTCACTGCACGTCTTCGCGCTGAGTTCGCCATCAAGGACTTGGGTCCTTTGCACTACTTTCTCGGTGTTGATGTGGTGCGGCGTCCGAATGGCTTCTTCCTTCATCAACGGAAGTACGCTCATGAGCTCCTGGATCGTGCTAGCATGCTTAACTGCAAGCCCGCCGCTACGCCTGTTGATACGAAGCCCAAGCTTTCTGCCACAGATGGTTCTCCTGCTTCGGATGCTGCATTCTACTGGTCTATCGTTGGTGCTCTCCAATACCTAACTCTGACTCGATCGGAGATGCAGTATGCCGTTCAATAGGTGTGTCTGCATATGCATGCTCCTTGGGCTGTTCCCTGGGCCATTGTCAAGCGGATTCTCCGCTATGTCTGTGGCACTATGGACCTTTGCGTCACGCTCCACGCCTCCGCCCTTACCGCCTACTCCGATGCAGACTGGGTGGGCTGCCCTGACACTTGTCACTCCACCTCGGGCTATTGTGTCTTCCTTGGACCCTAGCTCATCTCGTGGTCGTCCAAGCGGCAGCCTACAGTCTCTCTCTCCAGTGCCGAGGCTGAGTATCGTGTTGTGGCCAACGTCATTGCCGAGTGATCGTGGCTTCGCCAACTGCTTCAGGAGCTCTCTTTCCCTGTGGATCGTGCTACGGTGGTCTACTGCGACAATGTTTCGGCGGTCTACCGCTCCGCTAACCCGGTACATCATCGTCGGACCAAGCATATTGAGTTGGATATTCATTTTGTTCGGGAACAGGTGGCTCTTGGCCATATTCGTGTTTTACACGTTCCTACTTCTCAACAATTTGCAGATATCATGACCTCACCGCCGACACCGCCCTCACCGCATACTCCGATGCAGACTAGGTGGGCTGCCCTGACACTCGTCGCTCCACCTCGGGCTATTGTGTCTTCCTTGGACCCTCGCTCATCTCGTGGTCATCGAAGCGGCAGCCTACAGTCTCTCGCTCTAGTGCTAAGGCTGAGTATCGTGTTGTGGCCAACGTCGTCGCGGAGTGCTCGTGGCTTCGCCAGCTGCTTTAGGAGCTCTCTTTGAAGGAAATATGCCCTAGAGGCAATAATAAAGTTGTTATTTCATATTTCCTTATATCATGATAAATGTTTATTATTCATGCTAGAATTGTATTAACCGGAAACTTGATACATGTGTGAATATATAGACAAAACACCGTGTCCCTGGTATGCCTCTACTAGACTAGCTCGTTGATAAAAATGGTTAAGTTTCCTAGCCATGGACATGAGTTGTCATTTGATGAATGGGATCACATCATTAGTGGGATGATGTGATGGACAAGGCCCATCCGTTAGCTTAGCATAATGATCGTTCAGTTTTATTGCTACTGCTTTCTTCATGCCAAATACATATTCCTCAGACTATGAGATTATGCAACTCCTGGACACCGGAGGAATACCTTGTGTGCTATCAAATGTCACAATGTAACTGGGTGATTATAAAGATGCACTACAGGTATCTCCGAAGGTGTTTGTTGGGTTGGCATAGATCGAGATTAGGATTTGTCACTCCGACTATCGGGGAGGTATCCCTGGGCCCTCTTGATAATGCACAACATATGAAGCCGTGCAGGCAATGTGACTAATGAGTTATTTGCAGGATGATGCATTACGGAACGAGTAAAGAGACTTGCCGGTAATGAGACTGAACTAGGTATGAAGATACCAACGATCGAATCTCGGGCAAGTAACATACCGATGACAAAGGGAATAACGTATGTTGACATTACGGTTCAACCGATAAAGATCTTCGTAGAATATGTGAGAACCAATATGAGCATCCAGGTTCCGCTATTGGTTATTGACCGGAGAGGTGTCTCGGTCATGTCTACATAATTCTCGAGCCCGTGGGGTCCGCACGCTTAACGTTCGATGACAGTATGTATTATATGAGTTATGTGTTTTGGTGACCGAAGGTTGTTCGGAGTCCCGGATGAGATCACGAACATGACGAGGAGTCTCGAAATAGTCGCGAGGTAAAGACTGATATATTGGACGATAGTATTCGGAAACCAGAATAGTTCTGGAGCGTTTCGAGTATTTATTGGAGTACTGAGTGGTTACCGGAACCTCCCGGGGGAAGTAATGTGCCATATGGGGCATAGGGGAGATGCAAGGCAGCCCACAAGGTGGTGCCCCCCATGCGAAGCCTTGCACGGATCACTTCACCATCATCGTCACCACACCGTCATGCTGACGAAACTCTCCCTCGACACTTTCCTGGATCAAGAGTTTGAGGGACGTCATCGAGCTGAACGTGCGCAGAACTCGGAGGTACCGTACGTTTGGTGCTTGATCAGTTGAATCGAGAACACGTTCGACTATATCAACCGCGTTAAGCTAACGCTTCCGCTTTCCGTCTACGAGGGTACGTGGACACACTCTCCCCCTCTCGTTGCTATGCATCTCCTAAATAGATCTTGCTTGAGTGTAGGAATTTTTTTGAAATTGCATGCTACGTTTCCCAACACTCTTGCCCTGTGGATCGTGCTACGGTGGTCTACTGCGACAATGTTTTGGCGGTCTACCTCTCCGCTAACCCGGTACATCATCGTCGGACCAAGCATATTGAGTTGGATATTCATTTTGTTCGGGAACAGGTGGCTCTTGGCCATATTCATGTTGTACACATTCCTACTTCCCAACAGTTTACAGATATCATGACCAAGGGCTTGCCTACGGCGTCATTTGATGAGTTTCGGTCCAGTCTTTGCGTCAGCAGCGGTGCCGCTTTGACTGCGGGAGGGTGTTGAGTATATGTGTTGTGCATACCTGTGTATTGGGCCCACCTCCTAGTTGCTTTGTATAGTTGAGGTCGTGGCCCACCTTTGTACATCATATATACGTTCCTTTGCACATGAGCAATACATCGTGCAATTCATACATCATACACCGTGTACTTGCATTAGGCCAACCAACACACACAACCAAACGGCGGGCAAAAATTGCTCTCCCAATGCAGTCATCCTACATGCATGCAACCAAACGATGTGCAGATGATGATTTTTTGCTTGTATTTTCCAACTATGCCCAACTGGGACAAGTATGCAAGGGACCAAAAAATGACGCAGGTAACCAAAAACGTCCATGGACATCTCCAACACTGACTGTCAAATTGGACAATGTATCCGTCCACGCACAGTGATGCGTGAGCCGGCCATCCAACCGTGCATTCATTCATTTCTTCAAAATTTTGAATAAACTGGCTGAAATACATGCAAACCGAATGATTTTCATCTAAACTGGAGCACATTCATTACATTTTTATTTCGCTAGAATAAGCAACCGGACCTAAACCTAGTCTAAATCTATGGCGGCACCCATCCTCCAAGTCATTGTTCCCCTACAACATTGGTCGTGTCCATGTCCGGTGGAGATGAGACCTGCCAAGTGAAGGTATGGTCGTCGGCGAGGAGTAGAACATGGGACATGGACGGGCCCACTTGAGACTCGAGGCCTCGCGCGCCTCCCATGCTCTACTCCTCCTCGTCAGGGTCTACGACCTGCCCATTGCCGATGGATGTGAGATCAATGATGGATGTGGACGGGGTTGCACGCTCGTCGTGCCACCGACGCCAATGAAGTGTTGTTGGCGGCGCAAAGGATGCGCAACTGCTGGCGTTCTCATCCGTGATCGGCGATGCCTCCATGTCGTGCTGCACCATGCCCATGTTGAAAGCGGAGTGAGCACACGCAGCCTCATAGAGCACCTGCTGATCGGCGATGAATTTCGGGTTCTACCCCACCATGGCCGCCATAGGCTCCTCGCCCGCTCGCTCGCCGTAGATTTGACCATACGCCAGCCGGTGCTTCTCGAGAAGGGAGAGGTTGTACCGTTGCTTCTCCTGCGTCTGCCAGAACACTGACAATGGTGGTCGCGTCGGCTGCTCCTCCGCCATGGCGTCGTTGGAGTGCATCTGCGCATGCTCCATGGTCAAGCTTGCATGGACTGACACGGGCAGAGGCGCCAAGTCATCGTCAGAGCTCGTCTCCATCGTCAGGTCATCGTCAGAGACCTCCCAGGAGCTGGCTGACATGCCGACCTCTATTCGTCTGGCACGGCGGCCCTGCCAGTCGGCCACAAGGGCGGCCACCTCATGCTTCTGCTCCATCAAGAGGCTCTCCCACAATTCGTTACCGCTTGCGGTCAAGGCGGATGTGGTGCAAGGGAGGAGGATGTGGAGCGGACGTATTATGGGGCGATTTATGCGGGGAGTGGCCTCGTTTAAATAGCGGATGCCGGTCAAGCCGAGCGGCGGGTTGTGTCAATGCGGGCGCCGACTTGGTTTCTCAGTCAGCATCCCTGTCTAATGACAGCAGGCGGACAGACAGCCAGACTGTTTGAATGTGGTAGATATCCGTCATGTCTCATCCAGTAACGTCTCTCTGACATTGAACAAGCACGGGCACTAGGGACGCGGCGCGGGTGGCGTTCTCGTTTGATGACCCGCTTCAATATCGACACTAGTGAGAGGTCATGTCCGCTCTTAGCTGGCATCAATGCGGAGCTGACGCTCTAGAGCGGTATGAATGTGAGGCAACCGCATCGGGTGGGAAAGTACGAGGGCGAGAGGGAGGGTTTTGGGTGGGACCAGTTTATCGGACGCATGGATGGCAATGGTCCGAACTCCCACAAAGACCCACAGGTTTTGCTTCCTGTTTGTGAAAAAACAGACATCCACACCGGTCTATGGACGGATGAGGCCCCATGTTGAATGGCAAAACACATCCGGACACATGGTCTGAACGAATGCGGGCTATTTGAGGGTGAGCGTTGAAGATGCCCTGATGATAGTGGCGAGGGTGTTCCGACCTTTCGATGAGATGATAACTATCGATTTGGTGGAGTCGGATTTGACGATCCGACTACAAATGTGCACGATGTTGCGCCTTAGCAATCGCTAAACCAATCTCCGGGGGTTACTGATGATGCCGGAAGCACGACCAGCCTGACCATGAAGGTCTATTCCTGCATGCAATCGAAGAACAAGCAAGAATGTGATAATGCAATCTGAATATTGCGAATATATATGAAGTATTGATAAAAGTGGGGATCCGAAAGCGGTCTTGGTCTGGTTGTTGGACAAAACGAAGTACACGAAGTTGCAATGACTAACTTTTAACTAAACAAATCTCCAAAGAAAAAGCTACTAGATTGAGCTACTTATATAGGAGAAGGGGTGGCGACCAAGGAGGTGGGAGGATGCCCCAAGGCAGCCTAAAACTAATCATAGGTCGTACAAGGCTCATGGACCCAAGTAGAGGTGATGCAACCCCTTTGGACTTGTAGTTTGAATCGGATTCTGTTGTAGTGTCAGATTGTTTTGTCAATATCTCAACGCCTCAGACGAAATTTAAGGTGAATCTAATTGGGTTGGAAAGTGCACAAAATAAACTTTCCAACAAAAAAGAGTCACCAAATCCGGAGTCCGGATGAAAGAGATCTTGGCGTTTTGAGTCAGGTATGTATGTGCAGTCCAAATCTGAGTCCAGAACGTGTGAGACTTGGGCTATATTTTATCTTGGCTCAAAAGTGACGTGAGAGGACTTTTGAACATCACCTAAACTTCTTTTCCCCTTATCTTCATATGTGGATTGTATAGATGTCCTATACACCTGCAATTACACATGGCACAAAAGTCTGTGAAATATTTTTACCGTGGATAACATTAATAAATTATTACATAATTTGCATTGTAAATCATCTCACAAATATGCATGTATACAATATTTTTGATCGTATCCAAAATAGTCATATCCTCGCCGAGAACTAAGGCCAACTCCACCGCGCGACCCTATCCTGTCCGGCCCCGTCCGTTTGGGGTAAAACGGACAAACGAGGCGGCCCAGCGCACGGGAGCAAACAGACTTTTGTTCGTTTTGTGTCCGCTTTCGACCCATCCGCAGCCCAAGTTTGCGCCGCTTTTGGGGCGAAACGGACAGCGCACGGACGGGCGGG
>NC_041389.1:295995893-296082760 GCF_002162155.2 Triticum dicoccoides
TTGGCGCCATTCCCCCCAAACCCTCCCACGTCCCGCCCGTCCCACTCCCTCCCCCGTCCATGGCCGACGCCCAGCCGAACTCCAGCGGGCTGGCCGTCGACCCGCTCGGAATGGCCAAGAAGAAGAAGGGCAAGGCGCCAAGGAAGCCGCGGTCGGAGTGCACGCCGGAGGAGATCGCCAAGTTGGACGCGGAATCGGCGAAGAGGAGGAGCCGGAGGGCGGTCGTCAAGATCAACATCGCCGCGGCCAAGAGAGCCGCCGAGCGCGTTGCAATTGAGGCCGCGCGGCACAAGGCCGAGGTCGAGGAAAAGGAGGCCATCGTCAGCAAAGCGCACGCCCTTCTCATGGCCGACATTTGTCGCCCGCCCGGTTTCTCTGGAGGGCCCGTCGGTCCGGCGAGCACAGGGTCGTCGGTCGCCCGGCCTCCGCACTGCCAGTCGCCGACGTCGCGGACCACGCCCTTGTCGCCCAGCTTTCCTCCGCCAAGGCACGACGCCCAGACCCGTTTCGGGGGGTCGCCGGACGTGAGCGTGATCGCGCCGTGCACACCACGCACCTCGGCCGTCATCGATCTCAACGTCACCCCTGGGTCCAGCAGCGGCGGCCGACCGTCCGTCGAGATGCAAAGAAGGCAAGCACGGCCGTCGTTTACCGGCAGCATGCCGTCCCCTGCCAACCCCAACGGCACCGGTCGACGACCCCTACTACGACCAGTTCATGGAGGAAGTGATCTCCGACGGCGGCCACGTCCCTGTCTATGACCCCAAGGAGACCCAAAGTCAGGATGGATGCGGCCAGTTCACTGCCGATGAAGAGGCCGACGACCGTGCTAACTACGACCATGGTAACTCGTGGCATGAAGACGATGACATCTATGTCGAAGGTGATGGTGAAGAAGAAGAAGAAAGCAATGACGTTGACATTAGTGGCGCGCCATTGTTCATCGACGAGCTGACACAAAGAGCGGAAGCACAAAAGAAGAGGAAGAGCATTTGCACGGGTTCATACAAACAAGATGAGGACAAGTTGATTTGCCAAGCTTGGATGGAGATTAGCCAAGATCCAAGGACCGGCGCGCAACAAAAGGGTATTGTTTTTTGGACGAGAGTCCACAAAACATTCCATGAAAGGAAGATGTTTGAGCCCTACCAATTTGAAAGCAACCGTGGCGTCGGTTCGATTCAAAAGAGATGGTTGTTCATCCAATAAGAGTGCAACAAGTATCAAGCCGCATTTGAGAGCGTTCAAGCACGGCCCGTGAGTGGTACCGGCGTTGGAGACATGGTATGCTCTCATTCTTCGCCCTTTCCTTGCTACGGCCATGAAACTTCGGCCTTATACATGTTTGCATGGTCACTTGTTGTTCATCATATGGTGTAGGCATTTCAATCTTTGGAGGCATTCAAGGCCCGGCACAATGACAAGCCGTTCACTCTTACGCATTGTTGGACTATGATCAACAATTTCCCTAAGTTCAAGGACCAATACCGTGAACTCCAAAGGAAGAGAGGCCTGAAGACGGCCAAGTTCGCCGGAGGTGGAGATGGCGAGGCGTTGAAGAGGCCGAGGGGCAAGACCAACTCCAAGGTTGATGACATTCGTGATGCCTCATCCATGGCATTGCATGCCACTTTGCATGACATGATGTCGCAAAAGGATGTGAGGGACGAGAAGAAGCGGCAAA
Source organism: Triticum dicoccoides (assembly GCF_002162155.2). Lineage (NCBI taxonomy): Eukaryota > Viridiplantae > Streptophyta > Magnoliopsida > Poales > Poaceae > Triticum > Triticum dicoccoides. The sequence goes on from NC_041389.1 coordinate 295,997,578, forward strand.
GCAAGGACGAGCAAATGAAGCAATACCTAGAGCTTCAAACGAAGAAGCTTGAGATGGAGGAGGCGGCCAAGAGAAGGAAGCTTGAGATGGAGGAGGCGGCCCGGCAGAGGCAGCTCGACATGGAGGAGGCGGCCCAGCAAAGGCAGCTCGACATCGAGGCCGAGAACGTCAAGGCCAGGCAAAGGCAGCTCGACATCGAGGCCACCAATGCCGCCACCAAAGCGAAGGAGGTGGCCCTCGCGATCATGAGCGTGGACTTGTCGAAGATGAGCGAGAAGACGAGGGCCTGGTTCGAGGCCAGGCAGAAGGAGATGCTCGACGCCGACGGCCTGAACTAGGTCGTCCGATCGGCCTTGTCCGTTCTTTTTTGGAGGCTGGCATGGGTGCCACCCGCCCGCTGGGCCGCTGGCCGTGTGCCGGCGAGAAAAACATTCATTTTAAAGGCCGGCTGTGTTGCCGGCCGCTAGCTGTGTTGCCGGCGAAGACAACCATTCATTTTGGAGGCTGGCTGTGTTGCCGGCCGCTGGCTTTGTTGCCGGCGTGCGTGCTGAACTGGGGCGTAGGGCTTGGCATTTGAAACATTTCTCTTATTTTTAAATGAACGCGGACAGGATGGGGTAAAGAATGCGGCCGCGCGCTGGGCGCACGGCCACCGCATCCCAGGACAGCCCGGACACGACCCCATCCCCCTGTCCAAACGGACAGAATCCGAACAACACGGACGTTCGTTTAAGGTCGCGCGGTAAAGTTGGCCTAACAGACTGAAGATGCCACGAGAAGATCCAGCGCGGCCGGACCTAATGACCTTTCCCTGGGACGGGGACAAATCCAGACCGACAGCATTGGTCTCCCTACATACCAAATTCCCAAGTATGCGGTCGGCCTCGACTTGTCTTGCACCGGAGACGTACTAGGCCCTAAGAAGAACCGGCTGTAGCAAGTGGACCTTAACAAGCCGTTGGGGGTATGAGGAGAAATCCATTGTGATAACATTGGTAGGGACGCATGTGGAGTTCCATGACCCTCCTACCATTTACAAACCTATGTATGTGGATGATATCAAACCGATCGCTTTGCATGCTCCATGACTCCAGCTTGTTCCCGTTTCAGCAACGGTCGTAGATGGCGGGAAATAGCTGAAATCCATATTGACTGAAGAAAAGAAAAAAAAATGTTTCTTTGTTCCTGGCGCAGCACGTCGTACCATACAGCCGTACGTGTACAACCACATACGCGTACCCAGGAGCTTCAACTTCCATCTCACCAAAAAAAAAGGTGTACAACCACATACGCGTACCCAGGAGCTTCATCTTCCACCTCACTAAAAAAATATAGGACATTCGGTACAACAACCCCCCCCCCCCTCTCCCCCATTTATGTTTGTCAGTGCATTTTTTTTTTGCCATATAGGAGCTTGTAGAAGTAGCGGCCGGGAAATCGCTGATGCAAACTAGGAGATGTCGGCGGCCATGATCTAGGAAGCAAACCGCCGCTCCGTGGAAAAGAGCCCGATAAGGGCCTGTGAAAACTCCAAAGACCACGAATACAATGAACGCCGACCAAATCTAGACAGATCCACCGAAATCCTAAACCAACCGGATCCCAAAAGACCCGCCGGAGACACAACTACACACTCCCTCCGCGGGTGAGAAACACACCAAAAAATGGAGATAGAGTGGGAGAATATTATTTTTACCCCTGGGCCACCGTTGAGCCTCTTGGAGGACATATGGGACTCCGCCCCACCCCCCTCCAAAAGGCAAAACTCTTTACTTCTAGGAATTTTGGCCCATTTTGTGAATGAATAGATAATTTTCCTCCCTAGTCCAATGCACTTCTCATTCGCTCACGCTCGGAGACTGCATCTCTCTAGTCTCCAAGGTGATTTGATTTCTGGTCTTCATCCCAAGTCTTAATTTCCCATTCTTATTCTATGCCTTCTCAGACAAGACTTCGATTGCGGACCGCCGCTGCAACGGAAGCTTGCTGTTGTTTCCCTTCTCGTCATCACGCGCTCCTGCTGTGTTGCACGCTACTGTTTATTACTTGTAGTTTTCTGCTGCATCTGAACACCACTGCTATCACTCCTCTTAGCGCGTTGCTACAGTGATGCATCTAGACGGCCCAATATAGCGATCGCAGATGAGATGAACTTTTTAATAGTGAACTGTTACCGAACAACCAAAGGACTAAAGGAGCAATATGTTTCATATTCAACAAAATTGATTTAGAGACATTCTAAACATCTAATGGTGTGTAAATTTCCGATCACCATTTCCATGTAAACTTCCTTGCACCTATTTTCATGTATATTTTGCTTTTAGTTTGAATTTGACCCCCTCTTGGTTGTTGGCCACGCTCCGCCATTGCCTAGGGCAATGCCATTGCTTCATCACCCCACACCAAAACACGCAGACTCCCTAAGGAAAAACAGGAAAAGAATCATCCATATTATACAAGAGGTCCGGGTCTGATGCCGAGCTTGCCACCGTCTAGGACCATGCACGGCGCCCTCTTCTTCGATGATCCAGTCAAGCTGGGCCATCGATAAAGATCTCCGTGAAGGATCCCTTTGGTCGCCGCCGGCTTCACGACACCACTGTCGTGCAACGCCTGGCGAAGATCGTCACTCGAGCACACATTTCCTTTGTTGTCCCACAACAACCCTCAAGCGTCTCCACAACAGACCCCCTTGATTCGGACCTCCCCGCTGCAGCCGACGGCACGCCCTGGCGATAGCAAGAGGGGCAGACGATGGTTGGCGGCTAGGGTTTCTTGGCGTTGATGCATCCTTATGTTAACATTTTTTTAACCCAACACCGTAGAACAATTGTTCTACGGTAAATATAGTACAAACCCCAAGGGGAAGAATATCAGCTAAGAGATTAGCCAATGCATGCTCTAGGAATGGAGTTCATGATTACAACTTATGGTCTATCCACTGAGAGAATCTAATCTCAAACTTTTGCTTGATCTTGTGTCTGAGAAGCTTTAAATCTTGCTTAAGGTGAAATCTCTAGGATTGGACAGACAGCTGGATTGCCCTGAAAACTTTTCCATTCCTCTAAATCCATATGTTCCAGCAACCCAGAATGATGATCTCAACTGCAAACTGCTTTGGCAAGTGTCTTAGGTGGTGTCCTCATAGACTAATGTGCCTCTCTTCCTATTGGGGATCAAGGAGTTCTAACATTCTCGTGCAAAGTTGCAGTCCCGCAGTAAGTGCATGGTGGTCTCCTCTGCCTGTTGGTTACAGTTTGGGAAAAAATTGTCATCAAGTTGCATGCCTTTCTTGAGTAGGAGAGCCCTGGTGTTGATTCTGCAATGAGCAACTAGCCATAAGAAGATTTTATGTTTAAGCCTACTGGAGCTGCTCCAAATGATGCTGAAAAATGGATGCTCTTCTTTGTGCTCCAACATCTGATTGTAAATGTGGATTGTTGTGGGCTTACCTATAGCCCCAATTATACCCCAGTTATCCTTTCTGTGAGGGTGAAGGATGGGAGCTAGATCTTGTAATTGATTGAATTCCTCATAGACTTCAATGGGTAAGGGCAGATGAAAGTGCTCAGTCCAGTCATGCTCATCAAAGAAATCCTGCACTGATTGCTCCTCATTCACTTCAAAGGAGTGAAGATGTGGAAGTGTAGTTTGGAGAGTCTGATCATTCCAGTTGTCCTTTCAAAATAGCACAGATTGTCCAGAGCCAATTGTGCATTTGCTAATCTGCTTAAATCTGTCTAAGAGAGCAATATGGGCTTTCCACCAGAAAGACCCTTTAACTTTTCCTTTTGGTGCTTCTGTATGATAATATTTCTCCTAGACAAGATTAATCTAAGGTATGTCTTCTTTGTTGAGGAACTTGATGAGATTTTTCATAAGTAAGGCCTTATTGTGAAGAGCAATATCTAGTATACCAAGACCTCCCTCCTTTTTTGGTTGACAAACTTTGGACCAAGCAATCAGAGTTGTCCCTCTGTCCTCCATGCCAAATTTTCTCCATAGAAAGTTTCTCAAGTATTTGTTGATCTGCTCAATAACTCCCATGGGAAGTGCCAGAGTACACATGAAGAAGATTGGTAAAGCTGCAAATACAGACTTGATAAGCAACAATCTTCCATCATAATATAGCATGGTAGAGCAACCAGTAAGCCTTCTATCGGGGCGTCTCTCTATGCGGCCACGAGCACCTATGGGGCAGGGGGCCCCTTCTAGTCCGGCAAGGGAGCGGAGGGCGTGCGCAGAGCAGATCGAGGTCGGGCGCGCGGGGGAGACGGGCGATTTTTACCCAGCTTCGGGGCTCTCCGGAGAGATAAAACCCCTACTGCTGCTTTGTGTTTGTATTTGTTCTTGCTCGAGAGCGCGAGCGTATGGTGGTGTTGGATCTACGAACGGTGGAACCCTAGCCTGGAAAAGTTCCGAACCGCCGAACCCCTTCTACGTGCGCATGGGCCTCCCTTTTATAGTCTGAAGGGGGCACCCACAGGTGGCAGCGTAGGAAGAGGGGGGTAAAAGAGTAAAAACGCAGGTTGGTACAACAGTGTCCTACCTAACTCTGACGGCAGGGGACAAGGGCATTTAATGCCCGTCCGGTCGCCCCAACAGTGTAAAGAAACGACTGTTAGGTGAGCCACCGGTTGCCACGACGACCTCCTTGTCAGCTCCGCTTGCCACCTCGCTCCGCATGGCTGTGCAGCGCCTCGCCACGTGCTCCTGGGATGGCCCTGGGGCGACACGTTGCTGGACGCGCTGGAGTCTGACTGCGGGGTGGCAGCCTTGCCGCGGCTCTTCTCTTGTTGCTCTGGCAAGCTTGCCGGCCGTCGGGCCTTGCCGGGACGCGCGGGGCGTCGTGGCAAGTCTTCTGGACGTGCTTTGGTTGGCCTTCCCGGCAAGCTCCTCTTGCCGGGGCCTTGTTCTTCCCGGCAAGCTCCTCTTGCCGGGTCTTCGTCTACTTATCTAACACTTTGTTCTTGGATGGCAGTAAGTGGAAATGACGGAGGGTCTTGGCGGGCGCTAGGCGAGCCTTGCCGCGGGGTGCTGCAACCGCCCGTGCACAAGTTCGGGGTACTAAGGTACCCCTACTTTAGTACACCGACAGGAGCCCCCGGGCCTGGGCCATACACGGTGCCGAGCGCTGTTGGGCCAGGCCCAAAACAGTGCACGGGCACGCGCGCCCTGGGGCCACGCACAACCCCCTCCGCTTCCATCGCGTCCTCCCGCAACGGCACGCGTCGATTACGGCGTCCTGGGAGGCGTGGGTAGTGCGCGCGATGTTCAAGGCGTCCACCCCTTTGATCACGGGGCAGGGTGAGGTCACTTCATCTGTCGCCCCGGCTTCGCCTCCCCGCCACGTGGCTCCCATGCGCGTGGGGTCGTGGGCGGCGAACGTGGGAAACCGAGCCGTCACGGGCGGAGGTGGTGGGCCGGCCCCGCTCCTCTGCTCTCCCCGTGCTCCGATTGGCTGAGCGGGGCGGCCGAGCCCCCACTTTGCTCCTTAAAAAGGGGCGGAAGGGGAGCGCAAAAATCCTGCACTTCCTCATCTTCCCCTTGCTTCAACTTCTGCTACCCTTCCTCTCATCCGCCATGGAGGGAGGGAACCCTGGTCCTTCATCGGTGGCGGCGAGGGTCGCCACCAGGCAACGCGCCTCTCCCTATCCCGCGCCGGCGGTGGCGGAGCCAGCCACGAGGGGAAGAGGGAGGGGGAGAGGTCGCGGACGAGGTCGAGGATGTGGTCGGGGTGCTCGGGGCAGAGGCGGTCGAGGCGGTGCGCCATCCTCGCCTCCGCCGGCAGCTCCTCTCCTCGAGGCGGTCCACACCGAGGACGATCCGTGGGAGTTCTTCGTCAAGCTGCGCTGGGCACCTCGTCGTCGCCTCCGGCTTCCGGCTCCGTTTGCGAGCGCGATGGAGCCGGACCCGCCCGAGATGCTGGAATTGCGCATGAGGGGCTGTGGGATTAGCGGCACGCGAGTTAGTGTCGTAACCCTAGCCCCCGGCGTGATGTACTTTGATCGAGGGTGGAAGACATTCGCCCGCATCCACAGCTTGACGGCGGGGTTCACCCTCCATTTTAAGTTAATGGAGGGCGACCTTCTCGCCGTCAAGGTCTTCGGGGACTCCGGCACCCGGGCGAGATGCTGCGTGGACAGCTCCTCCGATAGCGAAGGCTCCTCCTCGAGCGAGAGTGACGAGGAGGGAGCGACAGCGATGACGAGGACGGCGGGTCCGACTAGGCGTCGGACGCCGCCTCGCGCGCCACCGGCGACCCCGTCATCCGGGTCGCCGGCCTTCTGAACTCCCCGGGGCCGTCTCCTTGGGAGGCTGGCGTAGGGAGGCTGCGGAAGAGGAAGAGGGGTGGCGGCAAGGCCGTCAAGTCGGAGTACGAGGGCGAGGTGCCCTCGACAGCATGCTGACATCCTGCCGCCCCGTCTTCAAGCTCTGCTTCCGGCGCCTCTGTCTCCGCCAAGCTCCTGGCCGGCCCCCGGGATGTTCTCTTGGTTTCTTCTGGCACCCGTAGCTCACCTAGGCGTCCCTTTTGCCCTCCCCGGCAAGCTTCTCTTGCCGGGGCCTCCTTGATCTACCTCCTGAAGAGAGAAACAGGAGAGGGATTACGGGCATCTTATCTTTTTTTAATTTGTAAGCCTTCGGGCCTTAGCTGAATTTAAAACTTGTAATCCTCTCTTTCATGTTTTTCATCCTCTATGGACTTGTATTGGAATGGGGTGTTTTTTTAATGAAAAGAGGGGAATGCTTTCCAGGTTATATCCTTTACTTGATTCTGTGCCTTGTATGTCTCCACCCTACGTTTTGAGGGAACTTGCCGGCGCAAGCACACTTGGTGAGTGCGGAACATCAGCAGCCCGCTGGCGGTGCTGTTTCCGGCAAGAAACCTTGTCGGGCCAGTTGCAGCGCGCTTGTATTGTTGAGCGGACTCGAAAACAAATCAAGGGCGCAACTTAGCCGCGATTCGGCCCCTCCGCGCACAGGTTTTCCCATACAAGGCACGCTCGTTCAAGGACGCGGCCTCGCATTCCCCAGTCCATAAGAGGATGCATGACGAGGGATGGAAAACTTATCTGATATCGCAGCCCCCGGCAACTTTGGCTTGTCGGGACACAGGAGCCTGCGCCTTTTTTCTTCTGTTCTTGCCGCTGGCATCGCAGCCCCCGGCGACTCTGGCTTGCCGCGGAGGGACCCTGGTGCTCGCAGCCCCCGGCAATGCGGGTTTGCTGGGCTCAGGTGCCGGTGCATCTTCTTGCTCTTTCCTTGTTGCTGCTATTTCAGTCATAATAACAACTTAGGCAGTGCCTTAGTAAGCTATTTTTGTATGTAACTTCATCCTGGGCTACGCTCGCCGTGTTACATCCTTTGTATGTTTTTACCCTACGCTTTTTAGGGAACTTGCCGGTGCGTACACGCTTGCTGAGTGCGGGACGTCAGCAGCCCGCTGGCGGTGTAGCCCCCGGCAAGAAACCTTGTCGGGCTAGTTGCAGCGCGCTTTCATTGTTGAGCGGACTCGAAAACAAATCAAGGGCGCAACGTAGCCGCGAGCTGGTTCCTCCGTGCACAGGTTTTTCATACAAAGCACGTCCCACGGCCAGGCTCACTACGTTATATCCTTTACTCCGTCGCACCCCTTGTATGTTTTTACCCTACGCTTTCTAGGGAACTTGCCGGTGCATACACACTTGCCGAGTGCGGAACATCAGCAGCCCGCTGGCGGTGTAGCCCCCGGCAAGAAACCTTGTCGGGCTAGTTGCAGCGCACTTTTATTTGTTGAGCGGACTCGAAACAAAGCAAGGGCGCAACTTAACCACGAGTCGGCTCCTTCCGCGCACGGGTTCCCCATACAAGGCACGGACGTTCAAGGAACATAACATAAAAAATAAAAACTGATGGTGCTCTACACTCAAACTTCGGGCAACTTAGCTTTTCCTGTCTTCCGTGCTCCGGCAGGATCGCACTTCTTCCTCGATTCTCTCCCTTGTATGTTTTCACCCTCACACTTTTAGGGAACTCGCCGGTGCAAGCACACTTACTGAGTGCGGAACGTCAGCAGCCCGCTGGCGGTGATGCCTCTGGCGAGAAACCTCGTCGGGCTAGTTGCGGTGCACCTTCATTGTTGAGCGGACTCGAAACAGATCAAGGGCGCAACTTAGCCACGATTCGATCCCTTTGTGCACAAGTTTTCCATACAAGGTACGGTCTTTCAAGGAATACGACTCAAAAGTTTGAAACTGACTGCTTCTCCTTGCTCTACTTGCCGGTGGAGCTCGATGGTGCGTCCTCGACGGCCGCGCAGCGCTTTGAAGAGGTGTGCTCGCCGGAGTGGGCATCAGAGCTACGCTTGCCGGGCTTAGTCTTTGGTGAGGCTATCTTCGCCTTCTTGCACGTGCCGGTGGAGCTCGATGGTGCGTCCTCGACGGCAGCGCAGCGCTCCGGGGAGGTGCGCTTGCCGGAGTGGGCATCAGAGCTGCTCTTGCCGGACTTGCCATTCTTCTTCCCCCGGGGAGCTTCAGCGGCATGTGGCTCGCGCTCGGCCGCGGCTGCTGCTTCTCGGTAGATCTTGTCGGTGCAGATAAGTGCATCCTTCTTGTCACCCTGGACAGAAATGACACTTATCGGACCAGGCATCTTGAGCACATTGTAGGCGTAGTGAGAGGCTGCCATGAACTTGGCAAGCGCTGGACGACCTAGTATCCCATTGTAAGGCAATGGGATATCAGCAACATCGAATGTGACTTTCTCTGTCCTGAAATTTAGCTCGCTACCAAATGTCACTGGCAGTGTGATCTTCCCCTTCGGCTTGCTCCTTCCCGGATTTATCCCTTGAAATGTACCAGTTTCTTCGAGCTCGCTGTCGGGGATCTGGAGCTTCTTGAGCACTGCGGAGGAAATCAGGTTTAGGCCGGCCCCGCCGTCAACCAACATCTTTGTGACCTTGAGGTTGCGGATTGTTGGTGAGACCAACATCGGCAAGCACCCGACCGCGGTGATGCGGTCAGGGTGATCCTCAACATCGAAGACGATGGGCGTGCTGGACCACTTCAGAGGCTTGCGCGACTCGATGGACGGCTCTGCAGCGTTTACTTCTCGCACCCACTGCTTGAGTTGGCGGTGCGAGGTGTGCAGAGAGGCACCGCCGTCAATGCACAACACCTTTGTTGCCTTCTGAAACTCTTGGTCATCAGTCTCATCTTCCTCCATCTCTTCATCCTCATCTTCATCTTCGTCCTTGTCGCGGCCACGGGGAGGCCTGTCTCCTTGCCGCGGCTTGGCCTTGCCGCGGTGCCCTCCCCGGGCAGGGAACTTCTTGCCGGATCCTCCACCACCTCCCTGGGCCCTCTCCTTGTCGCGGCGCTCGTACTCAGCTTTTTGTAGCTCCGCCATCTGCTCGACTTTCTTGCAGGTTTGGAGATCATGGCCCTTGGTGCGGTGGATCTTGCAATACCTCTTGCCGGAGCCATCCTGCTTGTCGGCGGCTACCACGGCCTCGCCGGAGTCATCAGCTTTGGCCTTGTCGGAGCCGCCTCCGTTGCCGGAATGCTCGACAGCTAGCACATCCTTAGCCTTTCTCTTCCTATTGTTCCGCCTCCGGTTCTTCCTTGCCGGGGTGGCATCCTCATTGTCAGATCCTTCTGCTCCTGCAATCTCTCCGGGGATTTTCCTCCCCTCCTCAGCCCGTGCACACTTGTCGGCCAGAGCATAGAGCTCGCTGACATCTCTGATCTTGCACATCACCATCTCCTCCCTCATCCTGCGGTTACGCACGTTCTGATGGAACGCGCTAATAACCGCGGCAGGGTGGACGTCTGGGATGTTGCGTTGCACCTGGCTGAATCTCTGAATGTACTTGCGCAGGGGCTCTCCCTCCTTCTGGACGAGCAGATGCAGATCACTCTCCTGGCCATGGGGTTTGTGGCCGCCTGTGAAGGCGCCGACAAACTGATGACACAGGTCCGCCCATGAAGAGATGGAGCCGTCCGGCAAGTGCATGAGCCAAGATCTGACGTTGGGCTTGAGCACCAACGGGAAATAGTTGGCGAGGATTTTCTCGTCGCGCCCTCCGGCAGCCTGCACCGCAATGGTGTAGATGCTGAGGAACTCCGACGGATGTATCCTGCCATCATACTTCTCGGGCACGTCGGGCTTAAAGTTCTTGGTTCTGGGCCACTGGACTTGCCGCAGCTCACGGGTGAACGCAGGGCAACCTGCCGCGTACGGCAAGTCGCCTGGTTCCCCTGGCGCGCCAAAGATGTCGGGGCGTCTCTCTATGCGGCCACGAGCACCTATGGGGCAGGGGGCCCCTTCTAGTCCGGCAAGGGAGCGGAGGGCGTGCGTAGAGCAGATCGAGGTCGGGCGCGCGGGGGAGACGGGCGATTTTTACCCAGCTTCGGGGCTCTCCGGAGAGATAAAACCCCTACTGCTGCTTTGTTTTTGTATTTGTTCTTGCTCGAGAGCGCGAGCGTATGGTGGTGTTGGATCTACGAACGGTGGAACCCTAGCCTGGAAAAGTTCCGAACCGCCGAACCCCTTCTAGGTGCGCATGGGCCTCCCTTTTATAGTCTGAAGGGGGCACCCACAGGTGGCAGCGTAGGAAGAGGGGGGTAAAAGAGTAAAAATGCAGGTTGGTACAACAGTGTCCTACCTAACTCTGACGACAGGGGACAAGGGCATTTAATGCCCGTCCGGTCGCCCCAACAGTGTAAAGAAACGACCGTTAGGTGAGCCACCGGTTGCCACGACGGCCTCCTTGTCAGCTCCGCTTGCCACCTCGCTCCGCATGGCTGTGCAGCGCCTCGCCACGTGCTCCTGGGATGGCCCTGGGGCGACACGTTGCTGGACGCGCTGGATTTTGACTGCGGGGTGGCAGCCTTGCCGCGGCAAGCGCTTTGCCGCGGCTCTTCTCTTGTTGCTCCAGCAAGCTTGCCGGCCGTCAGGCCTTGCCGGGACGCGCGGGGCGTCGTGGCAAGTCTTCTGGACGTGCTTTGGTTGGCCTTCCCGGCAAGCTCCTCTTGCCGGGGCCTTGTTCTTCCCGGCAAGCTCCTCTTGCCGGGTCTTCGTCTACTTATCTGACACTTTGTTCTTGGATGGCAGTAAGTGGAAATGACGGAGGGTCTTGGCGGGCGCTAGGCGAGCCTTGCCGTGGGGTGCTGCAACCGCCCGTGCACAAGTTCGGGGTACTAAGGTACCCCTACTTTAGTACACCGACACCTTCTCTCAATTCTTTGCATCATTGGGTTGAATCTTCAACTTTTGGTTTTGTTGGGCCTAGGGGAAGTCCCAAATAGGTGAAGGGGAAATGACCTTATTCGCATCCCATGGTATTGAGCAATATATTGATCTGAGGTTCAGTCACATCAATTGGTACCATGAAAGATTTCTCATAGTTAACTCTGAGCCCAGTAAAGGAAGTATAATGCAACATGAGGTTCTTCACTTGAGCAACTTGTCTGGCATCAGCAGGCAGTATTAAGATTGTGTCATCAGCATATTGAATCACATGAAAATCTGGGCAAGCTTGACTGACAATAGGTGCACGAATCAAATTCGTATGCATTGCTTCATTAAGAATTGATTGAAGAAGATCGGCTGCAAGAACAAAGAGTAGAGGAGACACAGGGTCTCCCTGTCTGACTCCCTGTTTGCAATGAAAGAACTTTCCAAGCACACCATTTAGCAGAACAAAAGATGTTCCTGAGGACAACAACATTGAGATCCAATTTAACCATCTCTCTCCAAAACCTCTAGCTCTCAAAATTGCAATAATTTCTTTGTGATTAAGCAGATCAAAAGCCTTCTCAAAGTCCAATTTTAGCAAAACAATTGGTTTCTTAGACTGCTGGCATTGATGCAAGTATTCAAAAGCCCACCCAAGACAATCATGAATAGTTCTGCTCTTAATGAACCCATATTGGTTTGTATGCACAATCTTTAGGATAACTGTTTGTAGCCTGTTTGCCAAAAGCTTGGTTATAATCTTGATTGTGCAGTTGAGCAGAGAAATTGATCTGAAATCATTTGCTCTAACCGGATTATCCTTCTTGGGTATTAAAGTGATGAAGGAAGCAGTAATGCTTTGAAGAGATATAGCTCCATGATAAAAATCATCAATTAACTTGTAAGAAACTGTAGCAATTATGTCCCAACAAGCTTTGATAAAATCTCCACTGAATCCATCTGGCCCTGGTGCTTTATCTGAAGGGAGGTGTTTGATGACAGAATCAATCTCTTGTTTTGTAAAAGGAGCATCTAGTTCCTGCAAACCCTCCATTCTAGTAATGAGATTGATCAGATTTGGAGGATCAAAACAAGCCCAAAGTATAGCACCCTTTGCATGATGCTCTGAGTGTTCAATTCCCTGATCATTTTGCAAAGATTGAATGAAGTTGTGCCTGTATTTAATAGTGGCCTTTGCTTGAAAGAACTTCAAGTTTTCATCACCAAATTTAACCCATCTAATTGTTGCTCTTTGCCTCCAATAAATCCTCTGAAAGACAGCATTTTCAACAAATGCTCCTTAAGCATTTCCCTTCCATTGTGTTCACTATCAGTGAGCATTCTGTATTCCTCAAAAAAGTCCCACATCAAAATCACATTATTGGTGGCATGAATGCTGCCAGCTAAATTGGAAATGCTTTTACTCCAAATTTTAAGGCATTTTCCGAGCCTTTTAAACTTAGCAGTGACCAATTTAGCACTGTCAGTAGCCAATGAAGGTTGTTGCCAATTAGATTGAACTATCTCTTTAAAATCATGATGTTGAAGCCAAAAGTTTTCAAACCTAAAAACTTGAGCCTTAGGTATGCTAGTGCCAATGGACATGACAGGTTTGGAGAGGGGAATAGCCATTGTATTGGGATAATTTGAAGACCAATTTTCAGAAGTGAACACCCAATCAATTTTTTCCAGAAGAGGGGCTTGCTGCATATTGCTCCAAGTAAAACTTCTAACTTTCAAAGGAATTTCAACAAGGGCAAGTTGACTGATTGCTGCATTGAATTGCATCATATTGTTTATGTCTCTAGATCTATATACCTGTTGGAAGGATACCTGATGTAGTTGAAATCCCCAATGATGATCCAATAATGGATCGACAGGCATCTGAATGTTTTTGAACCAAGACAAAAAATTGAGTCTGCCTTCATTATCACAAGGCCCATAAATGTTTGTTAATATCCAAGAATCCCCTGTGTGTACTGAGATGAACATCATAGAGATAGAAAATTCATTTTTGAACATGCATTCTCCTTGAAACATATTATCATTCCAGGCAATGAGAAAACCCACAGAAGGCAGATAATCAAATTTATTAATCCTTCTAGTAATTTTTTTTAAATAAGAGCTATCAAAAGATTCTCTTTTTGTTTCTTGCAGACAGGTAACTGAGCTTCGGGCTTCTTCAATTTTGTTTGAAATAGCTAGTCACTTATCACTTGAATTTATACCTCTAACACTCCAACTCAATATGTTCCAGGATTTATTCATTGTAGTTTAAATAGAACATTAGCAGAGATTTATAACATCACTCATGAAGATAAAGTAAATCAGATAGTCACCACTATTACAATCCCATAGAAAACAAAGTCTTTGGAAAGCCAGCAGAGCAGAAAGAGTGCCCATTACAAAAGTGAAATGATGCAAATCTCCATTACATAAATTGCTTAAAACACCCAAAATGAGACCCCCTACTAGGCCTTCAATCCTCTCTCTTAGAATCTTCATTCTTTCCATGTTGATTGCTTTCCTCCCCTCTCAACTTTCTTCTGCAGAAGGTTCTCCTCTGTGCACACCTTTCGGTCCACCTTGCAATAAGAGGGATTCAGATTTTTAATGACTTTGGTATTACAGACAGGGGGCTTAGCAGAACAAGCCATACAGTTGCTATCTTGACAAGCTTTATTTTTATATCCTTTATGTAAATGTTGCAACCTTTCACTTCTCCTTACCTCAGATTCAACCACTGGCACTCTGTCTTTCCTTTTTCCTTTGGGAGCAGTGGGGCTGCAGAAGCTGATCCCCTCTGTAGCAGATGGAGGTGGGACCTCCTCCACTCTGTTTTCCTGCAACTAAGAGCATGAGGGAGCTGCAGTTACAGGGCAGGAAGTAGGAATGAAGAATATTAACTGCCGAGACTGTTGGAATCCTTCACATATAATATGCCACGTAGGAGATTGCAAGAACATCTTTTCCCAATCAAAATTTTCAGGTGTCAATAAGGCAATACAAATGAAATACACCCAGTCAAATGGCACCTTAAGTGTTGTGGTGTCCTCTGTGCTGTGGGAGAAGTGCCGCTTCCAGGAAGAGAGGCATGCCAAGCCCTGACTAACTGAATCTGCATTAGAGCCAGCAGTGGTGGGATTAGATAAATACTTTCCTTTGGTATTAAAACCTGGTGGAGCTGAGCTATTTGAGGATGAGTTACAGGTTACATTAATACTTTCTGAGTCTGAAGCTGGCTTGGAAGAAGCATCTGAAGAGCAGTCCAAAATCTCAATTTCTTCATCCAAAGTGGTGCTCCGATCATCCTCTCTGCTTATAGCTTTCAAATATTCAGAAGGAGAAGCTAACTGAATTACAGGGTCCACTCTTTCAGCAAGATTCTGATTAAAGAGAGAACCATCTTCCTCAACAAATTCCTCCTCTAAAATCTTCTCATTAGCCAGCAAGAGAGAGTTAAGTTGAGTTTGGTTGCTAGGATCAGTAACATGAGGTGGTGATTAGGGTAAATCCCGGTTGAGATCAAGTCATGCCCTATTTATTTGCTCAACTGGTGGCATGAGGTTGAAGAAGTCTAGAGGAGCAGCAAAAGCAGGTGGAGCAGGTATCTAAATAATCTCCTGGGGAAGAGCTTGCATGGGCCCTAATGCCAAATTGAGGTCAAGCATAGCTTCTTGGGCCTGACCCATGAAGTTAATATGCATTTCCCTCCTCATACTGTTGTGCATTTTCATCTTGCATAGCTATGTCAACACCATTTGACCCCACAGAGAGAGTCAGATCACTATGAGGGTCCATCTCAGGAAGATTTGCTTGATGCTGCTCATCTAGTGGTTGAAACAGATCTGCAAGCTCCAAGAATTCCCCATCTTCCAGCTCCTGATCAATCAACTCATCATCCTGAGCAGGCATTGCCCAATGACCCCAACCAGGAAGATCCTCCTCCCCTCTTGCTCTGCATCTTCTGCTGCCTGCTGCATAGCTTGCTGGTGGAAGTTCTGCAGCTCCCCTGCCATAACATCTTGAGCTTGATGCTATTGAATAGGCCCAATGAAATGATTAAGCTGATTAGGGTGGTGAAAATTATTAGCTGGCTGAGGATTTCCATCAACAAGCATTGGGTCTTCATCTAGTGGCCCCCCTCCTAGGGGTTCCTACTGAATAATAATGACTGGAACAGTCCATGATTCAGCATTTGGATCATCAGATTCTCCAACCACAATACTGATAGGAACATCTTTCATGTCTTCAACTCTAATTTTGACCATCAGGGCTACCTGTGTGCTCCTTGCCTTGTCCCAAAGTAACATCTTACCAAAGCTTCTGACAACATTAGCCAATTCCTAAATATCCCTCTTAACAAATGGAAACCCAATCAACAAAGCCCAAATGTCTCTATTAAGGGCCAGATTTCTCCAGTTAAGGCCTTGGTTATGCCTCTGGAAAATGATGTGAACATCCCCATGCACATGAGGGAATTGGAGCACAAGGGCATCTCTATCAAAAGGTGATCTTAATCTGACATACGCTTGACCGAAGGGGCACTGACAAATCTCTCAAAACCCTAGATGCTTGACTTGAGTAAGAAACTCACCGATGATCTGCCTCACATTAGGAAAATGAACTTGATGATTAGGCATGGGGACAATGGTGAGGATTGCCCAGTCTTCATGCCGCGGCAAGGCAGGGTCAGTGATCACCCTCACTCTTGCTGGCCTCCCTTCCACATGGATTGCCTGATGATGTGATGGAAGAAACGACGTCGAATTGAACGGAAAGTTGGCCATAGCTCTCGGAATAAGCTCTCCCCTCAACTCTGAAGATTGTAGAAACCTACTAACAGTCAACGGAGGCGGAGGTGGAAGAGAGGAGGAGCGAGCAGGATGAGGCGCTGCAGCTTTGGAATTGTTAGGTGGAGGAATAATATGAGGCACTTGATTGTCGGAGGACTCAATAGCATTCCTCGATTGAGGCACCACAATCGCACCATTAATGGGGGCTGCATCAGCAGTAGCAGATACTGAGGCAGTCAATTGATTTGACAATGCGAGAGCGTGGAAGCCCGATCGGCAGCCATTGGGAGTATGGCCCCACCCCTTGCAATTATGACAACGGATATTTTATTCTTGCAGGTCAATCTCTCATGGCCCGTTAATAGACAGCGGACGCAGAAAGCCTTGGGCCGGACCGAGACAGGCCTTTATCGAAAAAGGCTTTCGCCCCGCTTTATATATAAAGCAACGACCAACAACAACCCGGTACAAACGCACGCCACCACAACACACGCACACACCCAAGGCAAGATACATAAGTGCTGAGCGCAGCAACACCACCCCAAGCACTACAAGAGCAGCCGGGTCCTTGCCCGTGAACACGCCACCGCGAAGAGATGAAGCTGCATATGACGAACCGTGGGCTCCAAGGTGGTGCCTTCAGGAAGGAAACGACACCGAAGCGCCGCCACCGCCCGACCCGAGAGTCAGAGTTTCCCCTAGAGCAACACGACGGGCAATGATGGCCGCGACGACGCCTTCAGGAAGGGAGCGAGCTTCGCCGCTGCCGGTCCGTCCGAAGATAGGACAGGTTTTCACCCCGGCCCATACTCACCGCCACCGAACGTCACACCCTGGCGACCATGCTGCCCACACGACCATGGTCACCGGGCAGCACCAAGGCACGAGCTTTGCCCATGAGCACCGCGACACCACCACCAGGGCCGCCACCCCGGAATCCAAGACCTCGACGCCACCTCACCAGTTACCTAGCGCCACGCCACCTATAGAGACGGGTGGAAAGGCCTCGCCTTTCGCACCCCTGAGCTGCCCCAACTGGCCGCCATCGGCCCGTCCTGCTGCCGGGCGCGAGACTAGTGCGGTCCTGTCGCCGGGCGCGAGACGGGCGCGGTCCTGCCGCCGGGCGCGAGACGGGCGCGGTCCTGCTGCCGGGCGCGAGACAGGCGATGTACCACAGCTGAGAAAAGCCCAGTCCTTCGACGGAAGTGGTGCGTGGGCGACGAGGAGAGGAATCGAAGGCCGCCACATGCCGCCTACGGTCGAACCGACGCCGAAACATGTCAGGCGCCGCCGCAGCCGACATGCCAAGCTACCGTGGATCCCTCCACGGCCGGAGCAGCAGCCACACCAGGGTACTGCCCATCCCGCGCCGCCAGCCGGACTCCAGCCGTTGAGTCCGTCGGCCACGCAGCCACCAGATCGTCCACCACACCTGTGCCGCCACCGCCACCACACGCTCCCCGCCGTGCCCTGGCCAGAGCCGGCCAGCATCCGCGACCAGGACGCGCTCCGGCCACCGCCCTACGCCACCAGCCGGGTCCCCGGCGACAAATCCAGCCGAATCTGGCCGGAACCCGGCTCGCCCGCAACCACCAGCACCGCCACCGCCGCGTCAGATCCGCCGCCCACCGCAGCCACGAAGGCCGTACCTTGAGCAGGATCCGCCGCCGCCTTCAGCCGCCAGCCAGCAGGACGACGGGCTCCAGCCCACGCCGCCACAGCCCGCGCCGCCCGGCGGCCGGATCTGGCTGATGCAGCCCAGGCACGCCCCGCCGTCGCAGTGCCCGCCACCCAGGCTGCACCAGCGCGCCGCCACCGCCAAAACGCGGAGCCGCCACACCCGCACAACACCGCGCCGCCGCGCCCACCGCCGCGCGACGCACTGGCCCGAAGAAGCACGCCCGCGCAGCCCCCTCGAGCAGGAGGACGCCAGCGCCCCGCCGTTGCCGGCACCGGTCGGGCTTTGCCCGGCTGTGCCCTCTGGCGGCGGCGGAGCAGGGGAAGAGGAGGAGGAGGGGGGTGCTCGACGTGATCTGGTCGCCCTCCCCGTTGCCTCGCGGGGGCGACGCGGGAGGGGTGGTATTCCTTATGCAGAATCCCAAGACAGGCCTTTGGACAGCTAAGGGACCAGGAATAACTCCTGGGCCATTTTAAATTCGCTGATTTGCCGCCTCATTATTGCCCTCCTCCAGAAATTGAAGGCGATCAAAAACCATGGTAACTGCCACCGTGGATTGAGCAGGGCGAGTTCTTTGAGTCTGAGGTGGATTTGAAGCATGATTGTAAAATCTCAGAGCATGCACAACATCAGCAAAAGAATTTGCATTTCTCGAAGGAGAAACCAAGGTCCACCCATCATCTTGATCAGGGTCCGAGAGAGAACGAAACTTCGGCCCATTTGAACCCCATAGGAGAAAACCAAGATTGAATTCAGGCAAGGAGACATTTCCTCCATTGTAAATTGCAAAACCAACATTGATAGAGGAGACCGAGAACTTGAAAAGAGAATCACGAAGTTTCTGAACTTTGAACAAAGAAGCCCGGCCTCTGAAGCAGGAGAGAAGGATTGTACCTATTGACTCCTCCATGAGTCGAATCTTTGACCTTGTAAATTCAGACACCAGAAAGAATTCCCTTTGCCCTTGTTCTACCGTGAAATTGATCGGGAGATTCAGGGGGTGCCAGATGTGATCTTCAAATGCATGACCCCGCTCGAAGCGGAGATCCTCTAGAGACATGTTTCGGACAGGAGAGGTCGCCTTGGCCGGGATGGCTATTGGCGAGAACTGCGGTAGCCGTCGTGACCGGAGTGGCCAGCGACGGGAGGGCTGGACGATGGCCGCTGTGATCGGAGTGGCCAGCGATGGGAGGGCTAGGCGATGGCCGCCGTGGCCGGAGTGGCCAGCAATAGGAGGGCTCGACGGTGGCCGCCGTGATCAGAGTGGCCAGCAATAGGAGGGCTAGGCGATGGCCGCTGTGGCTGGAGTGGCCAGCAGCAGGGCTAGGCTAGGAGGAGCGGAAGCGAGGAAAGGGGCCGCGGTGGTAATTTTGGTAAAAAAACGACGATTTTCTATTATTTCAGCCATAGTTGTGGTCCTTTTCTGCAATTTTCTCTATGTTAATATTGTCGATGGAATGCATCATGTGTAGATGTACAATTCTAATGGGAGTGCTAATAATCTCAAATGGTCCATATGATTTCTGAAAACAATTCGACTTCCTTTTCAATGGTTGTACAGTTACGTGGTCATCAGAGAAGTTTTGCATGCGTGGATGGCTCAGCTGGATACCCAACCGTGGTGGTCCGGCCACTCTACCAGGCAAAGAGATGGTAAGGATATGTGGACCGTGAACAAATATTGTCTTGACATTTTGCTGTGTATGAAGAAACTGTTGGGGAACGTAGTAATTTCAAAAAAATTCCTACGCACAAGCAAGATCATTGTGATGCACAGCAACGAGAGGGGAAAGTGTTGTCCACGTACCCTCGTAAACCGAAAGCGGAAGCGTTAGAACAACACGGTTGATGTAGTTGTACGTCTTCACGGCCCAACCGATCAAGCACCGAAACTACGGCACCTCCGAGTTCTAGCACACGTTCAGCTCGATGACGTCCCTCGTACTCCGATCTAGCCCAGTGTCGAGGGAGAGTTCCGTCAGCACGACGGCGTGGTGACGATTTTGATGTTCTACCGTCGCAGGGCTTCGCCTAAGCACCGCTACAATATTATCGAGGAGGACTATGGTGGAGGGGGGCACCGCACACGGCTAAGAGATCAAGAGATCAATTGTTGTGTCTCCAAGGGGTGCCCCCTCCCCGTATATAAAGGAGTGGAGGAGGGGGAGGGCCTGCCCTCTCTCTATGGCGCGCCCTAGGGGAATCCTACTCCCGTATTAGGAGTAGGAGAGAAGGAAAGGGAAGGGAGAAGGAGAAGGAAGGAAGAGGGCGCCCCCTCCCTAGTCCAATTCGGACTAGACCATGGGGAGGGGTGCGGCCACCCTTTGGGGCCTTTCTCTCCTTTCCCGTATGGCCCATTAAGGCCCAATACGAATTCCCGTAACTCTCCGGTACTCCGAAAAATACCCGAATCACTCGGAACCTTTCCGATGTCCGAATATAGTCGTCCAATATATCGATCTTTACGTTTCGACCATTTCGAGACTCCTTGTCATGTCCCCGATCTCATCCGGAACTCCGAACTCCTTTGGTACATCAAAACTCATAAACTCAACTGTTATCGAAACCTTAAGCGTGCGGACCCTACGGGTTCGAGAACTATGTAGACATGACCGAGACACGTTTCCGGTCAATAACCAATAGCGGAACCTGGATGCTCATATTGGCTCCTACATATTCTACGAAGATCTTTATCGGTCAAACCGCATAACAACATATGTTGTTCCCTTTGTCATCGGTATGTTACTTGCCCGAGATTCGATCGTCGGTATCTTAATACCTAATTCAATCTCATTACCGGCAAGTCTCTTTACTCGTTATGTAATGCATCATCCCGCAACTAACTCATTAGCTACATTACTTGCAAGGCTTATAGTGATGTGCATTACCAAGAGGGCCCAGAGATACCTCTCCGACAATCGGAGTGACAAAACCTAATCTCGAAATATGCCAATTCAACATGTACCTTTGGAGACACCTGTAGAGCTCCTTTATAATCACCCAGTTACGTTGTGACGTTTGGTAGCACACAAAGTGTTCCTCCGGTAAACGGGAGTTGCATAATCTCATAGTTGTAGGAACATGTATAAGTCATGAAGAAAGCAATAGCAACGTACTAAACGATCAAGTGCTAAGCTAACGGAATGGGTCATGTCAATCACATCATTCTCCTAATGATGTGATCCCGTCAATCAAATTACAACTCATGTCTATGGTTAGGAAACATAACCATCTTTGATTAATGAACTGGTCAAGTAGAGGCATACTAGTGACACTATGTTTGTCTATGTATTCACACATGTATTATGTTTTCGGTTAATACAATTCTAGCATGAATAATAAACATTTATCATGAAATAAGGAAATAAATAATAACTTTATTATTGCCTCTAGGGCATATTTCCTTCAGTCTCCCACTTGCACTAGAGTCAATAATCTAGTTCACATCGCCATGTGATTTAACACCAATATTCATATCTGTATATGATTAACTCCCATGGTTCACATCGTCATGTGACCAACACCCAAAGGGTTACTAGAGTCAATAATCTAGTTCACATCGCTTATGTGGTTAACACCCAAAGAGTACTAAGGTGTGATCATGTTTTGCTCGTGAGAGAAGCTTAGTCAACGGGTCTGTCACATTCAAAACCGTATGTAGTTTGCAAATATTCTATGTCTACAATGCTCTATACGGAGCTACTCTAGCTAATTGCTCCCACTTTCAATATGTATCCAGATTGAGACTTAGAGTCATCTGGATCGGTGTAAAAGCTTGCACCGATGTAACTCTTTATGACGGGCTCTTTTATCACCTCCATAATTGAGATATATTTTCTTAGTCCTCACTAAGGATATTCTTGACCAATGTTCAGTGATCTACTCCTAGATCACTATTGTACTCCCTTGCCAAATTCAGAGCAAGGTATACAATAGGTCTGATACATTGCATAACATACTTTATAGAACCTATGACTGAGGCATAGGGAATGACTTTCATTCTCTTTTCTATTTTCTGCCATGGTCGGGATTTGAGTCTTACTCAATTTCACACCTTTGCAACACAAGCAAGAACTCTTTCTTTGACTGTTCCATTTTGAACGACTTCAAAATCTTGACAAGGTATGTACTTATTGAAAAACTTATCAAGCGTCTTGATCTATCTCAGTAGATTTTGATGCTCAATATGTAAGTAGCTTTACTGAGGTCTTTCTTTTAAAGAACTCCTTTCAAATACTCCTTTATGCTTTCCAGAAAAATTCTACATCATTTCTGATCAACAATATGTTACTCGCATATATTTATCAGAAAGGTGGTAGTGCTCCCACTCACTTTATTATAAATACAGGCTTCACCACAAGTCTGTATAAAACTATATGCTTTGATCAACTTATCAAAGCGTATATTCCAACTCTGAGATGCTTGCACCAGTCCATAGATGGATCGCTGGAGCTTGCACATTTTGTTAGCACCTTTAAGATTGACAAAACCTTCTGGTTGCATCATATACAACTCTTCTTTAAGAAAACCATTAAGGAATGCAGTTTTGACATCCATTTGCCAGATTTCATAAAATGTGGCAATTGCTAACATGATTCGGACAGACTTAAGCATCGCTATAGTTGAGAAAATCTCATTGTAGTCAACACCTTGAACTTGTCGAAAACCTTTTTGTGACAAGTTGAGCTTTGTAGATAGTAACACTACTATCAGCATCTGTCTTCCTCTTGAAGATCTGTTTATACAATATGGCTTGCCGATCATCGGGCAACTCCACCAAAGTCCACACTCTGTTCTCATACATGGATCCCATCTCAGATTTCATGGCCTCAAGCCATTTCGCAGAATCTGGGCTCATCATCGCTTCCTCATAGTTCGTAGGTTCATCATGGTCTAGTAACATGACTTCCAGAACAGGATTACCGTACCACTCTGGTGCGGACTGTACTTTGGAAGACCTATGAGGTTTTGTAGTAACTTGATCTGAAGTTTCATGATCATCATCATTAGCTTCCTCACTAATTGGTGTAGGAATCACTGGAACTGATTTTTGTGATGAACTACTTTCCAATTTGGGAGAAGGTACAAATTACCTTATCAAGCTCTACTTTCCTCCCACTCACTTCTTTCGAGAGAAACTCCTTCTCTAGAAAGGATCCATTCTTAGCAACAAATGTTTTGCCTTCAGATCTGTGATAGAAGGTGTACCCAACAGTTTCCTTTGGGTATTCTATGAAGACGCACTTCTTCGATTTGGGTTCGAGCTTATCAGGTTGAAAACCTTTTCCATATAAGCATCGCAACTCCAAACTTTAAGAAACGACAACTTAGGTTTACGGCTAAACCATAGTACATACGGTCTCGTCTCAACGGATTTAGATGGTGGCCTATTAAACATGAATGCGGCTGTCTCTAATGCATAACCCCAAAATGATAGTGGTAAACCGATAAGAGACATCATAGATTGCACCATATCTAGTAAAGTACGATTACGACGTTCGGACACACCATTACATTGTGGTGTTCCAGGTGGCATGAGTTGCGAAACTATTTCACATTGTTTCAAATGAAGACCAAACTCATAACTCAAATATTCGTCTCCACGATCAGATCGTAGAAACTTTATTTTTCTTGTTACGATGATTTTCCACTTGACTCTGAAATTCTTTGAACTTTTCAAATGTTTCAGACCTATGTTTCATCAAGTAGATATACCCATATCTGCTCAAATCATGTGTGAAGGTCAGAAAATAACGATACACGCCGCGAGCCTTAACACTCATCGGATCGCATACATCGGTATGTATTATTTATAATAAGTTAGTAGCTCGTTCCATTGTTCCAGGGAACGGAGTTTTAGTCATCTTGCCCAAAAAGGCACGGTTCACAAGCATCAAATGTTTCGTAACCAAGTGATTCCGAAAATCCATCTTTATGGAGTTCCTTCATGCGCTTTACAGCGATATGACCCAAATGGCAGTGCCACAAATAAGTTGCACTATCATTATTAACTTTGCATCTTTTGGCATCAATATTATGAATATGTGTATCACTACGATCGAGATCTAACAAACTATTTTCATTGGGTGTATGACCATTTGAAGGTTTTATTCATGTAAACAGAACAACAATTATTCTCTGACTTTAAATGAATAACCGTATTGCAATAAACATGATCAAATCATATTCATGCTCAACGCAAACGCCAAATAACATTTATTTAGGTTTAACACTAATCCCGAAAGTATAGGGAGTGTGCGATGATGATCATATCTATCTTGGAACTACTTCCAACACTCATCGTCACTTCCCCTTCAACTAGTCTCTGTTTATTCTGTAACTCCTGTTTCGAGTTACTAATCTTAGCAACCGAACAAGTATCAAATAATCAGGGGCTACTATAAACACTAGTAAGGCACACATCAATAACCTGTATATCAAATATATCCTTGTTCACTTTGCCATCCTTCTTATCCACCAAATATTCAGGGTGTTTCCACTTCCAGTGACCATTTCCTTTGCAGTGTAAGCACCCAGTTTCAGGCTTTGGTCTAACTTTGGTCTTCTTCACAGGAGCGACAACTTGCTTGTCATTCTACTTGAAGTTCCCTTTCTTTCCCTTTGACCTTCTTTTGAAACTAGTGGTCTTGTCAATCATCAACACTTGATGCTCTTTCTTGATTTCTACCTTCGTCGATTTCAACATCACGAAGAGCTCGGGAATCATTTTCGTCATCCCTTGCATACTATAGTTCATCACGAAGTTCCAGTAACTTGGTGATGGTGACTAGAGAACTCTGTCAATCACTATCTTATCTGGAAGATTAACTCCCACTTGATTCAAGCGATTGTAGTACCCAGACAATCTGAGCACATGCTCACTAGTTGAGTGATTCTCCTCCATCTTTTAGCTATAGAACTTGTTGGAGACTTCATATCTCTCAACTCAGGTATTTAAGTTCAATTAATCATATTACTTAAGAACTCCCACTTAGACAGACATCTCTCTAGTCATCTAAGTGATCACGTGATCCAAATCAACTAAACCATGTCCGATCATCACGTGAGATGGAGTAGTCTTCAATGGTGAACATCACTATGTTGATCATATCTACTATATGATTCACGCTCGACCTTTCGGTCTCCGTGTTCCGAGGCCATATCTGTATATGCTAGGCTCATCAAGTTTAACCTGAGTATTCGCGTGTGCAACTGTTTTGCACCCGTTGTATTTGAACGTAGAGCCTATCACACTCGATCATCACGTGGTGTCTCAGCACGAAGAACTTTCGCCACGGTGCATACTCAGGGAGAACACTTCTTGATAATTAGTGAGAGATCATCTTAAAATGCTACTGTCAAACTAAGCAAAATAAGATGTATAAAAGATAAACATCATAGGCAATCATAATATGTGACATGATATGGCCATGATCATCTTACGCCTTTGATCTCCATCTCCAAAGTACTGTCATGATCTCTATCATCACCGGCACGACACCATGATCTCCATCATCTTGATCTATATCAATGTGTCGTCACATGGTCGTCTCACCAATTATTGCTCTTGCAACTATTGCTATCGCATAGCGATAAAGTAAAGCAAATATTTGGCGCTTGCATCTTATGCAATAAAGAGACAACCATAAGGCTTCTACCAGTTGCCGATAAATTCAACAAAACATGATCATCTCATACAACAACTTATATCTCATCTCATACAACAACTTATATCTCATCACGTCTTGACCAAAGTATGACATGCTGGTAAGCAATATGACTTGTATCGCCACAACTCACTTGTGTTCTACTCGTGCATATAACATCTACACATAAAACCTGGCTCGGCTGCCACTGTTGGAGAACGTAGTAATTTCAAAAAAAATCCTACGCACACGCAAGATCATGGTGATGCATAGCAACGAGAGGGGAAAGTGTTGTCCATGTACCCTCGTAGACCGAAAGCGGAAGCGTTAGAACAACACGGTTGATTTAGTCGTACGTCTTCACGGCCCGACCGATCAAGCACCGAAACTACGGCACCTCCGAGTTCTATCACACGTTCAGCTCGATGACATCCCTCGTACTCCGATCCAGCCGAGTGTCGAGGGAGAGTTCCGTCAGCACGACGGCGTGGTGACGATCTTGATGTTCTACCGTCGCAGGGCTTCGCCTAAGCACCGCTACAATATTATCGAGGAGGACTATGGTGGAGGGGGGCACCGCACACGGCTAAGAGATCAAGATATCAATTGTTGTGTCTCCAAGGGGTGCCCCCTCCCCGTATATAAAGGAGTGGAGGAGAGGGAGGGCCGGCCCTCTCTCTATGGCGCGCCCTAGGGGAGTCCTATTCCCACCGGGAGTAGGATTCCCCCTTGCCTAGTAGAACTAGGAGCCCTTCCATGTAGAAGGAGTAGGAGAGAAGGAAAGGGAAGGGAGAAGGAGAAGGAAGGAAGGGGGCGCCCCCTGAGGGAGTCCTGGATTAGGGGGTGTCCGGATGGCCGGACTATAGCCTTTGGCCGGACTCCTGGACTATGAAGATACAAGATTGAAGACTTCGTCCCGTGTCCGGATGGGACTTTCCTTGGCGTGGAAGGCAAGCTTGGCGATACGGATATGTAGATCTCCTACCATTGTAACCGACTCTGTGTAACCCTAACCCTCTTCGGTGCCTATATAAACCGGAGGGTTTTAGTCCGTAGGACGAACAACAATCATACCATAGGCTAGTTTCTAGGGTTTAGCCTCTCTGATCTCGTGGTAGATCTACTCTTGTACTACCCATATCATCAATATTAATCAAGCAGGAGTAGGGTTTTACCTCCATCGAGAGGGCCCGAACCTGGGTAAAAACATCGTGTCCCTTGTCTCCTGTTACCATCCGCCTAGACGCATAGTTCGGGACCCCCTACCCGAGATCTGCCGGTTTTGACACCGACATTGGTGCTTTCATTGAGAGTTCCTCTGTGTCGTGATCTTTAGGCCCGATGGCTCCTCCGATCATCAACAACAACGCGGTCCAGGGTGAGACTTTTCTCCCCGGACAGATCTTCGTATTCGGCGGCTTTGCACTGCGGGCCAATTCGCTTGGCCATCTGGAGCAGATTGAAAGCTACGCCCCTGGCCATCAGGTCAGATTTGAAAGTTTAAACTACACGGCTGACGACCGCGGAGACTTGATCTTCGACGGGTTCGAGCCACAGCCAAGCGCGCCGCACTGTCACGATGGGCATGATCTAGCTCTGCCGCCGAACAGTGCCCTTGGGGCCGCACCAGTGTCCGTTCCGACCCTTAGCTCGGAGCCGACTGCGCCGATCGAGGACGGGTGGCTGGACACCGCCTCGGGGGCTGCATCTCTACGGCGATTGAGCCGTAAACCAACCCTGTCCTTTGTGAAGCTCGTGACTCCAAGGCGTCGGACTCCTCTCCGGACTCCGAACCTTCCGCGCCCCTGCCAATCGAATCCGATTGGGCGCCGACCATGGAGTTCACTGCCGCGGACATCTTTCGGCACTCGCCCTTTGGTGACATCTTGAATTCACTAAAGTCTCTCTCTTTATCAGGAGAGCCCTGGTCGGACTATGGTCAGGAAGGTTGGGATGCGGAGGACGAAGAAATTCAAAGCCCACCCACCACCCACTTCGTAGCCACTGTCGATGATTTAACCGACATGCTCGACTTCGAATCCGAAGACATCGACGGTATGGACGACGATGCAGGAGACGACCAAGAACCAGCGCCTACAGGGCACTGGAAGGCCACCTCGTCATACGACATTTACATGGTGGACATCCCAAAAGATGGGAATGGCGATGGAACAACGGAGGATGACCCCTCCAAGAAACAGCCTAAGCGCCGGCGTCAGCGGCGCCACTCTAAATCCCGCCACAGCAAAAACAGTGATTCCGGCACGGGAGACAATAACACCCCGGACAGTGCCGAAGACAACCCCCTCCAGCAGGATTCAGTGCAGGAGGATGGAGAAGCTAGCCCTCATGAGAGAGAGGCAGGCAGAGAGGTAGAGGACGATAATTACATGCCTCCCTCCGAAGATGAGGCAAGCCTCGATGACGACGAATTTGTCATGCCTAAGGATCCCGTCGAACAAGAGCGTTTCAAACGCAGGCTTATGGCCACGGCAAGCAGCCTCAAGAAAAGCAGCAACAGCTTAGAGCTGACCAAGACTTGCTAGCCGATAGATAGACTGAAGTCCTTGCGGCCGAAGAGTATGAACTCGAACGCCCCTCCAAGAGCTACCCAAAACGCAGGCTGCTACCCTGATTAGAGGAGGAAGCACCTAAACCTACATCACCAGCGCATGATACGGCCGACCGGCCACCTCGTGGCCGCGACAGAGAGGCCTCTCGGCCCTCCACTCAAGCCGCACCCCGGCGCCGCTCAAAAAATACCAAGGCGCGGGGAAATGCGCCAGACCTGCGGGATATATTGGAGGACAACGCAAGGAAAACAAGATCGATCTACGGATTGCGTGGGCGCCCCACGATACGTGATGATAACCGTCACGCCGGATATGGCAATTCCGGCCGGGCCGAACACAGTAGACAAAGCTCATTTGAGCTGCGTCGTGATATAGCCCAATACAGAGGCACCGCACACCCACTATGCTTCACAGATGAAGTGATGGATCATCAAATCCCTGAGGGTTTCAAACCCATAAACGTTGAATCATACGATGGCACAACAGATCCTGCGGTCTGGATCGAGGACTATCTCCTTCATATCCACATGGCCCGCGGTGATGATCTACACGCCATCAAATACCTCCCGCTCAATCTTAAAGGACCAGCTCGGCATTGGCTTAACAGCTTGCTAGCGGAGTCAATTGGTTGTTGAGAAGACCTGGAAGCCGCATTCCTTGACAATTTCCAGGGCACCTATGTGCGACCACCAGACGCCGATGACCTAAGACACATAATTCAGTAGCCAGAGGAATCGGCCAGACAATTCTGGACACGGTTCCTAACCAAGAAAAATCAAATCGTCGACTGTCCGGATGCAGAGGCCCTTGCAGCCTTCAAACATAACATCCGTGACGAGTGGCATGCCCGGCACCTAGGACAGGAAAAGCCGAAATCCATGGCAGCCCTCACAACACTCATGGCCCGCTTTTGCATGGGAGAGGACAGCTGGCTAGCTCGTAGTAACAACATGACCAAGAGCCCTGGTAATTCGGATACCAAGGACAGCAACGGCAGGTCGCGTCGCAACAAGCACAAGCGCCGCATTAACGGTGATAATGCTGAGGATACGGCAGCCAATGCCAGATTGAGAGGCTCTAAACCTGGTCAGCGGAAAAAGCCATTCAAAAGAAATACTCCGGGCCTGTCCAATTTGGACCGAATACTCGATCGCTCGTGCCAGATACACGGCACCCCCGAAAAACCAGCCAAGCACACCAACAGGGATTGTTGGGTGTTCAAGCAGGCAGGCAAGTTAAATGCTGAAAACAATGACAAGGGTCTGCATAGCGATGACGAGGAGGAGCCCCGGCCGCCGAACAATAGAGGACAGAAGGGCTTCCCCCCACAAGTGCGGACGGTGAATATGATATACGCAACCCACATACCCAAAAGGGAGCGGAAGCGCGCACGAAGGGACATATATGCGATGGAGCCAGTCGCCCCAAAGATCAATCCATGGTCCTCCTGCCCGATCACTTTTGATCGAAGGGACCACCCCACTAGCATCCGCCATGGCGGATTCCCCGCATTTGTTCTAGACCCAATCATTGATGGATTTCACCTCATCAGAGTCCTGATGGACGGCGGCAGCAGCCTGAACCTGCTTTATCAGGATACAGTGCGCAAAATGGGCATAGACCCCTCAAGGATTAAACCCACAAAAACGACCTTTAAAGGCGTCATACCAGGTGTAGAGGCCAACTGTACAGGCTCAGTTACACTTGAAGTGGTCTTCGGATCCCTGGATAACTTCCGAAGCGAGGAATTAATCTTCGACATAGTCCCGTTCCACAGCGGCTATCACGCACTACTCAGACGAACCGCATTTGCAAAGTTCAATGCGGTGCCGCACTACGCATACCTCAAGCTCAAGATGCCAGGCCCTCGAGGAGTCATTACGGTCAACGGAAACACCGAACGCTCTCTCCGAATGGAGGAGCATACGGCGGCCCTTGCGGCGGAAGTAAAAAGCAGCCTCTCAAGGCAATTCTTGAGTCCGGCTATTCAACGTCCAGACTCCGTCAAGCCCGCCCGGAGTAACCTACAACAAGATCGCCTGGCACGTTCCGAGCACGCGTAGCAATGCGGCCCCAACCCCAGCCCTTGCGAAATTGCGAAACCAGTACTACGCGTACATAATTACGCTCTAGAAATACCATGGGCATAGGGGGAGGGGCACGACCACGGCAGGCCCAGAATGCGGCTCAACCTCACCAGGGGCTCCCGATTGTGTCATTCTTTTTTTCTTACTTTCAGGACTCCATTCTCAAGAAGCCCTGTCTGGCAGTAGAATCGCCGAACACACGGTGCAACAGCCAGGGAAGCAGAAAGCTACGTCGAGTGTCCAGGTGGTCTCTATAACGAGTTGTATACTTGTTTCACATATCATCCCGCAGCTCGCCCCTGGAAGGGGACATGTCAAATAGTCCCGTCCATTGCTTATCGCACTATTTGTATCGTTCTGCTTTTACCGCAGCCTTTTTGAATAAACAATACATAGCTTCTGCCTATTATTGCATTCCTTTTTTTTATCTATATATGTTCACTTATGACATGTTGCATCCGTACACTTTGGTACGGCCAAATACACCAGGGGCTTAAGTACCCCAAAATATGGTGTGATAAGTTCGAACACTTCCACAAGTGTGGCACCCCGAACTTATAACATTATATGCATCGGCTCCGAATCATGTCTTGGGTCAATAGTTGGGTTTGCCCGGCTCCCATGTTTTGGTACCTTACGTTCCGTTCTATCGGCTAAGGTAGCGCTGGGAGAACCACTGCGATTGTGCCTCGGTTGAGCTGGGTTAAGCACCTCAGTGGAGAAAGCTAAAACTGAACATCATGATAGGGCGAGAGCCGGTCGCTGTTCGAGAGGTTTTCGAGTCCCTAAAGACTTATGCCGCTTAGAGCGAGGAGTCGGCTTTGTGCGGCCCAGGCATGGATAGCGCCCCGAACTCGGTCTTCTGAATACTAGGGGCTTCGCCGAAATTTAAAATTATAGAATTCTATGGCTAAGTGAGAGTGTTCAAGCATTATAGTCCGGTTGCCTCGTTCGTTGTGTTGAGCGCCTCCCTCGAAGGACCCAAGAATGGGAAAAAGAGCGCTCAAGTTTATCCCGAACACCCCAGCACTCGTGGCATGGGGGCAGAAGACGATGACTCACCATCTCTCAAATTTAATAAATGGCCGCACAGAAGGTAATATTTTAAATTCACAAGCGTTGCTTAGCGCATATGAACAAGTTGTCAGCGTACAGGATAACAAATGCGAGTTTACTCAAAAATTACATCTTTGGAGCATTCACCCGCTATAAGGCGGGCACCCTTCAGGACGCCCTCATAATACATCTCGGACTTGCGATACTCCTTGCCCGGTGGTGGTCTGTCCGTCACAAGCTTCTCAGCGTCCATCTTGCCCCAGTGCAGTTTAGCACGGGCAAGGGCCCTACGGGCACCTTCGATGCAGACGGAGCGCTTGACGACTTCAATCCATGGACAGGCGTCCACTAGCCGCCTCACCAGCCCAAAGTAGCTCCCAGGCATGGCTTCCTTAGGCCACAACCGAACTATGAGGCCCTTCATGGCCTGTTCGGCCACCTTATGGAGCTCGACCAGCTGCTTCAGCTGGTCGCTCAAGGGCACCGGGTGTCTGGCCTCAGCATACTGAGACCAGAACACCTTCTCCGTCGAGCTCCCCTCCTCGGCTCGGTAGAATGCGGCAGCATCGGACACACTGCGGGGCAAATCTGCGAATGCTCTTGGAGAGATCCGGATTCGGGTAAGTAACAAGTAATTCACTTTCACGTGCCTGCTTTGCATAAAGAGTGCCTTACCCACCGCTATCTTCTTCATCGCTTCAATTTCCTGGAGGGCTTTTTGGGCTTCGGCCTTAGCGGCTTTGGTGCTCTCAACGGCCGAGGCGAGCTCGGACTCTCGAGTCTTTGAGTCATGCTCCAAACTCTCGTGTTTTTCCACGAGAGCCTGGAGCTCTTGCCGCACCTCCGCCACCCGTGCCTCCTGCTTCTCTCGCTCGGTGCACTCCACGGCCGCATTGCTTTCGGCCTTGGACACCACTTCCTTCAGGGTCGCCATCTCGTTCGTGGCCCCTGCAATACTCACGTTATTTCTGTCATTTTTTGCAACCACATCTTTTATATACTTCCATAAGGTATTACTTACCTTCCTTGTCCTCGAGCTGCTTTTTGGCAAGGCCGAGCTCGTTCTCGGACCGCTCGAGGCTTTGCTTCAATGCATTAACCTCCGCAGTCAGTGCGGCAGAGGTCAGTAGCGCAGCCTGCATTCCCCATATTGACATACTTATGTTAGACTCCTGCGTACATCTTTTTAGATCCTCAGTTTGGCTTTTCTTTCCGAACACCAAACTGAGCATCAGGGGCTACTGTCTATGCGGTAATATTTTTACATATCTTAAATACATACCTCAAAGCCTGTTAGAAGGCTGGCACAGGCTTCAGTCATCCCGCTCTTGGCGGACTGAACTTTCTGGATCACCACACTCATGACAGTGCGATGCTCCTCATCGATGGAGGCACCGTTAAGCGCCTCCAACAAATTATCCGGTGCCTCCGGTTGGACGGAGGTCACCGGTGTCGCAGTCTTGCCCTTCTTACGAAGGGGCCGCCTGCCGGACTCCGGAACCACTGAAGGTTCCGGTGCGGAGTCCGGCCCAGGGCCGGACTTAGAGCCCTTTGTGGTTTTATCCCCCTTGCGCCTGGAGTCCGGGAGCTTGCCTTGCGGCGCCTCCTGGAACACCTTTTCCTGGCTGGGCCCCTTTTGGGACCCCACCTCGGCGTCATCCGCAGCGCGAGGAGAGGAGGCAGCCGGAAGTGAGGTGCTATTCACGTCCGACGAATCCAAGGAGCCGCTCGTTGAAGCGTCGAGCCCGTCCTTGGGCGGGCTGCAGGGTTATATTCGGCGTTAGGAGATTCTGTACGACAAACGAAACGCCATGAGTTATTCTGGTATCCGAACACTTACAATGTCGCCAGGGGCTTAGCCCTCGGTGGCCACTCCTCTTTGCTGTCGTCGGCGTTGGTGGAGTATTCCGGAGGAAGGGTCCTTCCCTTCTTGGACCCTCCGGTCTCCCCAGTTGGGGCGGCCTTCCTTTTCTTCTCTCCCCCCGCTGGGGGAGAGGCCTCTTTTTCCTCCTCCTCATCTTCGCGGGAGGAGTCCACCTCGGAATCATCGGACGATGAGTTCGACAACACCTGGCGCCGGGAACTCCTTTGAGTTCCCCGTGGCCTTCTTCTCCGGCACCACATGAGGTGCCGGAACCGGCAGCCCCGTCAATCGGGCGTCCGCTGGGTCTTCTGGCAAGGGAGCCGGACAGTCAACCTGCCCGGACGTCTTCTGCCAATCCTGTCAAAGGCAAGGGAATTTAGATCCCGCATAGAGTCAAACTATGGAAAACAAGAGTCCCGTAAAGGGTAAAGTAGCTTACCTCGCTGGCTTGATGCTGCGAGCTGAATCCGCGATCTTCGGTAGCGGATGCGGGAGCCTCGGCGCCCTTGAACAGCACCTTCCAGGCATCTTCGTACGTAGTGTCGAAGAGCCTGCTCAAGGTTTGGTGTTGTGTCGGATCAAACTCCCACAAGCTGAAGGCCCGTTGTTGGCACGGGAGGATCCGACGGATGAGCATGACCTAGACTACGTTGACAAGCTTGAGCTTCTTGTTCACCAGGTTTTGGACGCAGGTTTGGAGTCCGGTCAGCTCTTCCAAATTACCCCACGTCAGGCCCGTCTCCTTCCAGGAGGTGAGTCGTGTAGGAAAGCCAGATCAGAATTCAGGGGCCGCCACCCATTTAGGGTCACGCGGCTCGGTGATGTAGAACCACCCCGATTGCCACCCCTTTATGGTCTCCACGAAGGAGCCCTCGAGCCATAGGACGTTGGCCATCTTGCCCACCATGGCACCTCCGCACTCTGCTTGGCGGCCGCCCACTACCTTTGGCTTGACATTGAAGGTCTTCAGCCATAAGCCGAAGTGGGGTTGGATGCAGAGGAAGGCCTCGCACACGACGATGAACGCCGAGATGTTGAGGATGAAATTCGGGGCCAGATCATGGAAATCCAGGCCGTAGTAGAACATGAGCCCCTGGACAAATTGGTGAAGTGGAAAACCTAGTCCACGGAGGAAGTGGGTGAGGAACACCACCCTCTCATGGGGCCTGGGGGTGGGGATAAGCTTCCCCTTGTCGGGGAGCCGATGCACGATGTCGCTGGACAAGTTTCCGGCCTTCCGCAGCTTTTTGATGTGCCCCTCCGTGACGGAGGAGACCATCCACTTGCCACCCGCTCCGGACATGGCTGGGGAAGGTTGAGGCGAGATGTGCGGACTTGGGCGCTGGAGCTCGAGTGCGCGGAAATGGATGAGCAAAGGAGGAAGAAGGCGTAGGTAAAAATGTGGATCCTTATCCCCTTATATGAACGGACGAAGCTATGCGTCCCCACCAGCCTGGTAAAACTCGCTTATCTCCCAAGCGCCGTAATCAATGGCGCGGTTGGGTTACCCACGCCCGTATTGATGAGAATCCCGGAATAAGGGGACACGATCTCTGCTTTGAAAAGACGTGCCAAGGAAACCGCCTCACTAAACGCGATGAGGTGGGACAGTAAAAACGATTCGAATAAAGGCTTGGCCGTGGTGTGATGTCACGCCATGGAATACATCAGCAGATTGAATTTGTTGTGTAAATATTATTCTCTCTACAGTGGTATGTGGAACTTATTTTGCAGAGCCGGACACTATTCTTGTGTTCAAAATCTTCTATGAAGTATTCGGAGGAGGAACCCGCCTTGCAATGCCAAAGACAA
Organism: Triticum dicoccoides; assembly: GCF_002162155.2. NCBI lineage: Eukaryota > Viridiplantae > Streptophyta > Magnoliopsida > Poales > Poaceae > Triticum > Triticum dicoccoides. The sequence continues at coordinate 296,032,307 of NC_041389.1, forward strand.
TATGTGCGACGGATATGTAGATCTCCTACCATTGTAACTGACTCTGTGTAACCCTAACCCTCTTCGGTGCCTATATAAACCGGAGGGTTTTAGTCCGTAGGACGAACAACAATCATACCATAGGCTAGCTTCTAGGGTTTAGCCTCTCTGATCTCGTGGTAGATCTACTCTTGTACTACCCATATCATCAATATTAATCAAGCAGAAGTAGGGTTTTACCTCCATCGAGAGGGCCCGAACCTGGGTAAAAACATCGTGTCCCTTGTCTCCTGTTACCATCCGCCTAGACGCACAGTTCGGGACCCCCTACCCGAGATCCGTCGGTTTTGACACCGACACCCCCCTCCCTAGTCCAATTCGGACTAGACCATGGGGAGGGGTGCAGCCACCCTTTGGGGCCTTTCTCTCCTTTCCGTATGGCCCATTAAGGCCCAATACGAATTCCCGTAACTCTCCAGTACTCTGAAAAATACCCGAATCACTTGGAACCTTTTCGATGTCCGAATATAGTCGTCCAATATATCGATCTTTATGTCTCGACCATTTAGAGACTCCTTGTCATGTCCCCGATCTCATCCGGGACTCCGAACTCCTTCGGTACATCAAAACTCATAAACTCATAATACAACTGTCATCGAAACCTTAAGCGTGCGGACCCTACGGGTTCGAGAACTATGTAGACATGACCGAGACACGTTTCCGGTCAATAACCAATAGTGGAACCTGGATGCTCATATTGGCTTCTACATATTCTACGAAGATCTTTATCGGTCAAACCGCATAACAACATACGTTGTTCCCTTTGTCATCGGTATGTTACTTGCCCGAGATTCGATCATCGGTATCTTAATACCTAGTTCAATCTGGTTACCTGCAAGTCTCTTTACTCGTTATGTAATGCATCATCCTGCAACTAACTCATTAGCTACATTGCTTGCAAGGCTTATAGTGATGTGCATTACTGAGAGGGCCCAGAGATAACTCTCCGACCATCGGAGTGACAAAACCTAATCTTGAAATATGCCAACTCAACATGTACCTTTGGAGACACCTATAGAGCTCCTTTATAATCACCCAGTTACGTTGTGACGTTTGGTAGCACACATAGTGTTCCTCCGGTAAATGGGAGTTGCATAATCTCATAGTTGTAGGAACATGTATAAGTCATAAAGAAAGCAATAGCAACATACTAAACGATCAAGTGCTAAGGTAACAGAATGGGTCATGTCAATCACATCATTCTCCTAATGATGTGATCCCGTTAATCAAATGACAACTCATGTCTATGGTTAGGAAACATAACCATCTTTGATTAATGATCTAGTCAAGTAGAGGCATACTAGTGACACTACGTTTGTCTATGTATTCACACATGTATTATGTTTTCGGTTAATACAATTCTAGCATGAATAATAAACATTTATCATGAAATAAGGAAATAAATAATAACTTATTATTACCTCTAGGGCATATTTCCTTCAGAAACTGCAATGACTATTAACAATGTCTGACCTTTGGGGCACGCCAGTTTGAAGAAGGTCAACACAGAGGAAGACCAATGTATGCGAGCTAGTCTGCTTAAGGGAAATTTCCAATGCATGACTAGAATGCCAATGAGGTTCACAATCATTGTCCTAAGCCTACAGTTGTAGACCCGCCGCTTGGCATTTCCTCTATTTCCATGTTGTATTTGAAAGATAAAATCGTATACTATGTATAGTCAAGATCCTGGAAAATGGTTGGTATATTCCATCCTTCTGTTGCACTTCTCGTATCATGTATTTATCACTACTGTAGGATGCTGGTAACGCGACACTACGATCAGAGACCCTTTGACGAAACTATGTGTGATGCATTAATTGTAAACGGTGATGTTAAAAAAAGTCAAAAAAGATGCAAAAACTTTTGAGATGAAGGATACATATAACACGGTTCAGATTTTAGTTGCTTGTGCGATGCGAGGCATACGGTTCAGTTAAATTAACTGTTTGCGATGAGGCAGAACAAAAAACGGGCAGCTAGATGAAGGCATGTGCGATATACGACATACAGTTCACTCGGCTAAATTGTTTGTGATGAGGCGGAACAACAGAAACGGGCAGCCAGATGAAGGTGTGTGTGATATACGACATTGTTGGGGAATGTAGTAGAAATTCAAAATTTTCTACGCATCTCCAAGATCAATCTATGGAGAGACTAGCAACGAGAGAGAGGGGAGTGTATCTTCATATCCTTGAAGATCGCGATGCAGAAGCGTTACAAGAACGCGGTTGGTGGAGTCGTACACGCAGCGATTCAGATCGCGGTCGATTCTGATCTAAGCGCCGAACGGACGGCGCCTCCGCGTTCAACACACGTATAGCCCGGGGACGTATCCTCCTTCTTGATCCAGCAAGGGGAGAGGAGAAGTTGAGGGAAAACTCCAGCAGCGCGACGGCGTGGTGGCGATGGAGCTCCTGGTTCTCCGGCAGGGCTTCGCCAAGCACTACGGAGGAAGAGGAGGTATTGAAGGAGGGAGGGGCTGCGCCAGGGGAAGGGTGCGGCTGCCCTCTCTCTCCCTCACTATATATAGGGGGAAGGGGAAGGAGGAGACACCCTTAGGGTTTTCCTAGGGGAGGGGCGGCGGCCATAGGGGAAACCCTAGATGGGTTTGGGCGCCCCCACCCCTAGGAAACTTGCCCCCCCAAGCCGGGAGGGGTGGCTGCCCTAGGGGAGGCGCCCCCACCTCTCCAAGTTACGTGAGATGGGGTGGGAGGGGCACTCAGCCCCTTAGTGGGCTGATGTGCCCCCTCCCATTGGCCCATAAGGCCCCCAATGCTTGCCGGGGCCTACGAAACCCCTTTCGGACATGCTGGTCGTCACCCGGTACCCCCGGAACAATTCCGGACTCCAATACCCTTCGTCCAATATATTGATCTTCACCTCCGGACCATTCCGGAGTTCCTCGTCATGTCCAGGATCTCATCTGGGACTCCGAACAACCTTCGGTAACCACATACTATTTCCCATAACAACTCTAGCATCACCGCACCTTAAGTGTGTAGACCCTATGGGTTCGGGAATCATGCAGACATGACCGAGACAGCTCTCCGGCCAATAACCAACAGCGGGATCTGGATACCCATGTTGACTCCCACATGTTCCACGATGATCTCATTGGATGAACCATGATGTCGGGGATTCAATCAACACCGTATACAATTTCCTTTGTCAATCAGTATGTTACTTGCCCGAGATTCGATCGTCGGTATCCCAATACCTCGTTCAATCTCGTTACCGGCAAGTCTCTTTACTCATCCATAATGCATGATCCCATGACTAACTACTTATTCACATTGAGCTCGTTATGATGATGCATTATCGAGTGGGCCCAGTGATACCTCTCTGTCATACGGAGTGACAAATCGCAGTCTCGATTCGTGCCAACCCAACAGACATTTTCGGAGATACCTGTAGTGCACCCTTATATCCACCCAGTTACGTTGTGACGTTTGGTACACCCAAAGAATTCCTACGATATCCGGGAGTTTCACAATCTCATGGTCTAAGGAAATGATACTTGACATTAGAAAAGCTCTTAGCAAACAAACTACACGATCTTGTGCTATGGTTAGGATTGGGTCTTGTCCATCACATCATTCTCCTAATGATGTGATCCTGTTATCAATGACATCCAATGTGCATGGTCAGGAAACCATAACCATCTATTGATCAACGAGCTAGTCAACTATAGGCTCACTAGGGACATGTTGTGGTCTATGTATTCACACATGTATTACGGTTTCCAGTTAATACAATTATAGCATGAACAACAGACAATTATCATGAACAAGGAAATATAATAATAACCATTTTATTATTGCCTCTAGGGCATATTTCCAACAGTCTCCCACTTGCACTAGAGTCAATAATCTAGTTCACATCACTATGTGATTGTAATGAATCCAACACCCATGGGGTTTTGATCATATCTTGCTTGTGAGAGAGGTTTTTAGTCAACGGGTCTGAACCTTTCAGATCCGTGTGTGCCTTACAAATCTCTATGTCATCTTGTAGATGCAGCTACTATGCACTATCTGGTACTATTTTAAATAACTGCTCTACTATACGAATCCAGTTTACTACTCAGAGTCATCCGGATTAGTGTCAAAGTTTGCATCGACGTAACCCTTTACGACGAACTCTTTAGCACCTCCATAATCGAGAGAACTTCCTTAGTCCACTAGTTACTAAGGATAACTTTGACCGCTGTCCTGTGATCCATTCCTGGATCACTCTTGTACCCCTTGACTAACTCATAGCAAGGCACACTTCAGGTGCGGTACACAGCATAGCATATTGTAGAACCTACGTCTAAAGCATAGGGGACGGCCTTCGTCATTTCTCTCTCTTCTGCCATGGTCAGGTCTTGTGTCTTACTCAATACTCACACCTTATAACATAGCCAAGAACTCCTTCTTTGCCGATCTATTTTGAACTCCTTCAAAATCTTGTCACGGTATGTATTCATTTGAAAGTACTATTATGCATTTTTGATCTATCCTTATAGATCTTGATGCTCAATGTTCAAGTAGCTTAATCCAGGTTTTCCATTGAAAAACACTTTTCAAATAACCCTATATGCTTTCCAGAAATTCTACATCATTTCCGATCATCAATATGTCAACAACATATACTCATCAGAAATTCTATAGTGCTCCCACTCACTTCTTTGGAAATACAAGTTTCTCATAAACTTTGTACAAACCCAAAATCTTTGATCATCTCATCAAAGCGTATATTCCAACTCCGAGATGCTTACTCCAGTCCTTAGAAGGATCGCTGGAGCTTTGCATACTTGTTAGCATCTTTTAGGATGGACAAAACCTTCTGGTTGTATCATATACAACCTTTCCTCAAGAAAATTATCGAGGAAACAATGTTTTGACATCCTATCTGCAAGATTTCATAAATAGTGCAGTAACTGCTAATATAATTCCAACAGACTCTTAGCATCGCTACGAGTGAGAAAGTCTCATCGTAGTCAACTCCTTGAACTTGTTAGAAAATATCTTAACGACAAGTCGAGCTTTCTTAATGGTGATACTTACCATCATTGTCCGTCTTCCTTTTAAATCCATCTGCACCCAACAGCCTTACGACCATCAAGTGGTTCTTCCAAAGTCTACACTTTGTTTTCATACATGGATCCTCTCTCGGATTTTATGGCCTCGAGCCATTCGTCAGAATCCGGGCCCACCATCGCTTCTCCATAGCTCATAGGTTCATTGTTGTCTAGCAACATGACCTCCAGGACAGGGTTGCCATACCATTCTGGTGTGGAACGTGTCCTTGTGGACCTACGAAGTTCAGTAGCAACTTGATCCGAAGTACCTTGATCATCATCATTAACTTCCTCTCTAGTCGGTGCAGGCACCACAGAAACATCTTCCTGAGCTGCGCTACTTTCCGGTTCGAGCGACAGTACTTCATCAAGTTTTACTTTCCTCCCACTTATTTCTTTTGAGAGAAACTTTTCCTCGAGAAAGGACCCATTTCTAGAAACAATCACTTTGTTTCCAGATCTGAAATAGGAGGTATACCCAACTGTTTTGGGTGTCCTATGAAGATGCATTTATCCGCTTTGGGTTCGAGCTTATAAGGCTAAAACTTTTCACATAAGCGTCGCATCCCCAAACTTTTAAGAAACGACAGCTTAGGTTTCTCCAAACCATAGTTCATACGGTGTCATCTCAACAGAATTATGTGGTACCCTATTTAAAGTGAATGCGGTTGTCTCTAATGCCTAACCCATAAACAATAGTGGTAATTCGATAAGAGACATCATGGTATGCACCATATCCAATAGGGTGCAGTTATGATGTTCGAACACACCATCACACTATGGTGTTCCAGGCGGTATTAGTTGTGAAACAATTTCCACAATGTCTTAATTGTGTGCCAAACTCGCAACTCAGATATTCATCTCTATGATCATATCATAGACATTTTATCCTCTTGTCACGATGATCTTCAACTTCACTCTGAAATTACTTGAACCTTTCAATAATTCAGACTTGTGTTTCATCAAGTAAATATACTTAGCATCTACTCAAATCATCTGTGAAGTAAGAACATAACGATATCCACTGCGTGCCTCAGCACTCATTGGACTGCACAGATCAAAATGTATTACTTCCAACAAGTTGCTTTCTTGTTCCATCTCACTGAAAATGAGGCCTTTCAGTCATCTTGCCGATGTGGTATGATTTGCATGTCTCAAGTGATTCAAAATCAAGTGAGTCCAAACGATCCATCTGTATGGAGTCTCTTCATGCATATATACCAATAGACATGGTTCGCATGTCTCAATCTTTTCAAAAACGAGTGAGTCCAAAGATCCATCAACATGGAGCTTCTTCATGCATTTTGTACCAATATGACTCAAATGGAAGTGACACAAGTATGTGGTACTATCATTACTATCTTATATCTTTTGGCATGAACATGTGTATCACTACGATCGAGATTCAATAAACTCATTTTAGGTGCAAGACCATTGAAGGTATTATTCAAATAAACAGAGTAACCATTATTCTCCTTATATGAATAACCGTTTTGCGATAAACATAATCCAATCATGTCTATGCTCAACGCGAACACCAAATAACAATTATTTAGATTTAACACCAATCCTGATGGTAGAGGGAGCGTGCGATGTTTGATCACATTAACCTTGGAGACACTTCCAACACATATCGTCATCTCACATTTAGCTAGTCTCCGTTTATACCGTAGCTTTTTATTCCGAGTTACCAACACTTAGCAACCGAACCGGTATCTAATACCCTGGTGCTACTAGGAGTACTAGTAAAGTACACATTAATATAATGTATATCCAATATACTTCTGTCAACCTTGCCAGCCTTCTCATCTACCAAGTATCTAGGGTAGTTCTGCTTCAGTGACTGTTCCCTCATTACAGAAGCACTTAGTCTCGGGTTTGGGTTCAACCTTGGGTTTCTTCACTAGAGCAGCAACTGATTTGCCGTTTCACGAAGTATCCCTTCTTGCCCTTTCCCTTCTTGAAACTAGTGGTTTTACTAACCATCAACAATTGATGCTCCTACTCGATTTCTACTTTCGCGGTGTCAAACATCGCGAATTTCTCAAGGATCATCATGTCTATCCCTGATATGTTATAGTTCATCACGAAGTTCTAATAGCTTGGTGGCAGTGACTATGGAGAACCATCACTAACTCATCTGGAAGATTAACTCCCACTCGATTCAAGTGATTGTAGTACTCAGGCAATCTGAGCACATGCTCAATGATAGAGCTTTTCTCCCTTAGTTTGCAGGTTAAGAAACTTGTCGGAGGTCTCATACCTCTTGATGTGGGCACGAGCCTGGAATCCCAATTTCAGCTCTTGGAACATCTCATATGTTCTGCGACGTTTCAAAATGTCTTCGGTGCCTCAATTCTAAACTGTTTAACATTACGCACTGAACTATCACGTAGTCATCAAAACGTGTATGTCAGATGTTCGCAACATCCACAAACGACGCTCGAGGTTCAGCACACCGAATGGTGCATTAAGGACATAAGCCTTCTGTGCAGCAATGAGGACAATCCTCAGTATACGGACCCAGTCTGCATAATTGCTACTATCAACTTTCAACCAAATTTTCTCTAGGAACATATCTTAAACAGTAGAACTAAAGCGTAAGCTACGACATAATTTGCAAAGACCTTTTTGACTATGTTCATGATAATTAAGTTCATCTGATTATTAATGAACTCCCACTTAGATAGACATCCCTCTAGTCATCTAAGTGATACATGATCCGAATCAACTAGGCCGTATCCGATCATCACGTGAGACGGACTAGTCATCATCGGTGAACATCTTCATGTCGATCGCATCTGCTATACGACTCATGTTCGACCTTTCGGTCTCTTGTGTTCCGAGGCCATGTCTGTACATGCTAGGCTCATCAAGTCAACCTAAGTGTTTTGCATGTGTAAATCTGGCTTACACCCGTTGTATGCGAACGTTAGAATCTATCACACCCGATCATCACGTGGTGCTTCGAAACAACGAACCTCCGCAATGGTGCATAGTTAGGGGGAACACTTTCTTGAAATTTTATGAGGGATCATCTTATTTATGCTACCGTCGTTCCAAGCAAATAAGATGCAAAAACATGATAAACATTTCATGCAGTCAAATAGTGACATGATATGGCCAATATCATTTTGCTCCTTTTGATCTCCATCTTCGGGGCGCCATGATCATCATCGTCACCGGCATGACACCATGATCTCCATCATCATGATCTCCATCATCGTGTCTTCATGAAGTTGTCTCGCCAACTATTACTTCTACTACTATGGCTAACGGTTTAGCTATAAAGTAAAGTAATTACATGGCATTATTCAATGACACGCAGGTCATACAATAAATTAAGACAACTCCTATGGCTCCTGCCGGTTGTCATACTCATCGACATGCAAGTCGTGATTCCTATTACAAGAACATGATCAATCTCATACATCACATATATATCATTCATCACATCCTTTTGGCCATATCACATCACACGGCATATGCTGCAAAAACAAGTTAGACGTCCTCTAATTGTTGTTGCAAGTTTTTACGTGGCTGCTATAGGTTTCTAGCAAGAACATTTCTTACCTACGCCAAAACCACAACGTGATATGACAATTTCTATTTACCCTTCATAAGGACCCTTTTCATCGAATCCGATCCGACTAAAGTGGGAGAGACAGACACCCGCTAGCCACCTTATGCAACTAGTGCATGTCAGTCGGTGGAACCTGTCTCACGTAAGCGTACGTGTAAGGTCGGTCCGGGCCGTTTCATCCCATGATGCCGCCGAATCAAGATAAGACTAGTAGTGTCAAGTAAATTGACAAAATCGACGCCCACAACAACTCGTGTTCTACTCGTGCATAGAAACTACGCATAGACCTAGCTCATGATGCCACTGTTGGGGAATGTAGCAGAAATTCAAAATTTTCTATGCATCACCAAGATCAATCTATGGAGAGACTAGCAACGAGAGAGAGGGGAGTGCATCTTCATACCCTTGAAGATCGTGAGTGGAAGCGTTACAAGAACGCGGTTGGTGGAGTCGTACACGCAATGATTCAGATCGCGGTCGATTCCGATCTAAGCGCCGAATGGACGTCGCCTTGGTGTTCAACACACGTACAGCCCGGGGACGTCTCCTCCTTCTTGATCCAGCAAGGGGAGAGGAGAAGTTGAGGGAAAACTCCAGCAGCGCGACCGCGTGGTGGCGATGGAGCTCGTGGTTCTCCGGTAGGGCTTTGCCAAGCACTACAGAGGAAGAGGAGGTGTTGGAGGAGGGAGGGGCTGCGCCAGGGGAAGGGTGCGGCTGCCCTCTCTCTACCTCACTATATATAGGGGGAAGGGGAAGGAGGATACGCCCTTAGGGTTTCCCTAGGGGAGGGGCGGCGGCCACAGGGGAAACCCTAGATGGGTTTGGGCGCCCCCACCCCTAGGAAACTTGCCCCCAAGCCGGGAGGGGTGGCTGCCCTAGGGGAGGCGCCCCCACCTCTCCAAGTTACATGAGATGGGGTGGGAGGGGTGCTCAGCCCCTTAGTGGGCTGATGTGCCTCGTCCCCTTGGCCCATAAGCCCCCCCAACGCTTGTCGGGGCCTCTGAAACCCCTTTCGGACACGCAGGTCGTCACCCGGTACCCCCGGAACAATTCCGGACTCCAATACCCTTCGTCCAATATATCGATCTTCACCTCCGAACCATTCCAGAGTTCCTCGTCATGTACAGGATATCATCTGGGACTCCGAACAACCTTCGCTAACCACATACTATTTTCCATAACAACTCTAGCATCACCGAACCTTAAGTGTGTAGACCCTACGGGTTCGGGAATCATGCAGACATGACCGAGACAGCTCTCCGGCCAATAACCAACAGCGGGATCTGGATACCCATGTTGACTCCCACATGTTCCACGATGATCTCATTGGATGAGCCACGATGTCGGGGATTCAATCAATCCCGTATACAATTCCCTTTGTCAATCGGTATGTTACTTGCCTGAGATTCGATCGTTGGTATCCCAATACCTCGTTCAATCTCGTTACCGGCAAGTCACTTTACTCGTCCGTAATGCATGATCCCGTGACTAAGTACTTAGTCACATTAAGCTCGTTATGATGATGCATTACCGAGTGGGCCCAGAGATACCTCTCCGTCATACGGAGTGACAAATCCCAGTCTCGATTCGTGCCAACCCAACAGACACTTTCGGAGATACCTGTAGTGCACCTTTATAGCCACCCAATTACGTTGTGACGTTTGGTACACCCAAAGCATTCCTACGGTATCCGGGAGTTTCACAATCTCATGGTCTAAGGAAATGATACTTGACATTAGAAAAGCTCTTAGCAAACGAACTACACAATCTTGTGCTATGCTTAGGATTGGGTCTTGTCCATCACATCATTCTCCTAATGATGTGATCCCGTTATCAATGACATCCAATGTCCATGGTCAGGAAACCATAACCATCTATTGATCAATGAGCTAGTCAACTAGAGGCTCACTAGGGACATGTTGTGGTCTATGTATTCACACATGTATTACGGTTTCCAGTTAATACAATTATAGCATGAACAATAGACAATTATCATGAACAAGGAAATATAATAATAACCATTTTATTATTGCCTCTAGGGCATATTTCCAACAGACATATAGTTCACTCGGATGAATTGTTTGTGATTAGGCAACAGAAAAGAAACGGCCAGCCAGATCAAGGTGTGTGCGATATACGACATACGGTTCACTCAGATAAACTGTTTTCGATTAGGCAATGTAACAGAAACGGTTCAGCCAGATCGTGGTGTGCGCAATGGAGGGCATACAGTTAATTCCGATAAACTGTTTGTGTTGAGCCAAGAGAACATAAATGTTTCATATAAATAAGATGTGTGTAATACGCGACAAATATCCAATTACATAGGTGGCTAGTACACACATGACATCTCCACACACCAAAGTAAACTATTACATGCATAATTAACTAGGATAAATGATCATCTACTTCTTGTGCTAACTCAATGTTCCTTCTATGCTAAGTTTGGATTAATTGATGGCATTTTATGAACACGCCACCATTTCCCGCCATTTTCTCACTGGTTTCCCGCCACCAAGCGATATTGCGCATAAACCTAAGCGGTGCGCGATGCACGGAGGCAACAAGCATAGCCTGCAGCATATCCACCTTTTCCAAGCATGCCAACCCACCAAAGCACCGACTCTACCACCAACCTCGTCGACGAGGAAAACGAGAAGGCGCCACGGACCGTCAAGGCCGAGGCGCTTCCCTGCAACGTGATGGATGATGTCGTGATGCGCATCATTGCCAGGGTTGAGCAGACCCTTGGCGCATGGCGCTTCAGCATCGTGGATCAAGATAGGCATGTCAGCGTTGAGAGGCTGCAGCTCGCCGCACAACATGATTGATGGCGTGCCGCAGAGCAAGCTAGGTGCGTCCGCGTCGATAGGCTGCGGCTCACCGCATGGCGAGACCGTTAGAGCGCCGCAGAGCGAGAGGTGCGATGCGTCGCACAGCAAGAGCGGATCCATCGGTGCTTGCCTGCTGTTGACAGGGCGTCGCAGCTGGGTACACGTCCCGTCAACACCCCATTCTTCGCCAGGAGTAGGCAGAGGCCCTCTATGCCATACTTGCACAAGAGGCCGGCCGCACCGTACTTGCACCGGACGCCCACCACGCCCTTCGCATGGGTCGCGTCGTCGCCTTGTCCGCGGCCCGCTCGATGCCAACGCACTGGTCGCTAGGCTCGACTGCCTCCTTGGCCCAGGTGTCCACCTGGGCGTAGTAGAGGAACATGGTCATTGCATCCTTGTGCTGGTGATCTCCGATGAACTAGCCAACTTGGAGCTCAAGATCGCGCTCCAGATGTACCGCGAGTGTGTCGATCGCTTAGACGAACACCTACACGAGTTCAGGCAGAGGAAGAGCTATCGTAGGCAAGGGCTGCTGGTCATGGTCTCATGGATGCGTTTTATTTTTTTGAGTCATTTCGACGTGGATCGCTATGTATTCACAACAATCATAATATTGCTATGTTTATTGCTATGTTTCAATGTGTGTACTCTGTTTTCCGTTCTTATATGTTCTATTTCGATATGTGTATTCTGCTTTCCATTCTGTATATGTGGATGATAACAGCTAGATACAAATTAGTATACAAAAACAGATAGAAAATGAAATTCATAATATATATGTTCATTAATTCATCACAGAATATATATAATATCATCACATATACGTGATGATACTTAACTACTAGGTACAATGCATAAAATTGAAAACGAACAATACTAATACTAATAATCCCTCCTGGGGCAGTATTCTGGCAGCCCCTCGCCAGCAGCACCCTGGTGCGCGGCGCCTTGCCAGCGCGGAGGCAGTACTTCACCTCCTCCGCCTCGCAGCGCTTGACATACCGATCTGCCTCTTGCTGGCGGACGAGCGCGAACAATCTTGCCATTTCATTGGGCGCCCACCGGAGCTCCTCGTAGGTGGCACGCTGGAGCTTATCAACCCACCTCCATGAAGTGATGAGGCGCCTAGCGCCTTTGACCTTCCTCGTGAAGTACCTGTCTTCCTACACCTCCTCCGCACGATGACGCTCCCACCCCCAAAGCTCTACCGCCTCCTTTTTCCAGGCGGCATCACAGGCTTCACAGGCCGCCTAGTACCTGGCTTCCTCCTCCACCATCTCCTTCTTGAATGCCACTTGCCCGGCTTTCTCAGCCGACGGCAGCGACTTCCACAGACAATGATTGCATTGGCCCCGAAACCACTCCAAAGTTGGGGGGGTCCGGCGCAACCTCGTCCGGCAACACATAGGGGTCCTCCCTGTCACTGCTCTTCGACTGAGCATTGATAACCCACAAGTGTAGGGGATCACAACAGTTTTCGGGGGTAGAGTATTCAACCCAAATTTTTTGATTCGACACAAGGGGAGCCAAAGAATATTCTTAAGTATTAGCAGTTGAGTTGTCAATTCAACCACACCTGGATAACTTAGTATCTGTAGCAAAGTATTTAGTAGCAAAGTAGTATGATAATAATGGTAACAGTGGCAAAAGTAAAGATAATAGTTTTGTAGTAGATGTAACAGTAGCAAACGGAAAAGTAAATAAGCGAAGCACAATATGTGAAAAGCTCGTAGGCATTGGATCAGTGATGGATAATTATGTCGGGTGCGATTCCTCATGTAATAGCTATAACATAGGGTGACACAGAACTAGCTCCAGTTCATCAATGTAATGTAGGCATGTATTCCGAATATAGTCATACGTGCTTATGGAAAAGAACTTGCATGACATCTTTTGTCCTACCCTCCCGTGGCAGCGGGGCCCTAGTGGAAACTAAGGGATAATAAGGCCTCCTTTTGATAGAGTACCGGAACAAAGCATTAGCACATAGTGAATACATGAACTCCTCAAACTATGGTCATTACCGAGAAGTATCCCGATTATTGTCACTTCGGGGTTGTCGGATCATAACACATAATAGGTGACTATAGACTTGCAAGATAGGATCAAGAACTCACATATATTCATGAAAACATAATAGGTTCAGATCTGAAATCATGGCACTCGGGCCTTAGTGTCAAGCATTAGGCATAGCAACATCAATCTCAGAACATAGTGGATACTAGGGATCAAACCCTAACAAAACTAACTTCACTACATGGTAAATCTCATCCAACCCAGCACTGTCCAACAAGCCTACGATGGAATTACTCACGCACGGCGGTGAGCATCATGAAATTGGTGATGGAGGATGGTTGATGATGACGACGGCGACGAATCCCCCTCTCCGGAGCCCCGAATGGACTCTAGATCAGCCCTCTCGAGAGAGATTAGGGCTTGACGGTGGCTCCGTATCGCAAAACGCGATGAAACTTTCTCTCTGATTTTTTCTCTCCGCGAAACAGAATATATGGAGTTGGAGTTGAGGTCGGTGGAGCATCAAGGGGCCCACGAGACAGGGGGCGCGCCCAGGGGGTGAGGGCGTGCCCCCACCCTCGTGGACAGGGTGTGGGCCCCCTGGCCTTGATTCTTTCGCCAATATTTTTTATATTTTCCAAAAGTTATCTCCATGGATTTTCAGGTCATTCTGAGAACTTTTGTTTTCTGCAAAATAAACAACACCATGGCAGTTCTGCTGAAAACTGCGTCAGTCCGGGTTAGTTTCATTCAAATCATGCAAATTAGAGTCCAAAACAAGGGCAAAAGTGTTTGGAAAAGTAGATACATTGGAGAAGTATCAACTCCCCCAAGCTTAAACCTTTGCTTGTCCTCAAGCAATTCAGTTGATAAACTGAAAGTGATAAAGAAAAAATTTTACAAACTCTATTTGCTCTTGTTGTTGTAAATATGTAAAGCCAGCATTCAAGTTTCAGCAAAGATTATGAACTAACCATACTCACAAGAACACTTAGGTCTCATGTTTACTCATATCAATGGCATAATCAACTAGCGAGCGATAATAATAAAACTTGGATGACAACACTTTCTCAAAACAATCACAGTATGATATAACAAAATGGTATCTCGCTAGCCTTTCTGAGACCGCAAAACATAAATGCAGAGCATCTTTAAAAACCAAGGACTGACTAAACATTGTAATTCATGGTAAAAGAGATCCAGTCAAGTCATACCTAATATAAACCAATAATAATGAATGCAAATGACAGTGTGCTCTCCAGCGGGTTCTTTTTAATAAGAAGGATGATGACTCAACATAAAGTAAATAGATAGGCCCTTCGTAGAGGGAAGCAGGGATTTGTAGAGGTGCCAGAACTTGATTTTAAAATAGAGATGAATAACATTTTGAGCGGCATACTTTCACTGTCAACACAACAACTATGAGATGGCGATATCTTCCATACTACATGCATTATAGGCAGTTCCCAAACAGAATGGTAAAAGTTTATACTCCCCCACCACCAACAAGCATCAATCCATGGCTTGCTTGAAACAACGAGTGCCTCCAACTAACAACAGCCCTGGGGGAGTTTTGTTTAATTATTTTGATTTGCTTTGATCTTTTTGATCATGGGACTGGGCATCCCGGTTACCGCCATTTTCTCGTGAATGAGGAGCGGAGTCCACTCCTCTTGAGAATAACCCACCTAGCATGGAAGATATAGACAAACCTAGTTGAAACATGAGCTGCTCGAGCATACAAAATAGAATTTCATTTGAAGGTTTGGAGTTTGGCACATACAAATTTACTTGGAACGGCAGGTAGATACCGCATATAGGAAGGTATGGTGGACTCATATGGGATAACTTTGGGGTTTAAGGAGTTTGGATGCACAAACCTCATTCCCGCTTAGTACAGGTGAAGGCTAGCAAAAGACTGGGAAGCGACCAACTGAGAGAGCGACAATAGTCATGAACATGCATTAAAATTAATTTACACCGAGTACAAGCATGAGTAGGATATAATCCACCATGAACATAAATATCGTGAAGGCTATGTTGATTTGTTTCAACTACATGCGTGAACATGTGCCAAGTCAAGTCACTCAATTCATTCAAAGGAGGATACCATCCCATCATACCACATCACAATCATTTTAATAGCATGTTGGCACGCAAGGTAAACCATTATAACTCATAGCTAATTAAGCATGGCACAAGCAACTATAATCTCGAAATGTCATTGCAAATATGTTTACTTCATAATAGGCTGAATCAGGAACGATGAACTCATCATATTTACAAAAATAAAAGAGGTCGAGTTCATACCAGCTTCTCTCATCTCAATCAGTCCATCATATATCGTCATTATTGCCTTTCACTTGCACGACCGAACGGTGTGTATAATAATAATAGTGCACGTGCATTGGACTAAGCTGGAATCTGCAAGCATTCAACTCAAGAGAGAAGACAAAGTAATATGGGCTCTAAATTAAATAAACAATCATGCATATGAGAGCCACTAAACATTTTCAATATGGTCTTCTACTCTCAACCCCCAAAGGAAAGAAAAGAAAATAAAACTATTTACACGGGAAAGCTCCCAACAAGTAAAAGAAGAACGAGAAATCTTTTTGGGTTTTCATTTTAATTTCTACTACAAGCATGGAAATTAAACTAACTAAATTTTTTTGGTTTTTTCTTAAGGTTTATCAAACACACAAGAAGAAAGATAGAAAAAGAAAATTAAACTAGCATGGATAATACAATGAAAGAGTATGAGCACCGACAACTAGAATAGTGTGTGAACATGAATGTAAAGTCGGTGAGAAATACGTACTCCCCCAAGCTTAGGCTTTTTGCCTAAGTTGGTCTATTGCCAAGGATAGCCTGGCTGATATCCGTAGTTATAACTGGGGTCGTACTGAGATGCAGCAGCAAATGCATCCTAAGCTGCGGGATGTTGGCGAGCCGCCTCCGCTCTCCCCTCGTGTTCAGCTGCCTCCTCCCTGGTAACAACATATCTTTGTTTTGCCTGGTAATCAAATAGGAAAGGAGCAGGGAGAGTAACATGGACAGAGCTACGTCTGTCAAAGATTAGTCGATACTGGAGGAATTCCTCGTTCCTGAAAAGAAAACGATGTTTGACCATCGCATCATAATCTAAATAAGCAGGAGGCAATTCCATATCCCCCTCTCGTGGGGCTATACCAAGATAATGAGCAACACAGCTCGCATAAATCCCTCCAAATAAATCTCCAGACATATCATTATTATGCAACCTACATGCAACTATTGCCCCCAAGTTGTAATCTTTATTACCTAACACAGCACTCTTGAGGACACAAAGATCAAGGACACACATGTGACATGCTTCATCTTTACCGTTAATGCATCTACCAATGAAGAGAGCAAAATAATGTATAGCAGGAAAATGAATGATCCCTATGGTAGCTTGTGCTATATCCCTAGATTCTCCCACGGTAATACTAGCAAGAAAGTCTTTATATTCAGATTTGTGGGGGTCATTAGCATTGCCCCACTGCGGGAGTTTGCAAGCAGTTGTGAAATCTTCTAAGTCCATGGTGTAAGATTTATCATAAATATCAAATAGGACACTCTGAGAATTACGTGAAGATTTATATTTAAATCTTCTCACAAATGAATCAGTCAATTGGTAGTATCGAGGACACTTATCTTGTAAGAAATCCTCAAGATCAGCATTACGCACATATGTGTCAAATTCATCCTTAATGCCTGCATTGACCATAAAATCGTCTGATGGCCACTCACAAGCTCGCACTTCGGCATCCCTTGGTGGTTCATCGTCTTGCTCACGCATAGCATGCCTGGGCCCTTTCTTTATTGAGGAACCACCTTGATACATTCTCCTAGACATATTTCTTTTTCTGAAAAATTACTGAAATTTTTAGTAACTTCAAAATAAAAGTGAATGAAACTAAACAAGATTGGTAGCAACTACTCCTACAAGTGCCCAGAGCCTATATCATGCATTAGAATTACTTGGGACCTCATAAATTTGACATGCAAGCTCAAGAACAGGGTCACCTATGCAGCAAAAATTTGCAATGAATAAAGCACTAGAACAAAAATTAATTGGATCAATGGAGGAGTCACATACCAAGCAACAATCTCCCAAAGCAGTTTTGTGAATGGCGCTTTGAGCACCGAGAACAAAAATCGCAGCAAAATGAGCCAGAACTCGTGCTTGAGCTGGATGGGGATTTTTTTGGGAGGAAGATGAAGTGTGTGGGTGCAGGAATAAGTGGTGGGGGGCCACCGTGGGCCCACGAGACAGGGGGGCGCGCCCAGGGGGTGTGGGCGCGCCCTCCACCCTCGTGGCCAGGTGCTTGCCCCCCGCAGTGTTTTCAGTGCCTAAAATCCTCAAATAATCCATAAAAAATCATACTAAATTTGCAGGGCATTTGGAGCATTTTTATTTTCTGGATATTTTTTATTGCACGGATAATTCAGAAAACAGACAGATAATACTATTTTTGCTTTATTTATTCTAAATAACAGAAAGTAAAAAGAGGGTACAGAAGGTTGTGCCCTCTAGTTTCATCCATCTCATGATCATCAAAATGAATCCACTAACAAGGTTGATCAAGTCTTGTAAACAAACTCATTCTGAACAACACGGAACTGGAGAAATTTCGAATAACACTAAGTTACCTCAACGGGGATATGAACATCCCCAACAATAAGAATATCATACTTTTTCTTGATAGTAGGAAGAGGAAATTCAAAACCTCCAATAATGATAGTTGGAATTTTTCCAATAGAATTGATGCTATGAACTTGAGATTGTTTCCTCAGAAAGTGTACCGTATGCTCATTGCCATTAACATGAAAAGTGACATTAACTTTGTTGCAATCAATAATAGCCCCTGCAGTATTCAAAAAGGGTCTACCAAGGATAATCGACATACTATCATCCTCGGGAATATCAAGAATAACAAAGTCCGTTAAGATAGTGACATTTGCAACCACAACAGGCACATCCTCATAAATACCGACAGGTATGGCAGTTGATTTATCAGCCATTTGCAAAGATATTTCAGTAGGTGTTAACTTATTCAATTCAAGTCTACGATATAAAGAGAGAGGCATAACACTAACACCGGCTCCAAGATCACATAAAGCAGTTTTAACATAATTTCTTTTAATGGAGCATGGTATAGTGGGTACCCCTCGATCTCCAACTTTCTTTGGTATTCCACCCTTAAAAGTGTAATTAGCAAGCATGGTGGAAATTTCAGCTTCCAGTATCCTTTTATTTGTAATTATATCCTTCATATATTTAGCATAAGGATTTAATTTAAGCATATCAGTCAAGCGCATACGTAAGAAAATAGGTCTAATCATTTCAGCAAAATGCTCAAAATCCTCATCATCCTTTGTCTTGGATGGTTTAGGAGGAAAGGGCATGGGTTTCTGAACCCATGGTTCTATTTCTCTACCGTGCTTCCTAGCAACAAAGTCTCTGTTATCATAACGTTGATTCTTTGATTGTGGGTTATCAAGATCAACAGCAGGTTCAATCTCTACTTCATTATTTTTGCTAGGTTGAGCTTCAACATGAACATTATCATTAGCATTATCACCAGGTTCATGTTCATCACCTGATTGTGTTTCAGCATCAGAGATAGAAATATCATTAGGATTCTCAGGTGTGTCTACAACAGGTTCACTAGAAGCATGCAAAGTCCTATCGTTTTCCTTTTTCTTCTTTTTGGAAGAACTAGGTGCCTCTAAATTATTTCTCTGGGAATCCTGCTCGATTCTCTTAGAGTGGCCTTTAGGATACAAAGTTCCTGAGTCATTCTACCAGTTCTAGTAGCCACTCTAAGAACAAAGTCATGTTTATTATTTAATTCATCGAGCAAATCACTTTGATCTTTAAGTACTTGCTCAACTTGAGTGGTAACCATAGAAGCATATTTGCTAATGAGTTTAAGTTCACCTTTAACTCTAGCCATATAATCACTCAAGCGTCCTATCTCGAAAGCATTATTCTTTAATTCTCTACCAACATAAGCATTAAAACTTTCTTGTCTAGCCATAAAGTCATCAAATTCATCTAAGGATGGACTATGGAATTTAGTAGAGCGAATTTCAACTTTATCGTATCTATAGAGAGAATTTACCTTTACTACCTGTGTCGGGTTATCAAGACAATGTGTTTCTTCAACAGGCGGTATATTAAGACCATGTATTTCTTCAATAGGAGGTAAATTCTTAACATCTTCAGCTTTAATACCTTTTTCTTTCATTGATTTCTTTGCATCTTGCATATCTTCAGGACTGAGAAATAGAACACCCCTCTTCTTCGGAGTTGGTTTAGGTATAGGCTCAGGAGTTGGCTCAATTGGCTCAGGAATTGCCTTAGGAATTGGCTTAGGAAGAGTCCAATTATTTTCATTAGTCAACATATTATTCAATAGTAATTCAGCTTGGTCGACTGTTCTTTCCCTGAAAACACAACCAGCACAACTATCCAAGTAGTCCTTGGAAGCATCGTTTAGTCCATTATAAAAGATATCAAGTATTTCATTTTTCTTAAGGGGATGATCGGGCAAAGCATTAAGTAATCGGAGAAGCCTCCCGCAAGCTTGTGGGAGACTCTCTTCTTTGATTTGCACAAAATTATAAATTTCCCGCAAGGCAGCTTGTTTCTTATGAGCAGGGAAATATTTAGTAGAGAAGTAATAAATCATATCCTGGGGACTACGCACACAACCAGGATCAAGAGAATTAAACCAAGTCTTAGCATCACCCTTTAATGAGAACGGAAATATCTTAAGGATATAGTAATAGCGAGACTTCTCATCATTAGTAAACAGGGTGGCTATATCATTGAACTTGGTAAGATGTGCCACAACAGTTTCAGATTCAAGGCCATAAAATGGATCAAATTCAACCAAAGTAATTATTTCAGGATCAACAGAGAATTCATAATCCTTATCAGTAACACAGATAGGTGAGGTAGCAAAAGCGGGGTCAAGTTTCATTCTAGCATTAAGGGATTGCTGCTTCCATTTAGCTAATAACTTCTTAAGATCATATCTATCTTTGCAAGCAAAGATAGCTCTAGCAGCTTCCTCATCCATAACATAACCCTCAGGAACAACAGGCAATTCATAATCAGGGGGAGAACTTTCATCATCACTATCATAAATAATAGCATCTTCAATAATTTCATTCTTTCTAACCCTAGCAAGTTGTTCATCAAGAAATTCACATAAGGGCAAAGTAGTATCACACACAGAAGTAGTTTCATCACAAGTATCATGCATAGCAGAAGTGGCATCATCAATAACATGCGACATATCAGAATTCATAGCAGTAGCAGGTTTATGTGTCGCAAGCTTACTCAAAACAGAAGGAGAATCTAGTGCAGAGCTAGATGGCAGTTCCTTACCTTCCCTCGTAGTTGAGGGGAAAATCTTGGTTCTTTCGTCTTTCAAGTTCCTCATAGTGATCAATAGATATAAATCCCAAGTGACTCAAAGAATAGATCTATGCTCCCCGGCAACGGCGCCCGAAATTAGTCTTGATAACCCATAAGTGTAGGGGATCGCAACAGCTTTCGAGGGTAAAGTATTCAACCCAAATTTATTGATTCGACACAAGGGGAGCCAAAGAATATTCTTAAGTATTAGCAGTTGAGTTGTCAATTCAACCACACCTGGATAACTTAGTATCTGCAGCAAAGTATTTAGTAGCAAAGTAGTATGATAATAATGGTAACAGTGGCAAAAGTAAAGATAATAGTTTTGTAGTAGATGTAACAGTAGCAACGGAAAAGTAAATAAGCGAAGCACAATATGTGAAAAGCTCGTAGGAATTGGATCAGTGATGGATAATTATGTCGGATGCGATTGCTCATGTAATAGCTATAACATAGGGTGACACAGAACTAGCTCCGGTTCATCAATGTAATGTAGGCATGTATTCCGAATATAGTCATACGTGCTTATGGAAAAGAACTTGCATGACATCTTTTGTCCTACCCTCCCATGGCAGCAGGGTCCTAGTGGAAACTAAGGGATATTAAGGCCTCCTTTTAATAGAGTACCGGAACAAAGCATTAGCACATAGTGAATACATGAACTCCTCAAACTATGGTCATCACCGAGAAGTATCCCGATTATTGTCACTTCGGGGTTGTCGGATCATAACACATAATAGGTGACTATAGACTTGCAAGATAGGATCAAGAACTCAGATATATTCATGAAAACATAATAGGTTCATATCTGAAATCATGGCACTCGGGCCCTAGTGTCAAGCATTAGGCATAGCAAAGTCATAGCAACATCAATCTCAGAACATAGTGGATACTAGGGATCAAACCCTAACAAAACTAACTTGATTACATGGTAAATCTCATCCAACCCATCACCGTCCAACAAGCCTACGATGGAATTACTCACGCACGGCGGTGAGCATCATGAAATTGGTGATGGAGGATGGTTGATGATGACGACGGTGATGAATCCCCCTCTCCGGAGCCCCGAACGGACTCCAGATCAGCCCTCCTGAGAGAGAGTAGGGCTTGGCGGCGGCTCTATATCGTAAAACGCGATGAAATTTTCTCTCTGAATTTTTTCTCCGCGAAACAGAATATATGGAGTTGGAGTTGAGGTCGTGGAGCATCAGGGGGCCCACGAGACAGGGGGCGCGCCCAGGGGGTGAGGGCGCGCCCCCATCCTCGTGGACAGGGTGTGCCCCCCTGGCCTTGATTCCTTCGCCAGTATTTTTTATATTTTCCAAAAGTTATCTCCGTGGATTTTCAGGTCATTCCGAGAACTTTTATTTTCGGCACAATAAACAACACCATGGCAGTTCTGCTGAAAACAGCGTCAGTCCGGGTTAGTTTCATTCAAATCATGCAAATTAGAGTCCAAAACAAGGGTAAAAGTTTTTGGAAAAGTAGATACATTGGAGACGTATCAAGCGTCCTCGGGGGATGGCACCTCCTCGTTGGCGCGTGGGCAGATCGGCGGCGCCATGGCCGAGATTTAAGAGAGAGAGAGAGAGAGAGAGAGAGAGAGAGAGAGAGAGCAAGGGAAGGATGTAGATGAGAATGTAGGCGGGACGACATGAGAAAGGTAGTATATATTGGCGGTCGGAATCTAGATCGACGGGAATAGTACTCACACCAGTCGCCGGAATTTACGAGTACTGTACTTTGAATTACACACGATTCCCGCAGCAAAATCCATGTGTGAACTTAATAGCTGACGATTTCCAATACAGAACCGTGTCTGATTAATAACCTGCGCCACTCACCTTCCAAACCTCAAGGCACGAAATAGAGTGTCAATTGTGTGGTGGTTGATACGTCTCCAACGTATCTATAATTTATGAAGTATTCATGCTATTATATTATCATTCTTGGATGTTTTACATTCATTTTATGGCAACTTTATATCATTTTTTGGGACTAACCTGTTGAACCAGTGCCCAGTGCCAGTTGCTGTTTTTTTTCTTGTTTTTTACATCGCAGGAAATCAATATCAAACGGAGTCCAAACACCGTGAAACGTTTTGTGGGTTTTTATGGACCAGAAGGCATCCAAAGGACCGGAGCAGCACCTGGGGGGTGCCTCGAGGTGGGCACAACCCACCAGGGTGCGCCTGGGTCCCAGGCGCGCCCAGGTGGGTTGTGCCCACCTCGGTGGCCTCCTTCACCCCTTCTTCGTCCTATAAATCACCAAAAATTCCAAAAACCCTCTGGGTAACCCTAGATCAGAAGTTCCGCCGCTGCAAGGCTCTGTAGCCACAAGAAACCAATCTAGATCCCGTTCCGGCACTCTATCGGAGGGGGAAATCATCACAAGTGGCCATCTTCATCATCCCGGCGGCCACCATGATGAGGAGGGAGTAGTCCACCCTCGGGGCTGAGGGTTTGTACCAGTAGCTATGTGTTTAATCTCTCTCTCTCTCATGTTCTTGATGGCACGATCTTGATGTATCGGGGGCTTTGTTAATATAGTTGGATCATACGGTGTTTTCCCCTCTCTATCTTGTGATGAATTGAGTTTTCCATTGAGATTTCGTTTTATCAGATTTAATACTTTTATGAATTTGAGAGCTTAATATATGTCTTGCATATGAATACTCGTGGTGACCATGGGTTATCATATTGATTCACTTGATATGTGTTTTGGCACTCAACTCGCGAATTCCCGAGGTGACTTTGGGGTAATCTATGCATAGGGGTTGATGCATGTTCTTGTCTTTGTTTCTCCGGTAGAAATCTTGGGGCACTCTTTGAGGTTCTTTGTGTTGGATTGCGTATTATGAATCTGAAATTGTTTGATGCATATCGTATAATTAACTCACGGGTACTCGCGGTGACATTCGGGTATCTAGGTGATATTAGAGTTGGTTGATATGTATCATATGGTGTCATTTTAGTACGAACTCTTGATTAGATTGATCGGAAAGAATAGCTTGCTGTTATTTTAGTACGAACTCTAGGATAGATTGATCGGAAAGAATAGCTTTGAGGTGGTTTCATACCCTGCAAACAATTTCTTCTTATGTTCTCCGCTAGATAAGAACTTTGGAGTGATTCTTCGTTGCACATTGAGGGATGGTTATGTGGTCCAATTATATTAGCATTGTTGAGAGATTGCACTAGCGAAAGTACGGACCCTAGGCCTTATATTCAAGCATTGCAACATCGTTTGTGCTTCGTTTTATTAATTGCTACCTTGCTAGGTTTTTTATTTTTAGATTATAAAAATATATTTCTACCGTCCATATTACACTTTTACCACCATATCTTCTCCGAACTAGTACACCTATACAATTTTCCATTGTATTGGGTGTGTTGGGGACAAGTGATTTCTTGTATTTGGTTGAAGGGTTGTTTGAGAGATACTATCTTCATCCTACGTCTCCCACGGATTGATAAACCTTAGGTCATCCACTTGAGGGAAAATTCCTACTGTCCTACAAAACTCTGCGCTTGGAGGCCCAACACGAGTCTACAAGAATAAAGTTGCACAGTAGACATCAAGCTCTTTTCTGGTGCCGTTGCTGGGGAGGCTAGGTAAGCGGCACTCACATTCTGTCAATGAAGCTCTTTTCTGGAGCCGTTGCCAGGGAGGTGAGTGCATGAAGGTATATCTTTATATGTTGCAATTGAATCTTTTAGTTTCTTGTTTTATCACTAGTTTGGTTTATAAAAAGAAAAACTACAAAAAAATGGAATTGTGGTTGCATCATATTATTCATCTTTATACTGTCTTTCGTGAAATTGATGGAAAGGAAAATTGTGCTCAATTGTTAGATGAAGAATGCTATAAAATGTCTCGCATAGAATCCCTGAATGATGAGCATGATTGCAATGTTGATAGGATGAATTCTTTGAATATCCATGATGCTAGTGATATGCAAAGCCATAAGCTTGGGGATGCTATATTTGATGAAGATGATATTTCTAGTCCCCCAAGATTTGATGTGCAAATTTGTTATAATGATTGCATGCCTCCTATTTATGATGATTATAATGATGAAAGTGGATTTGGAGAGGTCGTGACTTTATTTAGTGATGAATCCACTATTTTGGAAGAGGTTTCAATTGACTATGACAACAAAGTTGCTATCTATGACGATTATGGTGATGACATGTATGCTATAAAGAAAAATGATAACCATGAAACTTGTCATCATGATTTTAATTTTCAATCCCATGATAGTTATTTTGTTGAGTTTGCTTCCACCACTACTCATGAGAATAAATTTGCTTCTGTGGAGAGTAATAAAACTTCTATGCTTGTGGATCATGAAAAGAATGCTTTATGTGATAGCTATATTGTTGAATTCATTCATGATGCTACTGAAAATTATTATGGGAGAGGAACATGTGCTTCTACATATCTCAATAATATCAAGTTTCCTCTCTATGTGTTGAAAATCTTGAAGTTTTGCTTGTTTTGCCTTCCTATGCTAGTTGATTCTTGCTCCCATGAATTGTTTCCTCACAACATCCCTATGCATAGGAAGTGGGTTAGACTTAAATGTGCTAGTCATATTCTTCATGATGCTCTCTTTGTGTTTCAGTTCTTTACTTTTATGCGAGCATCATTGGACTCATATTGCCTAGCTTGAAAGGCATTAGAGAAAAGCGCTTGTTGGGAGACAACCCAACACTTTTACTTAATGTTTTTGTGTGTTCACATGATTAGGCTACTGTAGTAATCATGTTTTATTGCTTTTGTTTCAATAAAGTGCCAAGTAAAGCCTTTGGGATAGTGTGGATGATAGTTGACTTGATTCTGTCCAAAAATAGAAACTTTTGCGCTCAGTTCAGGAATTTTAAAAATACACTGGAATGTGTTTTTGATCTTAATTTTTTACAAGTGGTAGATATACATATTCCCTACTTTTTCCTAATTTTTCAGAATTTTTGGAGTAGCAGAAGTATGGTTGTTTTCCAGATCATTATAGGCTGTTCTGTTTTTGACAGATTCTGTTTTCAATGCATAGTTTGCTTGTTTCCCAGTTTTTATGGCTGATGTTGCTGAATATAAATTGTGGAAATGATATGCTACAGTA
This sequence comes from Triticum dicoccoides, assembly GCF_002162155.2. Taxonomy (NCBI): domain Eukaryota; kingdom Viridiplantae; phylum Streptophyta; class Magnoliopsida; order Poales; family Poaceae; genus Triticum; species Triticum dicoccoides. The sequence continues at coordinate 296,058,425 of NC_041389.1, forward strand.
GGAATTGTGTGGAAACAATTATGAATCTTTTCTTTGACAGTACCAAAGTGAAATGGTTTGCTCTTTATCATACTAACCTATCTCACGAAGTTCCGTTAAGTTTCTGTGATTGAAGTTTTCAAGTTTTGGGTGAGATGTCGATATGAGGAGAATAAGGAGTGACAAGACACTAACCTTGGGGATTCCCAAGGTCCCCCAAGGTAATTAAAGGAAGATCCAAGCAACTAAGCTTGGGGATGGCCCGGAAGGCATCCCCTCTTTCGTCTCCAACATTATTCGTAACCTCACTTGGAGCTACATTTTTATTCGTCACATGATATGTGTTTTGCTTGGAGCATCATTTTCTTTTATTAGTATTTTCTTGCTGTTATTTATAATAATCTTTTGTATCTTTTATTTCAATAAAAATGTCAAGTATAGCCTTTGTCATGCTTATTTTGCAAGTTTACATGTTGTTGTTTCAAAACAGAAAGTTTATCGATGTTGCAAAAATTCCCTAGGAAAGTCAGAATATGATAAAATGTTGAAACTTTTTTCACAATAAGCTCTGATAAATTTTCTACAGTGTGGTTAATTTTTATAATTTTTGGAGTTAAAGAAGTATTGATACTCTTGCATTCTTTACAGACTTTACTGTTTTGGCAGATTGCTGTTATGGTTGCATTGTTTGCATATGTTTGCTGGTTTAATGATTCTATTTGCGGATAGGAGTATTAAATATGTAGAGGCATTTAGTATGCAATGTTGAATAATAATTTTTGTGATTTTCTATAGTAGAGAATGATAAGGTTTTGCATTGATTTATGCTAACTTATCTCATGAGGTCTTGTTGAGTTTTGTGTGGATGAAGTTTTCAAGATTTAGGAAAATTGTGATATAAAAGGAATTAAGGAGACACAAAAACTCAAGCTTGGGGATGCCCAAGGCATCCCAAGATAATATTTCAAGAAGTCTCAAGAATCTAAGCTTGGGGATGCCCCGGTAGGCATCCCACCTTTCTTCTTCAACAATTATCAGTTAGTATCGGTTGAGCCTAAGTCTTTGCTTCTTCACATGATGTGTGCAATTCTTGGAATGTAGTTTTATTTTGTTTTGCTTGCTGTTTATATAAAATACCTAGATCTAGAAAAAAAATAAGAGAGATTCCTCAATTAGCTACCTCTTTACATAGCTACTCGCTTGATCTTCACTTATATCTTTTTGGAGTGGTTTGTCATTTACTCTTGTGCTTCACTTACATCCTATGAGTAAATTGTTGAATAACTTGAATATCATGAACTTGAAATTATATGTTCATATCATGCCTAGTGGTTGCTTCACATTGGGTTTAGAAAGTGAAATCTTTTGGAGCTTGACAATCACAATATTGGTCATACAAGCAATTCATGAATGATTAGTAGAAGGAAGAAAACTTTCACATGCAAATACACTATCTTGGAAATATTTTGTGATTGTGAGCCCCCATCAAAATATTATATGCCAAAATTGTTGACGTTGTACAAGGAAGACAACGTAATGGTTTATGTTTGTTCATATTCACATAGAAGTTATATTGTCATAGATCCTTCAACATGTGGTGCTTGCACCCATCTTTGCTAGCCAAAAATTCCGCACCAAGTAGAGATACTACTTGTGCATACAAAAACCCTTAAACCCAAATCTTATTTTCAAGAGTCCACCATACCTACCTAAGGATTGAGTAAGATCCTTCAAGTAAGTTGTCATCGGTGCAATAAGGCAATAAAAATTGCTTCTAAAAGTGTTAGATCATTTAGTGTAAAAGAAAATTGAGCATTGTACGAACTTGTGATGGCGAAGAATAAAAGCGACAGACTACATAATAAAGGTTGCTATCACAAGGGGCAATATAACGTGGCGTTCTTTTGCACTAAGGGATTGGGCATACAAACAAAAAGCAAATAACAACCTCTGCTTCCCTCTGCGAAGGGCCTATCTTTTACTTTTATGTATTTACTTTCATTCAAGAGTCAAAAAATTTCTCTCTATTCCTTTTTATTTTTTCTCTTTTGGCAAGCATCATGTGGTGAGGAAAGATCTAGGCGCATATATCTAGTTGGATATGGGTAGCATGAGTTATTATTGTTGACATCACCCTTGAGGTGAATACGTTGGGAGGCGAAATTACAAGCCCCTATCTTTCTATGTGTCCGGTTGAGACGTTTTGCTCACGTTAGAAATCATAGAAGACTATATGATGGTTGAGTATGTGGAGCTCTTACTTAAACTCTGTTGAATAAGTTGAATTACAATTGCTTGGTGACTGAGAACATAGGTTGTTGAGTTTCAAGAGAATTCATTGTTTGAACCTTAACATGAGAAGTTTTGTAGGAAAGAATTGTTGTTATGATGCTAGGAAAAGTGATTGAAATTGTCATTGATCAAAGTTGTGCACTTTTCTAGCACTCACACTTCATAAATTATTTCTTTTATCATTTACCTACTCGAGGACGAGTAGGAATTAAGCTTGGGGATGCTAATACGTCTCCAACGTACCTATAATTTATGAACTATTTATGCTATTATATTATCATTCTTGGATGTTTCATAATCATTTTATAGCAACTTTATATCATTTTTGGGACTAACCTGTTGATCCAGTGCCCAGTGCCAGTTGCTGCTTTTTGCTTGTTTTTCACATTGCGGGAAATCAATATAAAACGGAGTCCAAACACCGCGAAACTTTTTGTGGATTTTTTATGGACCAAAAGACATCCAAAGGGCCAGAGCAGCACCTGGGGGGTGCCCCAAGGGGGGCACAACCCACCAGGGCACGCCTGAAGGCCTAGGCGTGCCCAGGTGGGTTGTGCCCACCTCAGCGTCCTCCCGCACCCCTTCTTCATCCTATAAATCACCAAATATTCCAAAAACCCTTGGGGTGACCCTAGATCAGAAGTTCCACTACCGCAAGGCTCTGGAGCCATGAGAAACCAATCTAGACCCCGTTTCGTCACTCCGCAGGAGGGAGGAATTATCACCGGTGGCCATCTTCATCATCCCGGCGGCCACCATGATGATGAGGGAGTAGTCCACCCTCGGGGTTGAGGGTTTGTACCAGTAGATATGTGTTTAATCTCTCTCTCTCTCTCTCTCTCTCTCTCTCTCTCTCGTTCTTGATGGCACGATCTTGATGTATCGGGGGCTTTGGTAATATAGTTGGATCATATGGTATTTTCCCCTCTCTATCCTGTGATGAATTGAGTTTTCCCTTTGAGATTTCGTTTTATCAGACTGAATACTTTTATGGATTTTACAGCACTTAATATTTGTCTTGCATATGAATACTTGTGGTGACAATGGGTTATCATGTTGATTCACTTGATATGTGTTTTGACACTCAACTCGTGGATTCCCGATGTGACATTGGGGTAATCTATGCATAGGGGTTGATGCACATTCTTGTATTTGTTTCTCCGGTAGAAATCTTGGGGCACTCTTTGAGGTTCTTTGTGTTGGATTGAGTATTATGATCTGAAATTGTTTGATGCATATCTATAGTTAACTCAGGGGTACTCGCGCTGACATTGGGGTATCTAGGTGAGATTAGAGTTGGTTGATATGTATCATATGGTGTTATTTTAGTACGAACTCTTGATTAGATCGATCGGAAAGAATAGATTGCTGTTATTTTAGTACGAACTCTAGGATAGATTGATTGGAAAGAATAGCTTTGAGGTGGTTACGTACCCTACAAACAATTTCTTCTTATGTTCTCCGCTAGATAAGAACTTTGGAGTGATTCTTCGTTGCACGTTGAGGGATGGTTATGTGATCCAATTATATTAGCATTGTTGAGAGATTGCACTAGCAAAAGTACGGACCCTAGGCCTTGTTTTCAAGCATTGCAATAACATTTGTGCTCCATTTTATAAATTGCTACCTTGCTGGGTTTTTTAGATTATAAAAATATAATTCTACCATCCATATTACACTTTTATCACCATCTCTTCGCCGAACTAGTGCACCTATACAATCTGCCACTGTATTGGGTGTGTTGGGGACACAAGAGATTTCTTGTATTTGGTTGCAGGGTTGTTTGAGAGAGACTATCTTCATCCCACGTCTCCCATGGATTGATAAACCTTAGGTCATCCACTTGAGGGAAAATTGCTACTGTCCTACAAAACTCTACGCTTGGAGGCCCAACACGAGTCTACAAGAATAAAGTTACGTAGTAGACATTAGTGGCCGGTTGTCTTGCCAGATCTTTATATTTTCTTTTTTGAACACCAGATATTTACATCGTCCGATGATTTTTTAATCTTCTGGAATTTAAATGCCATGGCACTCCATGCATGTGTCCAAGCCGTGACACCAATATGTTTGAAAATTCGTTCCAATTTATTGCAAATGGAACTAACTCGCACACAATTACACAAATAGTTTTTTTAAACCGTTATGGTTAGCCGCTGCATGTAGATGTAGTTCAAATTTGGATTACGGTCATTAAATAGCAAGAAAGTCACTTAAATGTCTTAAAAAGGTCAGATGACTCCTAAAATTTTCCAAATTTTGACATGACAGTTGTATTAGTGCATGTTAACTGTAGAATTTTTTTAAGCCCATAAGAGGAAGATATCACCCATTAAACATGCATAGTTCCCTCTCGAAACCATGAGCCTTCAAATGACCCCTAGAATTTTCCAAATTTTCACATGACAGTTGTATTAGTGCACGTTAAATGTAGAAAAAATTTGAAGGTCATAAAAGGAAGCTATCTCATGTTCGTCATCAAACATGCATAGTTTCCTCTCGGAACCACGAGCCTTCTAGTGAGTTGCTCCGGTTTGTGAAGGGTGTGTGTCCAAAATTTCATTAAACAGACCAATTTTTTACAACATCATCTTGGTGGCATGACATTACATCAAGCAAGGTTTCATGTTTTTCTAATCATTTTTTAATTTTTGGAATTTAAATGTCATGCCACTCCATGCATGTGTTCATGCCGTGACACCAATATGTTTGAAAATTCCTTCTAATTTATTGCAGATGGAATTAACTCGCACAATAGTACACATATATGATTTTTCAAACCGTTATGGTTAGCCGTTGCATGTGGATGTAGTTCAAATTTGGATTACGGACATTAAATGGCTAGAAAATCACTTAAATGTCTTAAAAGGTCAAATGACCCCTGAAATTTTCCAAATTTTGACACGATAGTTGTATTAGTGCATGTTAACTGTAGAAATTTTTTGAAACCCGTAAAAGGAAGCTATCGCCTATTCGTCATCAAACATGCATTGTTCCCTCTCGGAACCACGAGCCTTCTAGTGACTTGCTTTGGTTTGTGAGGGGTGTGTGTCCAAACTTTTGTCAAACATGCCAAATTATTTACCACATCATCTTGGTGGCATGACATTACATCAAGCAAGGTTTCATGTGTTTCTGATCTTTTTTTCAATTTTTTTGGAATTTAAATGCCATGGCACTCCATGCTTAATTGTGTCATAGCCGTGAGACCAATATGTTTGAAAATTCCTTCCAATTGACTATACATGGAATTAACTCACACACAAGTACAAAAAATATGACTTTTCAAACCATTATGGTTAGTTATTGCATGTACATGTAGTTCAAATTTGAATTACGGTCATTAAATGGCTAGAAAATCACTTAAATGTCTTAAAAGGTCAAATGACCCCTGAAATTTCCAAAATTTGACATGACAGTTGTATTAGTACTACAAATTTTCTCGTACATTTAAAACACCATCCATTGCCACTTTACTCCAAATTTGTATTTCACAGCTAATAAAAAATATCAACAACATTACACACAATTTTTTGTAGGAACCGTTTGCAATGAAAATTCGTGGGTCTATTTAAGTCTTCCTCCTTAAGCTTCGTCGGCTCGTCTGCTCCAGTGTCGGCAACCCCCGACTCCATGAATCCCGATCCCCATTCTCGCAACCGCTTCTTGCAAAGATGATGCCATGGAAATGCTTCATGAAGGCCCGTTGGCCACATCCTCCCCAAGGACCGCCGCCTGTGCCGAGAGCTCGGCCGCGTACGCCGAGAGTGCCGCCGCATCTACATTGAGCACGTGCATCCATCGACAGGGCGTCTGCGGCAGCCGACAAGGCAGCTGCAGCAGCCGAGACAGCTGCAGCTGCTGCTGTGACGCGGTTGCAAACACCGAGAGCGCTCGAGCTGTCATCCGTTCCGCCGATGTCGCACTGGCCGGGGTCGAGGCCATCCACGCCAAGATCGAGGACGCACACGCCAAGATATTCCAGGCCACCTCGGAATCCAGCATGCAACCCACGCCCGAAAAGGTGGTGGTGGCCATGGAGCACCTGCTTCCTCATTAGATCGCCAAGCGGGAGCTGGAGATGCAGGAGGGAACAGAGATCGAGGAGCGCCGGGAGGAGGAGTTGGGCGTGGCCGAGGTCGAGGTAGAGAAGAGTCTGTCCGTCGAGGAATCGGCGGTGGTGTACCAACGTGAGCTCTGGCGTAGCCACAACTATGAGTACTACAACCTTGAGGGCGGCACCGAGGACGAGGACGCGGTCGACTTCAGCAGGGGGACGCGGAGTCCACCAATGGCGGCATGTCACCAGGATAAGTTGTCGATGTCTCTTCTCACACCGGTGATGCATAGTCCAGCGTGGCAGCGGCTTCGTTAAAATTATGCATACTTAGGCTTTGTTTCTAATGTTGGTCTTTTGTTAGAGCAATGTTTAGGTCAACTGGCTCTGTTTAATTACTAAAACTACTCGATTCAGTAAGTGTGGTCTCTGTGATGTATGCTCTTTTGTGTGCCCAAATTAGCAAGCGATGTTAAATTATGCAATGACGTGGATGAGGACAGTACCCAGGGAAATTTTCACTAAAATTTGAATTATCAAACTCATCCCATACGCGTAAAGCAGAAGAATCGTTTGCAATGCACACAATCGTTCAAAGTGAATGGCGTCCGGTAGCACTGCGTGCAAAGTTTCCCTCCACATTTCGAAATTTTTGGCCTACCGTCGAATTATCTACCCCCGCCTCCTTCCCCACCCCCTTTTCTCTCTGGCCACAAGTCACATTTCCCCTATTTCCCCCTTCCTTCCTTCCTAAGCTATAGCTGCTTCCTCGCTTGCTTCCTCGCTCTCGCCTCTCGCATCCTACCACCGGGGTCGCCATGGTCTTCTTCAATGACCTCTCTAGCGGTTCCTCCTCCGACGACGACTCCTTCACCACCCGGGTATGCCTCTCTTCTCTCTCTCTCAGGCTATGACTTGGAATGAAGGATTTTAACCCGGCGGTCGATTTGAGTCACTTCTTCCTCTTGTAGCTCCCTAGGACCATCAGTTGCAATGAATGGAGTGGGATGGCTGAAGATCTGTGTGCTCATTTCCACCATCAATCTCCATGCGTGAAGCTAGTTGTGTTTGAATATGTGGATAGTCGGAGGAAGTCTCTGGCATGTGCAGAGAAGGTTAGCCCCAGTTTTGTTGTTACAAATCATTTGTTAGATGTGATTCAGACACTGTCACCTTGCTATGTTATTATGGATGTTAAGACAGTGTCGCAGTTTGTACCTAGTATCTAATAATGTTGCCATCTCATTAGCGGTGCCATTAGAAAATTATTTGGCACCGCTTCAACAGTTTGTGCAGCCAACTTTGGTCGACACATCCAAGCAGCCAAGTAGTAAAATACTAAATCTTTATGGCACGTTGGAACTGGGCATCGAAGCAACTAGGTGCTCCGGAGTCCAGGTCCCTGATTTTTTTCGCTGCATCAGCTCGCCAGTGCAGGGCACCAATGCGAAATGTAGCAACAGTTGTCTTTACACTGGTTTTGGCATACATAGTGGACGGCCATAGTGCTATTAGTTCTATGTTACTAATTTTTTGCATGTATACTCCTGTTAGTATCAATTTGCTGTCATCCAAACACTATCGCTATGCTGCTACAGTTATATTTAGCTTCCTCATAAAATGTTTAATTTGTTATTTATAGTACATGAGTAAGAACTTGTAGCATTGTTGTACTTAATTATAGCTTCTGATGTTTTAGAATTTACTTGTTGTCTCAGTAGCAATTAATTCATTTGCACATTGATCTTTTTGAGAAGATATGCCATAATTAACCTGTTTCTTAAGTTTTCAAAATAAGTATTGGTGATTTTCTATGTTGCTATAAACCCATTTCCCCTACAATTGTTACTGATCTAGTTTTAAATATTATAGGATGAACGGAAGTGTTCTTACCTGGAGTGGGTTGATCAAGAGTGGACACAGTCTTTGAAGATGTGCCTAGCAAAGCTTTTGAGCATGTATGAGGAAGAGAACAGAGGTAGGCTTAGAGAAAGTGTTGTCAATGTTGAAGAATATTTGAAGATGTGGGATAAAAAAGGAAGGTGGAGAATGAGCTCAGATTTTTAAATCAGACTTTGCAAAGATGATGTTGGCGAAGGAGGAGGCACTTTCCCAGTTGGCCAGTGCAAAACAGGTTCTTACTGAACTGAAAGCAGATGTGGATAAGACGAACCTAGATGATCTAGATTAGGGAAATGAATATATTGTTCTGATATTGTTCTTATGAAGCTGAACTAGGTATATGTTGTAATGTGCTGTTTTCAGGTAGCTATCATATTGTGATCTTAAAATATATTTATGTTCCTGATATGAAATTGGCAAACAGCTGTTCGATATGAAATGTGAATTTCCGTAATACTGGAATTATTAATTGTAAACTAATAAACCTGCTAAATGGATCCTGGAACTTTGCAAATGGTTCTAGCAGTAAAAGCACTTGTGATGGATAGCACAATGCCATACAGTTTTCTTCATCAAATCCTGTGTGATGTATTTGAATAAAAGTAAAACGTTAATCGAGGCAGAGCGTGTCTGATAGTTACACCTATCACACACAAGCCTATACATAAAATTGTGTGGGATGTATATACGAACGGAAATGTTTTCACTGGATTGACTGTGTGAGGTGTACATATGAACAGAAATGTTTTCCCTGGATTGACTATGTGGGATGTACATAAGAACGGAAACGTATTCCTTGGATTGACTGTGTGGAATGTACATAACAAAAGGAAATGTTTGTTTGGGACTGACTGTGTGGGATGTACTTACGATCGGAACCAATTGGGCCTGTATAATCGTATTTCATCGCTTGCCCGTCACACACGACCTCATTTTGCCGAGCTTGTGTGCGGGAGGCCCCCTTGTGCCCATCCATGGCAACATCGATGAAGGTTCTGTCCCCTCCTCTTCGGTGATGAGCAATTGCCGCTTGTCTCGCGCTGGTCCGGACTAGCATCCAGGGAGGGGTGAAACATGGTGGTTCCTGGGGGATGCTGGTTGAAGGGACGGGGGCTCCAATGTCGAGCTGCCCGTCGCTGGCATGAGGGGTGTTGATCGTGATCATGGGCTGCTCCTCACCATTCCCCTTTCCTCGGCCTGGTTTCTCTGCGGGGTGGTTGATGGCGGTCCTGACGACAGTTGGGGTGCGGATCGGGTCAAAGTCGTGGCCTTTGGTGGTTCACAGTGTGGTCTCGTTGTAGGGAAGTGACCCTGGGGGTGGGAGGTGCTACGTCTCTAACGTATCTATAATTTTTTATTGTTCCATGCTATTATATTATCAATCTTGGATTTTTTATATACACTTACAAGCAATTTTATATCATTTTTTCGGACTAACCTATTAACTTAGTGCCCAATGCCAGTTGTTGTGTTTTGTTTGTTTTTGGTTTCACAAAATATTAGTACCAAATGAAGTCCAAATGCCACGAAACTTTTTGGAGATTTTTTTCAGGGCAAAAGAGACACTAAGCTTCGGGAGATGACCAGATGAGGGAGCATGGGCCCACAACCCACTAAGGCGCGCCTGGGGGGAGGCATGCCTTGTTGGGTGGTGGGGCCCACGAGGCTCCGTTTGACCTAGCTCCACCTCTATAAATTCTCTAAAATCATGAAACCAACAGAGGAGTCCACGAAGTACTTTTTCTGCCTCCGCAAGTTACTAAACCATGAGATACCATCTGGAGCCCTTTTCCGGAACTCTACCCGAGGGGGATTCGATCACGAAGGGGGATCTTCATCATTGTTGCTGCCCTCTGATGATGTGTGAGTAGTTTACCACGGACCTATGGGTCCATAGTTAGTAGCTAGATGGCTTTTTCTCTCTTTTTGATCTTCAATACAATGTTCTCCTTGGTGTTCTTGAAGATCTATTTGATGTAATGACTTTTTGCGGTGTGCCTGTTGGGATCCGATGAATTGTTGAGTTTACGATCAGATCTATCCATGAATACTACTTGAGTTTTATCTTAACTATTTTATGCATGATTGTTATAGTCTCGTATTTCTTCTCCAATTTATTGGTTTCGTTTGGCCAACTAGATTGATTTATCTTGCCATGGGAAGAGGTGCTTTGTGATGGGTTCGATCTTGCGGTGCTCAATACTAGTGACAGAAAGGGACATGACACGCATGTATCATTGCTATTAAGAGCCTGTTCGGATGCACTCCGCTCCCCGAGCGGGCGGAGCGGCGCCAAACGAATAAACTCTGCGGAGCGGCTAGAGTGGAGCAGAGCTGCCTGTAGTGTATTTTTCAGAGTTAACAAATCGAGGCTCCAAGCGCTCCTGATCCCGCAGGACCCCACCTGCTTTGCCCTGACTCCCCCTTTTCAAGGCTTGCAGGGAACTCTAGCCATCGTCCTCCCGCTGCCGCTGCACACAGGGCTGGTCGAATCCCGTCTGATGCATGGACACGTCCCTCTGCCACTTGTCCGTCCTCGCCAAACCTGCTTGCAGCTCCGCGTCAATGATGATAGCTGAAAGGCTCCTCGCACCGACGTATCCCACCACCACCGCACCGCCGTCGCCACCGATACATCGACGCCTCCCGCCGCATGTGCCTCTGACGCTTGTCCTCCCGCCGCTACTACACCTGGGCTCCTTCATTCCTCAGTGAAACCACCGGCTCGGCTGCCTTTTCTGTTCAGGTTCCTCCCAGCAATGTATGCATAATTCAGTCGAGGAGAGGATTTGACAACCGAACATATTCCTAGATTCTGAAACGTGCTAATAGAGTTGGGACTTGAGAAGTGAGGAGCAGAGTTGAGAATCTGGAGGAGTGGAGAGTTGCCGAACAGGCTCTAAGGGTAACAAGATGGGATTTATTTCATACATGAGTTTATCTTGTCTACATCATGTCATCTTGCTTAAGGTGTTAGTCCATTCTTCCATGAACTTAATACACTAGATGCATGCTGGATAGCGGTCGGTGTGTGGAGTAATAGTAGTAGATGCAGAATCGTTTTGGTCTACTTATCTCGGACCTGATGCCTGATTGCTTGTATCTGTGTTGGTAATTCCTCGAAGAGGAGAGGGTGATGCAGCACAATAGAGGTAAGTATTTCCCTCAGTTATGAAACCAAGGTTATCAATCGAGAAGGAGAACCAAATAACACTATGTAAACAACACCCGCACACAAACAATAAAAACTTCAAACCCAACGCGTAAGAGGGGTTGTCAATCCCTCCTCGGTATCGAGATAGATTAAATTGTATGAGATTTGATAAATAGGTCTAACTAAAACATAAAATAAAATAAATAAATAAAAAGTGCAGCAAGCTATTTTTAGATTTAATATGATAGGAAATAGACCCAGAGGCCGTAGTTTTCACTAGAGGCTTCTCTCAAGAAAATAACATACGGTGGGTAAACAAATTACTGTTGGGCAATTGATAGAAAAGCGAATAATCATGATGATATCCAAGGCAATGATCATGTATATAGGCATCATATCCAAGATTATCAGACCAAAACGATTCTGCATCTACTATTGTTACTCCACACATCGCCCGCTACATCTAGTGTTTTAAGTTCATGGGAAAACGGACTAATGAAATAAGAACGATGACATGATGTAGACAAGATCTATTCATGTAGGAATAGACCCCATCTTGTTACCCTTAATAGCAAAGATACATGTGTGTCATGTCTCTTTCTGTCACTAAGATTGAGCACCGCAAGATCGAACCCATCACAAAGCACCTCTTCCCATGGCAAGAAAAATCAATCTAGTTGGCCAAACCAAAAAAATCAGAGAAGAAATGCGAGGCTATAACAATCACGCATATAAGAGTTCAGTAAAGACTCAAATATATTCATGGATAGTATTGATCAAAAACCCACAATTCATCGGATCCTAGAAAACACATCGCAAAAGGTCATTACATCAAATAGATCTGGAAGAACATCGAGGAGAACATTGTATTGAAGATCAAAAAGAGAGAAGAAGCCATCTAGCTACTTACTACGGACCCGTAGGTCTGTGGTATACTACTCACGCATCATCGGAGGGGCAACAAGGATGATGAAGAACCCCTCTGTGATCGTTGCCCCCTATGGGAGAGTGCCGGAAAAGGCCTCTAGATTGGATCTCGTGGCTCTAGAACTTGCGATGATTGGAAAAGTGTTTCATCGACTCCCCTAGGGTTTTGGGATTTTAGAGTAATTATAGAGGTGGAGGTCGGTGGATAAGCTTCCCGTGGGCCCCACTACACACCAGGGCGCACCTGGGCTCCCTGGCACACCCTGGTCCCTAGTGGGCCCCATGGGCTTCCTACCATGTGCTCCTTTGTCTCCTTGGGTGTCTTCTGTCCAGAAACAAATCTCCAAAAAGTTTTGTTGCATTTGGACTTCGTTTGGTATTGATATTCTGCAAAGTAAAAAACAAGCAGAAAACAGCAACTGGCACTGGGTTCTTTGTCAAGGGTTATCCCAAAAAAAGATATAAAGTTGCTAGTAAATGAATATAAAACATCCAAGATTGATAATATAACAATAGGAAACAATCAAAAAATATAGACACGTTGGAGACGTATCAGCCTCCCCAAGCTTAATTCCTGCTCATCCTCGAGTAGGTAAATGATAAAAACTGAATTTTTGATGTGGAATGCTGCCTAACATGTTCATCATACATTCTTTTCTTTTGTAGCATGGACATTTGGACTTTAGATGATTCAAAGCAATAGTCTATAATTGACTTGAGGACATCAACACTCAAGCATATCAACAAGCAACCATGTCTTTCAAAATATCAACGCTAAAGAAAGCTATCCCTAGCCCATTATGCTCAATCATTAAAACACACTCAAATATTAGCTATCCCTTATGCACAAGTACGATAATGGTGTTCCCTAGTTGGTGTTTGTAAGAGAAGATGGAGACTCAATAAAAATAAAAATTGCATAAAAGTAAATAGATAGGCCCTTCGAGAGGGAAGCAGAGATTTGTAGAGGTGCCAGAGCTCAAAGCTTAAATTGAGAGATAAAATTGTTTTGAGAGGCATGTTTTTCCTGTCAAAAAAATGACCGAGAATGCCGACATGCTAGATACATCATAGGCGGTTCCCAAACATAAAATAAAGTTTATTCCTTTTTCCACCATTCTTTCACAATCCATGGCTAGCCGTATCCACGGTGCCTTCCATCAACACTTTCCAAGGAATTTGCTATTGAGAACATAAAAAAATTATTTCGGGACTGGGCATCTGATGACCCACAAGTATAGGGGATCTATCGTAGTCCTTTCGATAAGTAAGAGTGTCGAACCCAACGAGGAGCAGAAGGAAATGATAAGCGGTTTTCAGCAAGGTATTCTCTGCAAGTACTGAAATAAGTGGTAACAGATAGTTTTGTGATAAGATAAATTGTAACGAGCAACAAGTAACAAAAGTAAATAAAGTGCAGCAAGGTGGTCCAAACCTTTTTGTAGCAAAGGACAAGCCTGGACAAACTCTTATAATAGCAAAGGACAAGCCTGGACACATGGGAATATCGTCAAGCTAGTTTTCATCACGCTCGTATGATTCGCGTTTGGTACTTTGATAATTTGATATGTGGGTGGACCGGTGCTTGGGTGCTGTTCTTACTTGAACAAGCATCCCACTTATGATTAACCTCTATTGCAAGCATCCGCAACTACAACAAAAGTATTAAGGTAAACCTAACCATAGCATGAAACATATGGATCCAAATCAGCCCCTTACAAAGCAACGCATAAACTAGGGTTTAAGCTTCTATCACTCTAGCAACCCATCATCTACTTATTACTTCTCAATGCCTTCCTCTAGGCCCAAATAATGGTGAAGTGTTATGTAGTAAACGTTCACATAACACCACTAGAGGTTAGACAACATACATCTTATCAAAATATCGAACGAATACCAAATTCACATGACTACTAATAGCAAGACTTCTCCCTTGTCCTCAGGAACAAACATAATTACTCACAAAGCATATTCATGTTCATAATCAGAGGGGTAATAATGTGCATAAAGGATCTGAACATATGTTCTTCCACCAAATAAACCAACTAGCATCAACTACAAAGTGTTGGGGAACGTTGCAGAAAATTAAAATTTTTCCTACGGTTTCACCAAGATCCATCTATGAGTTCATCTAAGCAACGAGTGATAGGAGTGCATCTACATACCCTTGTAGATCGTGAGCGGAAGCGTTCAAGAGAACGGGGATGATGGAGTCGTACTCGCCGTGATCCAAATCACCGATGACCAAGTGCTGAACGGACAGCACCTCCGCGTTCAACACACGTACGGAGCGGATGACGTCTCCTCCTTCTTGATCCAGCAAGGGGGAAGGAGAGGTTGAGGAAGAAGACTCCAGCAGCAGCACGACGGCGTGGTGGTGGTGGAGAAGCAGTACTCCGGCAGGGCTTCGCCAAGCAACCGCGGGAGGAGGAAGAGGTGTAGCAGGGGGAGGGAGGCGCCAAGACTCAGGGGTGCGGCTGCCCTCCCTCCCCCCTCCTTTATATCGGCCCCCAGGGGGGTAGCCGGCCCTAGAGATGGGATCTCTAGGGGGGGTGGCGGCCAAGGGGTGTGGAGTGCCCCCCAAGGCAAGTGGAGGCGCCCCCTCCCCTAGGGTTCCCAACCCTAGGCGTAGAGGGGGCCCAAGGGGTGCGCACCAGCCCACCAGGGGCTGGTCCCCTCCCCACTTCAGCCCACAGGGCCCTCCGGGATGGGTGGCCCGACCCGGTGGGCCCCCGGGACCCTTCCGGTGGTCCCGGTACAATACCGGGTGACCCCGAAACTTTTCCGATGGCCGAAACAGCACTTCCTATATATAAATCTTCACCTCCGGACTATTCCGGAACTCCTCGTGACGTCCGGGATCTCATTCAGGACTCCGAACAACATTCGGTAATCACATACAAGTCTTCCTAATAACCCTAGCGTCACCGAACCTTAAATGTGTAGACCCTACGGGTTCGGGAATCATGCAGACATGACCGAGACAGCTCTCCGGCCAATAACCAACAGCGGGATCTGGATACCCATGTTGGCTCCTACATGTTCCATGATGATTTCATCGGATGAACCACGATGTCGAGGATTCGATCAACCCCGTATACAATTCCCTTTGTCAATCGGTACGTTACTTGCCCGAGACTCGATCGTCGGTATCCCAATACCTCGTTCAGTCTCGTTACCGGCAAGTCACTTTACTCGTACCGTAATGCATGATCCCATGACCAAACACTTGGTCACTTTGAGCTCATTATGTTGATGCATTACTGAGTGGGCCCAGAGATACCTCTCCGTCATACGGAGTGACAAATCCCAGTCTCGATCCGTGTCAACCCAACAGACACTTTCGGAGATACCTGTAGTGCACCTTTATAGTCACCCAGTTACGTTGTGACGTTTGGTACACCCAAAGCACTCCTACGGTATCCAGGAGTTACACGATCTCATGGTCTAAGGAAAAGATACTTGACATTGTAAAAGCTCTTGCAAACGAACTACACGATCTTGTGCTATGCTTATGATTGGGTCTTGTCCATCACATCATTCTCCTAATGATGTGATCCCGTTATCAACGACATCTGATGTCCATAGTCAGGAAACAATGACTATCTGTTGATCAACGAGCTAGTCAACTAGAGGCTTACTAGGGACATGTTATGGTCTATGTATTCACACGTGTATTATGATTTCCGGATAATACAGTTATAGCATGAATAAAGACAACTATCATGAACAAGGAAATATAATAATAATCTTTTATTATTGCCTCTAGGGCATATTTCCAACAGTCTCCCACTTGCACTAGAGTCAATAATCTAGTTACATTGTGATGAATCGAACACCCATAGAGTTCTGGTGTTGATCATGTTTTGCTCGCGAAAGAGGTTTAGTCAACGGATCTGCGACATTCAGATCCGTATGTACTTTGCAAATATCTATGTCTCCATCTTGAACATTTTCACGGATGGAGTTGAAGCGACGCTTGATGTGCCTGGTCTTCTTGTGAAACCTGGGCTCCTTGGCAAGAGCAATAGCTCCAGTGTTGTCACAGAAGAGTTTGATCGGCCCCGACGCATTGGGTATGACTCCTAGGTCGGTGATGAAATCCTTCATCCAAATTGCTTCATGCGCTGCCTCCAAGGCTGCCATGTACTCCGCTTCACATGTAGATCCCGCCACGACGCTCTGCTTGCAGCTGCACCAGCTTACTACTCCACCATTCAACATATACACGTATCTAGTTTGTGACTTAGAGTCATCCAGATCTGTGTCGAAGCTAGCATCGACGTAACCCTTTACGACGAGCTCTTCGTCACCTCCATAAACGAGAAACATGTCCTTTGTCCTTTTCAAGTACTTCAGGATATTCTTGACCGCTGTCCAGTGTTCCTTGCCGGGATTACTTTGGTACCTACCTACCAAACTTACGGCAAGGTTTACATCGGGTCTGGTACACAGTATGGCATACATAATAGATCCTATGGCTGAAGCATAGGGGATGACACTCATCTCTTCTTTATCTTTTGCCATGGTCGGGCATTGAGCCGAGCTCAATCTCACACCTTGCAACACAGGCAAGAACCCTTTCTTGGACTGATCCATTTTGAACTTCTTCAAAATCTTATCAAGGTACGTGCTTTGTGAAAGACCTATGAGGCGTCTCGATCTATCCCTATAGATCTTGATGCCTAATATGTAAGCAGCTTCTCCAAGGTCCTTCATTGAAAAAGACTTATTCAAGTAGGCCTTAATGCTGTCCAAAAGTTCTATATCATTTCCCATTAAGAGTATGTCATCTACATATAATATGAGAAATGCTACAGAGCTCCCACTCACTTTCTTGTAGACGCAGGCTTCTCCATAAGTCTGCATAAACCCAAATGCTTTGATCATCTCATCAAAGCGAATGTTCCAACTCCGAGATGCTTGCACCAGCCCATAAATGGAACGCTGGAGCTTGCATACTTTGTTAGCATCTTTAGGATCGACAAAACCTTCCGGCTACATCATATACAGTTCTTCCTTAAGATGTCCGTTAAGGAATGCCGTTTTGACGTCCATCTGCCATATCTCATAATCATAGTATGCGGAAATTGCTAACATGATTCGCACGGACTTCAGCTTTGCTACGGGAGAGAATGTCTCATCGTAGTCAACCCCTTGAACTTGTCGATAACCCTTAGCGACAAGTCGAGCTTTATAGATGGTAACATTTCCATCCGCGTCTGTCTTCTTCTTAAAGATCCATTTGTTTTCTATCGCTCGCCGATCATCGGGCAAGTCTGTCAAAGTCCATACTTTGTTTTCATACATGGATTCTATCTCGGATCGCATGGCTTCAAGCCATTTGTTGGAATCTGGGACCACCATCGCTTCTTCATAGTTCGAAGGTTCACTGTTGTCTAACAACATGATTTCCAGGACAGGGTTGCCGTACCACTCTGGTGCGGAATGTGTCCTTGTGGACCTACGAAGTTCTGTAGCAACTTGATCCGAAGTACCTTGATCATCATCATTATTTTCCTCTCTAGTCGGTGTAGGCATCACAGGAACATTTTTCTGAGCTGCACTACTTTCCTGTTCAAGAGGTAGTACTTCATCGAGTTCTACTTTCCTCCCACTTACTTCTTTCGAGAGAAACTCTTTTTCCAGAAAGGATCCGTTCTTGGCAACAAAGATCTTGCCCTCGGATCTTAAGTAGAAGGTATACCCAATGGTTTCCTTAGGGTATCCTATGAAGACGCATTTTTCCGACTTGGGTTCGAGCTTTTCAGGTTGAAGTTTCTTGACATAAGCATCGCATCCCCAAACTTTTAGAAATGACAGCTTAGGTTTCTTCCCAAACCATAATTCATACGGTGTCGTCTCAACGGATTTAGACGGTGCCCTATTTAAAGTGAACGTAGCTGTCTCTAGAGCGTATCCCCAAAATGATAGCGGTAAATCGGTAAGAGACATCATAGACCGCACCATATCCAATAGAGTGCGATTACAACGTTCGGACACACCGTTACGTTGAGGTGTTCCAGGCGGCGTGAGTTGTGAAATGATTCCACATTTCCTTAAGTGTGTAGCAAATTCGTGACTTAAATATTCTCCTCCATGATCTGATCGTAGGAACTTTATCTTTCGGTCACGTTGATTCTCTACCTCATTCTGAAATTCCTTGAACTTTTCAAAGGTCTCAGACTTGTGTTTCATTAAGTAGACATACCCATATCTACTCAAGTCATCAGTGAGAGTGAGAACATAACGATATCCTCCGCGAGCCTCAACGCTCATTGGACCGCACACATCGGTATGTATGATTTCCAATAAGTTGGTTGCTCGCTCCATTGTTCTGGAGAACGGAGTCTTGGTCATTTTGCCCATGAGGCATGGTTCGCATGTGTCAAATGATTCATAATCAAGAGACTCTAAAAGTCCATCAGCATGGAGCTTCTTCATGCGCTTGACACCAATGTGACCAAGGCGGCAGTGCCACAAGTATGTGGGACTATCGTTATCAACTTTACAACTTTTGGTATTCACACTATGAATATGTGTAATATTACGCTCGAGATTCATTAAGAATAAACCATTGACCATCGGGGCATGACCATAAAACATATCTCTCATATAAATAGAACAACCATTATTCTCGGATTTAAATGAGTAGCCATCTCATATCAAACGAGATCCAGATACAATGTTCATGCTCAAACTTGGCACTAAATAACAGTTATTAAGGTTTAAAACTAATCCCGTAGGTAAATGTAGAGGTAGCGTGCCGACGGTGATCGCATCGACCTTGGAACCATTCCCGACGCGCATCGTCACCTTGTCCTTCGCCAGTCTCCGCTTATTCCGCAGCTCCTACTGTGAGTTACAAATATGAGCAACGGCACCGGTATCAAATACCCAGGAGTTACTACGAGTACTGGTAAGGTACACATCAATTACATGTATATCAAATATACCTTTAGTGTTGCCGGCCTTCTTGTCCGCGAAGTATTTGGGGCAGTTCCGCTTCCAGTGACCCTTCCCTTTGCAATAAAAGCACTCAGTCTCAGGCTTGGGTCCATTGCTTGACTTCTTCCTAGCAACTGGCTTACCAGGCGCGGCAACATCCTTGCCGTCCTTCTTGAAGTTCTTCTTACCCTTGCCCTTCTTGAACTTGGTGGTTTTATTGACCATCAACACTTGATGTTCTTTCTTGATTTCTACCTCTGCCGACTTCAGCATTGAAAATACTTCAGGAATAGTTTTCACCATCCCCAGCATATTGTAGTTCATCACAAAGCTCTTATAGCTCGGTGGGAGCGACTGAAGGATTCTGTCAATGACCGCCTCGTCCGGGAGGTTAATGTCCAGCTGGGACAGGCGGTTGTGCAACCCAGACATTTTGAGTATGTGCTCACTGACAAAACTGTTTTCCTCCATCTTACAACTGTAGAACTTGTCAGAGACTTCATATCTCTTGACCCGGGCATGAGCTTGGAAAACCATTTTCAGCTCCTCTAACATCTCATATGCTCTGTGTTGCTCAAAACGCTTTTGGAGCCCCGGTTCTAAGCTTTAAAGCATGCCGCACTGAACGAGGGAGTAATCATCAGCACGTGACTGCCAAGCGTTCATAACGTCTTGGTTCTCTGGGATGGGTGCTTCACCTAGCGGTCCATCTAAGACATATGCTTTCTAGGCAGCTATGAGGATGATCCTCAGGTTCCGGACCTAGTCCGTATAGTTGCTGCCATCATCTTTCAGCTTGGGTTTCTCTAGGAACGCGTTGAAGTTCATGTTGACATGAGCGTTGGCCATTTGATCTACAAGTCATATTTGCAAAGGTTTTAGACTAAAGTTCATGATAATTAAGTTCATCTAATCAAATTATTTAATGAACTCCCACTCAGATTAGACATCCCTCTAGTCATCTAAGTGTTACACGATCCGAGTCGACTAGGCCGTGTCCGATCATCACGTGAGACGGACTAGTCATCATCGGTGAACATCTCCATGTTGATCGTATCTTCCATGCGACTCATGTTCGACCTTTCAGTCTCTGTGTTCCGAGGCCATGTCTGTACATGCTAGGCTCGTCAAGTTAACCCTAAGTGTTTTTGCATGTGTAAAACTGTCTTACACCCATTGTATGTGAACGTAAGAATCTATCACACCCGATCATCACGTGGTGCTTCGAAACGACGAACTTTAGCAACGGTGCACAGTTAGGGGAGAACACTTCTTGAAATTGTTGTAAGGGATCATCTTATTTACTACCGTCCTTCTAAGTAAACAAGATGCATAAACATAATAAACATCACATGCAATTATATAGTAGTGTCATGATATGGCCAATATCATATAGCTCCTTTGATCTCCATCTTCAGGGCTCCATGATCATCTTCGTCACCGGCATGACACCATGATCTCCATCATCATGATCTCCATCATCGTGTCTTCATGAAGTTGGCACGCCAATGACTACTTCTACTTCTATGGCTAACGCGTTTAGCAATAAAGTAAAGTAATTTACATGGCGTTCTTCAATGACACGCAGGTCATACAAAAAATAAAGACAACTCCTATGGCTCTTGCCGGTTGTCATACTCATCGACATGCAAGTCGTGATTCCTATTACAAGAACATGATCTCATACATCACAATATATCATTCATCATTCATCACAACTTTTGGCCATATCACATCACAAGACACTTGCTGCAAAAACAAGTTAGACGTCCTCTAATTGTTGTTGCAAGTTTTACGTGGCTTCTATAGGTGATCTAGCAAGAACGTTTTCTTACCTACGTTAAAGCCACAACGTGATTTGTCAACTTCTATTTACCCTTCATAAGGACCCTTTTCGTCGAATCCGCTCCAACTAAAGTGGGAGAGACAGACACCCGCTAGTCACCTTATGCAACTAGTGCATGTCAGTCGGTGGAACATGTCTCACGTAAGCGTACGTGTAAGGTCGGTCCGGGCCGCTTCATCCCACAATACCACTGAAGCAAAATAAGACTAGTAGCGGCAAGAAAGTTGACACATCTACGCCCACAACAAAATTGTGTTCTACTCGTGCAATAGAGAACTATGCATAGACCTAGCTCTGATACCACTGTTGGGGAACGTTGCAGAAAATTAAAAAATTTCCTACGGTTTCACCAAGATCCATCTATGAGTTCATCTAAGCAATGAGTGATAGGAGTGCATCTACATACCCTTGTAGATCGCGAGCGGAAGCGTTCAAGAGAATGGGGATGATGGAGTCGTACTCGCCGTGATCCAAATCACTGATGACCAAGTGTTGAACGGACAGCACCTCCGCGTTCAACACACGTACGGAGAGGATGACGTCTCCTTTTTGATCTAGCAAGGGGGAAGGAGAGGTTGAGGAAGAAGACTCCAGCAGCAGCACGACGGCGTGGTGGTGGTGGAGAAGCAGTACTCCGGCAGGGCTTCGCCAAGCAACCGCGGGAGGAGGAAGAGGTGTAGCAGGGGAGGGAGGCGCCAAGACTCAGGGGTGCGGCTGCCCTCCCTCCCCCCGCCTTTATATAGGCCCCCAGGGGGGGTAGCTGGCCCTAGAGATGGGATCTCTAGGGGGGTGGCGGCCAAGGGGGTGGAGTGCCCCCCAAGGTAAGTGGAGGCGCCCCCTCCCCTAGGGTTCCCAACCCTAGGGGCAGAGGGGGTCCCAGGGGGGCGCACCAGCCCACCAGGGGCTGGCCCCCTCCCCACTTCAGCACACGGGGCCCTCCGGGATGGGTGGCCCCACCCGGTGGACCCCCGGGACCCTTCCGGTGGTCCCGGTACAATACCGGGTGACCCCGAAACTTTCCCGATGGCCGAAACGGCACTTCCTATATATAAATCTTCACCTCCAGACTATTCCGGAACTCCTCGTGACGTCCGGGATCTCATCCGAGACTTCGAACAACATTCGGTAATCACATACAAGTCTTCCTAATAACCCTAGCGTCACCGAACCATAAGTGTGTAGACCCTACGGGTTCGGGAATCATGCAGACATGACCGAGACAGCTCTCCGGCCAATAACCAACAGCGGGATCTGGATACCCATGTTGGCTCCTACATGTTCCACGATGATTTCATTGGATGAACCACGATGTCGAGGATTCGATCAACCCCGTATACAATTCCCTTTGTCAATCGGTACGTTACTTCCCCGAGACTCGATCGTCGGTATCCCAATACCTCATTCAGTCTCGTTACCGGCAAGTCACTTTACTCATACCGTAATGCATGATCCCGTGACCAAACACTTGGTCACTTTGAGCTCATTATGATGATGCATTACCGAGTGGGCCCAGAGATACCTCTCCGTCATACGGAGTGACAAATCCCAGTCTTGATCCGTGTCAACCCAACAGACACTTTCGGAGATACCTGTAGTGCACCTTTATAGTCACCCAGTTACGTTGTGACGTTTGGTACACCCAAAGCACTCCTACGGTATCTGAGAGTTACACGATCTCATGGTCTAAGGAAAAGATACTTGACATTGGAAAAGCTCTAGCAAACGAACTACACGATCTTGTGCTATGCTTAGGATTGGGTCTTGTCCATCACATCATTCTCCTAATAATGTGATCCCGTTATCAATGACATCTTATGTCCATAGTCAGGAAACCATGACTATCTGTTGATCAACGAGCTAGTCAACTAGAGGCTTACTAGGGACATGTTATGGTCTATGTATTCACACGTGTATTACGATTTCCGGATAATACAGTTATAGCATGAATAAAGACAATTATCATGAACAAGAAAATATAATAATAATCTTTTATTATTGCCTCTAGGGCATATTTCCAACACAAAGAGTAATCAACACTACTAGCAACCTACTAGCACAAATCCCGGACTTGGAGACAAGAATTGGATACAAGAGATGAACTAGGGTTTGGAGATGAGATGGTGCTGGTGAAGATGTTCATGGAGATTGCCCTCTCCCAATGAGAGGAGCGTTGGTGATGACAATGGTGATGATTTCCCCCTCCCGGGGGGAAGTGTCCCCGGCAGAACAGCTCTGCCGGAGCCCTAGATTGGTTCCGCCAAGGTTCCGCCTCGTGGCGGCGGAGTCTTGTCCCGAAAGGTTGCCTTCTATTTTTTTATCATCGAAAGACTTCATATAGGAGAAGATGGACGTCGGAGAGCCACCAGGGGGCCCACTAGGTAGGGGGCGCGCCCCCCACCCTCGTGAGCAGGGTGTGGGCCCCTGGCCTTCATCTTTGGCGACGATTTTTCTTTATTCATTTTAAGGTATTCCGCGGAGTTTCAGGACTTTTGGAGTTGCGCACAATAGTCCTTCAATATTTGCTCCTTTTCCAGCCCAGAATTCCAGCTGTCGGCATTCTCCATCTTCATGTAAACCTTGTAAAATAAGAGAGAATAGCCATAAGTATTGTGACATTACGTGAAATAACAGCCCATAATGCAATAAATATTGACATAAAAGCATGATGCAAAATGGACGTATCAACTCCCCCAAGCTTAGACCTCGCTTGTCCTCAAGCGAAAAACCGATAACAATAAATATGTCCTCATGTTTAGAGGTAAAGGCGTCGATAAAAATAAAATACGGACATGAAGGCATCACGATTATTTCTATAACAACAACATAAATAGATTTTGTCATATGATTACTCATGTTCAAGTGATGATCTTCTCACAAAGCTAAAGTATGAATCAGAAACCTTATTGAGCACCAACAAATTATACCCTTAGTCATTGAAGCAATTGCAATTTATCATGACATCGGAAAGGGTCTATGTCAGAGCTTAAAAGCAAGTCCACATACTCAACTATCACTTAGTCCTTCATAATTGCTAACACTCACGCAATACTTGTGGTTACGGAGTTTTAATCGGACACAGAGAAAGATAGGGGCTTATAGTTTTGCCCCACAACCTTTTACCTCAAGGGTAATGTCAACAATAATAATTCATGCTCCTCCACATACAATTAGATATATATATATATATATATATATATATATATATATATATATATATATATATATATATAT